>NC_066580.1:362911152-363220152 GCF_024323335.1 Lathyrus oleraceus
CGGTGAACATCGAAAGTTCAGCACCAGTCGCAATTTACTCTGACAGCCCTCAACCGACTTTGGTTGGTCCAATCACCATCACGGTACCAGGACCTGTTCCGTATGAGAAAGACAGTGCTATCCCGTGGCACTATGGGGCTGATATCTACTGCCAGGGGCAGAAAGATAACGAAGAAGACATTGACATTGGTAGTTCCGCTGTAGACAATGTTGGAGGGGTTGGTGGCTTCACTCGCAGTGGACGCCTATTTGCACCATCAACATTACGCGCGAATACTGAAGCCGAGGCAGCTGCCAAGGCCAAAGGGAAACAGGTATCCACCGAAGAGGTTACTACTGAGGAAGATCCTCCTAAGACCGCATTCGAGAAGGAAGTGGATGAGTTTATGAGGATTATCAAGAAAAGTGACTACAAGATAGTCGACCAGCTAAATCAGACACCCTTAAAGATCTCCATTCTCTCACTATTGTTGTGCTCTGAGGCGCACAAAGCAGCCTTGTTGAAAGTACTGAATATGGCCTATGTTCCACCGGAGATAACTGTTAACCAGCTGGAGTCGGTAGTTTCCAATGTAAACGCTAGCCGGGGGCTAGGTTTCACCGATAATGACCTGACATCTGAGGGCAGGAATCACAACAAAGCCTTGCATATCACAATAGAGTGCAAAGGGCTGATTCTTTCCCATGTTTTGGTTGATACAGGCTCTTCTCTGAATGTTCTTCAAAGAAAGCCTTAATGAAGTTGGATTGCGATGGCATCATCCTGAGGCCAAGTAACTTAGTTGTGAGGGCTTTTGATGGCTCTAAGAGAGCTGTTTTTGGCGAAGTTGAGTTGCCAGTTAAGATTGGACCGCAGGTGTTCAATAACACCTTTTATGTGATGGATATCCAGCCTGCCTACAGCTGTCTGCTAGGTCGGCCTTGGATTCATGTTGCCGGTGCTGTTACTTATACCCTCCACCAAAAGCTCAAATATGAACTAGAAGGTCAGATCGTCACTATATCTGGTGAAGAGGATATTTTTGTTAGCCACCTGTCTACATTTAGGTATGTAGAGATGGATGGCGAGATGCATGAGATGCTGTGTCAGGGCTTCGAAACTACAAACATCAATGAGGTCGCGCCCGAAGCTGTCTTTTCACCTGAGTTTGAGAAGGTCGGGACTTCTATCTCTTCATACAAGCAAGCTGTCGAAGTGGTTAAAGCTGGTAATGCCCAAGGCTGGGGCAAATTTGTGGAGCCAGTCATCAAAGAAGACAAGTTTGGATTGGGGTATGCTCCGGGATCTCAGAAGAATGAAACCGGTACTCTCTCCAGCGGGGGTTTGGTTTCTCCCCACATCGTCAATGCTGCAGATGAAGACAAGGCTGACAGCGACTGTGACTTAGATAGCTGGATTCGCCCGTGTGTCCCGGGAGAAAAGCTCGACAATTGGTCGTCTGAAAAAACCGTCCGGGTTACTCTGCTGAAAGAGTGATTTTTATTGTTTTCCTTTATTACATGCATAATAAAGTCTTACACTTTGCCTAAGGTGTAACGGCTCTTTTGTAGGGCCATCCATTTAGTTACGTTTCGCAATTATTTTTATCATCAATAAAGGACGGCTTTTGCAAACAATTTTGTGTTCTCTTTCTTTCAGTTTTTTTTACTTTTTACAAAAAAAATGGCAATGTTTCTTTTTTCGTTTTTCCTTTCTTTCAAAAAAAAAAATCTCTCATTCTAAGGTAAAGCATGATCCTCCATCATGCAGAGTCGACAACTCGGATCTCACTGCTAACGACACTGCTATGGCCAAGTATGACTTCGACAATCCTATCTATCAAGCCGAAGAAGGGGCTGAGGAAGATTGTGAATTGCCTGAAGGGTTAGCCAGATTGTTGAAACAGGAGGACCGAGCTATTACACATTATCAGGAAGTGGTTGAGACCATCAACGTTGGTACCGAAGACGACAAGAAAGAGATCAAGATCGGGGCCAGTCTACAGGCCGAGAGGAAAGACCGTTGATCATGTACTTGACTGTGTTAGAAAGGTCAATGGGTTGTGTGCTCGGTCAACATGACGAGTCAGGTCGAAAAGAGCATGCAATATACTACCTTAGCAAAAGTTTACCGACTGTGAACAAAGATACTCATTGCTCGAGAAAACTTGTCGCGCTTTGGCATGGGCTGCTCGCCGACCAAGACAGTATATGTTGACTCACACGACTCTATTGATATCAAAATGGATCCAGTCAAGTATATTTTTGAAAAGCCAACACTTACCCGAAAGATTACTAGGTGACAAATGATACTGACAGAGTATGACATCCAATACACTTCACAAAAAGCCATCAATATACAGATTAAAACCCTGGATGTATACGGGGATTCAGCTTTGGTCATCAATCAAACCAACGGGAAATGGTATACACCTCAGCCTCATCTGGTTCCTTACAGAGACGACACGAGAAGATTGTTAATTTTCTTTTGAAGAAAACCAATTTGCTGATGCTTTGTTTACCTTGTCTTCGATGATTAAGGTGCTATGCTGGAACTACGTACCCAGAATTGACGTATCTCGGTCAGAGACGAATGAAGAAAGCATTTGGTCAGAAAGTGCGCCCTCGGGGGTCTCAAGTCAGTGAATTGGTACTCAAAATATTTCTTCCTCCCAACACAGATCACAGGGGCAAATGGACACCGAACTATGAGGGTCCATACGTGGTTAAAAGGATTTTCTATGGCGGAGTTTTGATGCTAACAACCATGGATGGCGAAGGATTCCCGTCCCCTAAAATAGACCCGCTGGACGATAAAAAGAATAGTCGAGGCAAAAAAGGGGCATCTCGACGAACCAAAAAAAAAAAGAGAATAAAGAGGTTCGGGCAAAAATTAGGGATATAAAAAAAGAGTACACCCGGTGAGTCGAAAACCCAAAAGGGCGGCTCAGGCAAAAATGGGTATCCTGATGGATTGAAAACCCGAAAAGGGGGCGATCCAGGCAAAAGTTAGGGAATAAGCGAATGACTGTGATCTGAGTTCATCAGTGTTATATCACCGTTTCATTCAATCCGGCAATCTTCGAAGGTTAAAGATCGACCAATCATCCACTTCAGAAAGCAAGATGAGCAAAGCGTCTTGAGGACATACGAGTCATAACAGAGTTGAAACTCAGTGGGACCCCGTATCCCCGTTGTCATTAGGATAGTTCTCTTTTTATAGCGATCACCTCTTTTCACGGATCAGCTTCCTGATACCCTCGCCTATTCCTGGCACAAATTTTCTCCCCATTAAGAGTCGAATAATTCAGTTAAAGAGCCTCTTTATCTTTCATTTATCAGTTTGTTTGCAAAAATGTCCGAATTTTTGATAAAATATATTGCATATGAACATAATGGTGGCTTTTGCAGATGATTTGGACAGGAAAACATTTAAAATTGCTTTGAATGTGCTTAATTCCGAACGGTGAATTCAAATCGAGTAATTCCCCCGAGGCATACGTGTATTTTTGGTTGCAGGTCACAGGAACCGGATGCCAAGTCATGAATCCTCATCCCCAAGCGGTTGACAAAGTCTCTCCTCAGCAGAGCATATTCCCCAACAGAGTTGACAGTATCCAGACTGTCTATCCCCAGTATAGTTGACAGTATCCAGACTATATATCCCTAGTGGAGTTGACAGTGTCAGACTGTATCTTCCTAGCAACAGCGGAGTGGTTGCATAACCAACAGATGAGAGGGTGGCGTTCCCAGTGTTCATCTCATTCCTCAGCAAATTATTTTTAACAGATTTGTTAATCCCCAGCTTGAGGGCGATTAGCAAGTTCATATCCCCAGCAAAGGTCGTTTCCTACGACATTTCCCCAAGAAGTGTTTTCCCCACAAACTCTCCTCACAGAGCCTCGCCGAACAAAGTTTCCATAGTTGATACTCCCCCCGCAAGGTCAACTTTTCAAGCAACCAATTTATCTTTGGTGGCTCATTGGTCTCGGCAGACGGATCATTCCCCACAGAGCATTCAAGGATTGATACAGCGATCTGTTCCCTACCGGAGTTTGCTTCCCCAAGAAGATTTCTTTTTACACCATGCATAACATTTGCATTTGCATGCATACCATATCAAGCATACACATAAGCTGATAAACAGGTTCTTCCAAGCAGACTGAAGAATTACTTTACAACCAAGGTCATGAGATCCAGCCAGAGGATCAAGCGTGAGTGATCCAGCCTGAGGGTCGTTTTGAAGATTCAGCCTGAGAATCGTTTTCGAGTGATCTAGCGCGAGGGTCATTTTGAAGATTCAGCCTGAGAATCGTTTTCCAGTGATCCAGCCTGAGGGTCATTTTAAAGATTCAGCCTGAGAATCGTTTTCCAGTGATCCAGCCTGAGGGTCATTTTGAAGATTCAACCTGAGAATCGTTTTCCAGTGATCCAGCCTGAGGGTCATTTTGAAGATTCAGCCTGAGAATCGTGTTCCAGTGATCCGGCCTGAGGTTCATTTTGACGATTCAACCTGAGAATCGTGTTCCAGTGATCCGGCCTGAGGTTCATTTTGAAGATTCAGCCTGAGAATCGTGTTCCAGTGATCCAGCCTGAGGGTCATTTTGAAGATTCAGCCTGAGAATCGTGTTCCAGTGATCCAGCCTGAGGGTCATTTCAAAGATTCAGCCTGAGAATCGTGTTTCAGTGATCCAGCCTGAGGGTCATTTCGAAGATTCAGCCTGAGAATCGTGTTCCAGTAAGCCAGCCTAAGGCTCAATTTGAAGATTCCCGAGTGAAGTCGCCTACAAGCTTTATTTCCCCAGCAAGCCCAAGTCTAATTGAGGAGTCGTTACAACATGTTCTAGCCCAAAGAATATGTACGAAGCCCAAAAGTGGAATATTCTCGAAGCTGCATATCTAATATGAAGGTTGGGTGTAGATTTCAAAAGAGGGTCAACCAGCGCATGCCTCAGATGCGGGATCCTAATGACGGGAATTTATCATCAAAACAATCCAGATCTAGCCAGAAGATCGAAGTAGATTCAGCCAGAGAATCGAAACAAAGAAGATCTAGCCAGAAGATCGAAAATCGCAACAATTCAGATCTAGCCAGAAGATCGAAGTAGATTCAGCCAGAGAATCAAAGGAAATAGATTCAGCCAGAGAATCGAAACGGAGGAGATCTAGCCAGAAGATCGAAGAAGATCTAGCCAGAAGATCAAAATCGTATCCAACCCGAGGATCAAAATTAATATCCAACCAGAGGACTAAATTGAGTATAGGTTCAGCCAGAGGATCGAAACTCCAGATTTAGCTAGAGGATCGGAAGAAAAATAAACAGCACGGTGTATTTCCGCGTTTTTGTGGTGTTCTCAGAGCGCAAATTTTCGGTCTGTCTTTGGTATTCAATCACAGCTCACCCCGTTTGTCTGATAAGCTGTTCGCTTTCATCCTACTCGGTTTAGCTGATGATTGAATAGGGGCAGCTATAACACCCCAAAATTTGCCCTTCTCATTCATGCATTCATTTAGCATTTCATATTGCATTTCATCATTTCAATCAGAATTAGATCCGAAAAAAAAAAAAAAAAGGAAAAAAAAAAAAAAAAAAAAAACGAAAAAGAAAAAAAAAATTTACAAAAATAAATAAATAAATAAAAATAATAATAAATAAATAAATAAAATATAATAAATTTTTTTGGACATGGGTCTCTCTCATTTGAGCCCACAAAACCATGAAATTCAGTTTATAAATACCAAGGCTTCACTTGAGAAAAAGGAAGAGAAGCAAAATACTCTGAGGTTTCCTTGGAACAAAACCCTGGACAAAACCTGAAGAGAAACCTGACAGAGAACTCAGAGCAGCCTCCAAACCCTGAAGGGCCTCACGGGTGCAACTCAATTTCAATCAAGCTCTCCAATCAGGTTTGCCCTATTCCCATTATTTTACGCCTTCAATTTGAATGTTTTAAATGTGAGATGTATTATAAATGGGTGAAACCTATGCCTTGAATGTTTAATCACATGATTTCTGAAGTGTATGGCACAGGGTTTGAGGTTTCTGAAACCATACTGTTATCCATGAAAAAAATGCTTATGGTGTTTCACTAACCCTTTTGTTGAGTTTTTGTGAGGGCTCACATGACTTTTGCAGGGATAACTTGCGTGGTTTCCCACTTTATTTGTGGGATAACCCCTGGAGGTTCATTCCGATTACCTGTACTGATCCACTTTCTTTGATGATGTTAGCTTGGAAGGATCTCAGGGTTTCCCATTCCTCTAATTGATGTTACTTCGGATCTTTATCCGCGTGGTACTTTTACATTTTTCCCGCATTTTACTGCTTTCCTAGCTGGAAGACCTCGATAGGAGGCAATGTTTTTGTGTTTACTTTATGCAGGTTCCTTTGTCCAGGGTTAAGAGCTATGAGGTCTTATCCTCATTACCCTTTTGCATGCGCGTTCCTACAATGCAAACAAACCCTTCATTGATTTTTCTTCTCCATAACACACGTTTACTCCTTCTACTACAGGCGAGTAAGTCTCCAAAGGTCGAGCATCCGCTAGATTGCGTAGTGACGTCGTTCGTCCAAAACCCAATCCACAACCCCGTAGTTAGCCGAACTACGGCTTGCTCTGATTCTCATTCCAGATGAGATACGTAGGAATAAGACACGATGTCTTAGCGAGCACACATCCCCCAACCCATAGGTCAGCCGAGCTACGAAGACTCTGATTCTCATATTCAGATGAGATACGTATGCAGTGGATGCGACATCCGCGCGAGTCATTTTCATTTAACCCTTTTTTTTGGTAAACAGCACAAGATAAACTCACACCCTTTAGACAAGAACTACAAAAGTGGATCCCGTAGAGTACTACGGATGCGTAGGGGTGCTAATACCTTCCCTTCGCATAACCGACTCCCGAACCCAAGATTTGGTTGCGAGACCCCGTCTTGTCCTTTCCTTTTTCAGGTTTACTTCGAGCGTTTCCTTTCCCTCCTTTGGGATGAATAACGCATGGTGGCGACTCTTCTATCTTTTTCTTTCGCCGGTTGTTTTTTTGCGCACTGTATTTTTCAGGTTGCAACACATCATATACACGGTTATACCAAAAGATATCGTCATTAGTGAGAGACATAAGTCTCGTAGACCACCATAGACATCCCTTGTTCTCCTTGAAAGCAAGGGTCTATGGCAAGTGTGAAATAAACCACTTGCACAACAGAGGAAAATAGCACACAATGGTCCCACCACCCTTTACATTCATGGCACTGTACTTCTTTTCTTTCCTTGGGCTTATCATCTGACCTTGTTCTTCTTCTAACATTGTTAGATTTACTGATGTCAGATGAGATGTTCTTGACATTAGCCTTAGATCTTCCATCCATATTTTTCAACAGTTTGTTGAGCTGTCTTCCCAACATTGCTACATCATTTGCAAGATCTTCATCATCATCCTGACCATTTTCCTCCTCTGTGTTTGACATGAATGCTAGGCTTTTGGTTTTCTTTTCAGATCCATCACACATTCCCATCTCAAATGTTTGGAGGGAGCCAATTAGCTCATCAACTCTCATATTGGAGATGTCTTGAGACTCTTCTATGGCAGTCACCTTCATAGCAAATCTCTTAGGGAGTGACATGAGTATTTTTCTTACTAGTTTTTCATCTGACATTTTCTCTCCCATGGCGCCTGAGGCATTAGCAATTTCAAGGATACTCATATAAAATTCATGAATATTTTCATCTTCTTTCATCCTTAAATTTTCAAACATGGAGGTGAGAAGCTGTAGTCTAGACATCTTCACTCTAGAGGTGCCTTCATGAGTGGTTTTGAGAATATCCCAAGCATCTTTAGTCACCTCACAGTTGTTTACCAATCTGAAGATATTCTTGTCTACTCCATTGATATGGCATTCAATGCTTTAGAATTTCCAAGGGCTAGATCATCTTCCTCCTTTGACCATTGTTCTTCAGGCTTCTTATCAGTAGTGGGTTCTCCTTCCTTAGTAATTACTGGATGTTCCCAGCCTGTTAACACAGCCTTCCAAGCCTAATTATCAAGAGATTTTAGGAAAGCTACCATTCGAGGTTTCCAATAGCACCAGAAAGTATTATCCCTAGATCTCACCCAGAACCAGAGCAAGATGCTTGCTCTGATACCAATTGAAATTCTGGTATCAGATATGAGATGTCGAAGGTAATGTCACGACACTAATATCTGAATAAAACACACAGGATAAAGATAAAGAATAGTAATGCAAGAGACACAAGAAATTGTTAACCCAGTTCGGTACAACTCACCTACGTCTGGGGGCTACCAAGCCAGGAAGGAAATCCACTAAATAGAATCAATTCAAAGACTCTGAGTACACTCCACAAGTTACAGTCTTTTTCACCTAATCTCTACCTGTGTGATTTCTACCTAAGAACTCTTAGATATGAGAACCCACTCACCCCCCCTCAATCAAACCTGTGATTTTAAACAACAATTACTTATGAAAAGAAGACACTCTTCAAATACACACACTTGATCTTCAATCAAGTAGACACACACTTGATCTTCAATCAAGTAGACACACACTTGATCTTACTTAACAACTTCAATCAAGTAGACACACACTCATGCTTAAAAGTTTAGAGTGACAAATTACAACTCACAAATTAGACCAATTTAATCATCTATGGATGAATTGAATGGCTTACAAGTCACACGACCAAACAAGACACAAACCCTTATTCTCTCTCAATATTTCGCTCTGTATTGGTTGTGTATCAAATCAGGTTTTTCCATGTCCTATTTATAGAAGCATTCACCTGGGCTTGGACATATTGAAACCTCTAAAACTATTTTCCAATTAAATCTTCTCATGACAGTTGATTAGAACTCTTTAGAAAATAAGTAAATCTGGTTGTAATTAATGATTGAATGCGTTTGTAAATCAGATCTTCAAGCATACATAAATTTCCATTAAATACGCAATCACATAACACATAACATTCACCCTGACTGTTTTGTGTACAGATGTCATGGCATCGGGTCTGACATCCTAGAACAATCCTGCATAATTCCATTTTAAATATCCAGCAGGTAGATAATATCAGATGTCATGACATCGTGTATGACATCCTGAAACAATCCTGCATAATAATATTTTTAAACTCCAACAGGTACATAGATATCTTATGTTAAGACATCACATGCAACATCTTGTGAACACTCTTTGTATTACCAAAATTGCTGCCAACACTTAGAACCAACAACATCCATTTTCTCGTACACATCTGGGCCCTCAGACGGCTCAGAGTGATAAATGGTGTCATCAACTCTCGGCAAAGTATGCAGAACTAGAGGTGGCACAGTAAGGACCGGGATAGATGCTGGTAGAGAAGCAAATGTAGGGGCGAGACCCTGTGGAACAAAATTAGCGGGCATCCCCCAGGGAAACTCGGCTGGCATAGTAGACGGAGCAAAGTGAGCACTAGCAGCAGGCACGGTAGAGGAAGCAACCTCTGAAATGACCGTCCTTTATGGAGGAGTTGAAGGCATTGGAGAAGACTGGGTTTAGGCGGCCAAGAATGACTCCATTAGGCCAATCAATCTTGCCACTTCCTCCTTGAGTTCCCTGTTTACTTGCTCGAGGTGATCCATTAGCTTTGATGAGTTGGCTCTGGTATAGTACCGGTGCATCAGCTTGTCTTCGAAATAAATGAAGAACACGGAGTTAGACCACTAATCAAGAAGCTTGGAACAAAACCTGCTTATGCATATGATTCATGCAATGCTTATACATATGATTTTAATATTTTTTTTAATCAGAGGAACTTGTGGAGATCTCTTTGCAAATATTTGGAACTTTTAATCATTTAGACATATAATGGAATAATCATATCAATAATATCTGGAAAAAATTTTACACCAAAGAAGTACAGTCTTGGTAACCTAATACAATACAAGAGAGAAGGAAAATGAACATCCTATGGAACCCAAGAAACAATCGTCCAAAGCTCTCGAGACCGGAAGATAAGCTGCACGAAACCTCTTCACCTCTCTCTCATAGGCTGCCTCCATATCCGCCTTCTCCTTGGCGAGTCGATCATATTTCCTATTCCAAAACTTGGATGACTGGGGAAGAAGAGAAGTAACCACATCATCAGGCTCATCGATAACCTGATGCTCTAGAAACTCTATCAAAGTATCCTTATCTCTAAGTTGCTGAAGTAGCTCCTCTCGCTCACGGACCCAAGCACGCGAACGGTCTTCATATCTCAACTCCTCTACTCCTTGGTTAGGGAGAGTTGAAGGCCCAACCATAACCATAGGTGTAGGTCTCGGATAGTCATAGGGCATGTGGTACTCAGAAGCTCTCTTCCTCACCCACGAGGTGTAGGGTTCCAAAGCAATACAATTCTTCGGAACAAGCTCTTTCCTTCCCTTCCTATGAATCTTGCGCCAAGCGTGAACCATCCTGCCCTTCAAGTTTTGGGGATCTTTAACCTATTAAAAGGAGACACCTTCTAACAAAATGTTATTAGGTTTATCCTTTAAGGGGAACCCAAGCTGACGACGTGCCAAAACAAGGTTGTAGTTAATTCGACCACATGTACCAAGAAGAGGCACATTGGAGAATTCACCTCAAGACTCAATAATCTGCACACCATCATGTAACACCCCAAAATTTGCCCTCCTCATTCATGCATTCATTTAGCATTTCATATTGCATTTCATCATGTCAATCAGAATTAGATCCGAAAAAAAAAATAAAAAAAAAATAAAAAAATAAAAAAAAAAGGAAAAAAAAAAGAAAAATAAAAGGAAAAAAAAAAAAAATTACAAAATAAATAAATAAATAAAAATAATAATAAAAAAATAAATAAAATATAATAAAAAATTTTGGACTTGGGTCTCTCTCATTTGAGCCCACAAAACCATGAAATTCAGTCTATAAATACCAAGGCTTCACTTGAGAAAAAGGAAGAGAAGCAAAATACTCCGAGGTTTCCTTGGAACAAAACCCTGGACAAAACCTGAAGAGAAACCTGACAGAGAACTCAGAGCAGCCTCCAAACCCTGAAGGGCCTCACGGGTGCAACTCAATTTCAATCAAGCTCTCCAATCAGGTTTGCCCTATTCCCATTATTTTACGCCTTCATTTTGAATGTTTTAAATGTGTGATGTATTATGAATGGGTGAAACCTATGCCTTGAATGTTTAATCACATGATTTCTGAAGTGTATGGCACAGGGTTTGAGGTTTCTGAAACCATACTGTTATCCATGAAAAAAATGCTTATGGTGTTTCACTAACCCTTTTGTTGAGTTTTTGTGAGGGCTCACATGACTTTTGCAGGGATAACTTGCGTGGTTTCCCACTTTATTTGTGGGATAACCCCTGGAGGTTCATTCCGATTACCTGTACTGATCCACTTTCTTTGATGATGTTAGCTTGGAAGGATCTCAGGGTTTCCCATTCCTCTAATTGCTGTTACTTCGGATCTTTATCCGCGTGGTACTTTTACATTTTTCCCGCATTTTACTTCTTTCCTAGCTGGAAGACCTCGATAGGAGGCAATGTTTTTGTGTTTACTTTATGCAGGTTCCTTTGTCCAGGGTTAAGAGCTATGAGGTCTTATCCTCATTACCCTTTTGTATGCGCGTTCCTACAATGCAAACAAACCCTTCATTGATTTTTCTTCTCCATAACACACGTTTACTCCTTCTACTACAGGCGAGTAAGTCTCCAAAGGTCGAGCATCCGCTAGATTGCGTAGTGACGTCGTTCGTCCAAAACCCAATCCACAACCCCGTAGTTAGCCGAACTACGGCTTGCTCTGATTCTCATTCCAGATGAGATACGTAGGCATAAGACGCGATGTCTTAGCGAGCACACATCCCCCAACCCATAGGTCAGCCGAGCTACGAAGACTCTGATTCTCATATTCAGATGAGATACGTATGCAGTGGATGCGACATCCGCGCGAGTCATTTTCATTTAACCCTTTTTTTTTGGTAAACAGCACAAGATAAACTCACACCCTTTAGACAAGAACTACAAAAGTGGATCCCGTAGAGTACTACGGATGCGTAGGGGTGCTAATACCTTCCCTTCGCATAACCGACTCCCGAACCCAAGATTTGGTTGCGAGACCCCGTCTTGTCCTTTCCTTTTTCAGGTTTACCTCGAGCGTTTCCTTTCCCTCCTTTGGGATGAAAAACGCACGGTGGCGACTCTTCTGTCTTTTTCTTTCGCCGGTTGTTTTTTTTGCACACTGTATTTTTCATGTTGCGACAGCTGGCGACTCTGCTGGGGACTAAGAAGTTGACCTCTTGCTGGTCCATCTTCCCTAAGCGAGTCCCTCCTAGCTTGTTTGATTTCTTGTTTATTGGGTGTTCATGCTTTTGTACATTTATTTGCTTACCTGCTTGCATGCATCTGTTGTATCTATTGGATCTGTTTATTTGTTTGTTGGGATGGGATGTTCTATGAGAGATAAGCCCATTACCCAGGCTTGAGTGTACACACACGTTTTAGAGTGGATGATCATGAGGCTTGCGTGGCATGTTGCTACGTTAAGTCGTTCGTGAAGAACCACACCTAGACGAGGTTTCTTTTGGATATATTATGTCCTACGGATGTTCCGTAACGACATGGTGTTCCTTTAGAAATCGTCGACTCTGGTGACCATTTCCCGAGAACTCAGTCGAGGCCTCTCCTCCGAGACGTGATTATGTTAGCTCTGGTGGGCGCATTCTCGCTGATCAATCCGAGGACCCCGAGACTGGGAACTTGCTTTAGGATGTCCTGTTGAGGGGAGTCAGTGGAGGTCTTTTATCCCGTAATAATGCCAAACCTTCAGTGGTAAACATATTATTCGCGACTGAAGGGCTGAAGCTGACGAACTTCTGTTCTTAGAACCTACCAGTGAGGGGTGGGCTAAATTCAGGAAACCTTAACCTCCAACCAACCCGGTTTTCTGGAGCAGAGTTTTGGTCTTGTATTATATTCCTCAGTGAATTTCTCTCCAGGAAGTGCAACCTGACAGATGTTCAAGCGGATCCATCAATTCTGATTGACATGCCTTTGCATTGCATAACATCATCTGCATATTTGCATCCAACATCTCATGCTTATTCATTTGCAGGGTATTCCCTTTCAAAACGGGGGTGCCTTAAAACTGAACAAGCAGTGCATCGCATACCATGCATATTAACCCTTGTCTGTTTTGCAGGTGTCACCGCAGTGTCTAATGTTTGTTCCCTGTATCAGGTAGTTATTGGTCCCAAGCAAGTTCACAGATACCCGACAAAGGAAAACCGTCCACGACTAGCGATGGACCAAGTACAGAAAGAGCTGGCTGATATGCGTGAAAGGATGGATCAGTTCATGACATTGATGACTGGTACGGCAGCAGGTCAAGAAAAGCTAAGGGAATTGGTTGAGCAACCGAGACCCGATCCAGAGGTGGAGATACCAAATGTTGAGGGAAACCCTGGTAACCCTGGGAACGCTGATAACCCTATGAACACTGGTAACGCGGGTAACGCAAATGCTGATGGAAACCCGGGTAATGTTGGTAACACAGGGAATGTTGGAAATGGTATTGGCGGAAGGTTCAATGTGAATCAAGGAATTCGGATTAACGGGCACCCCGTTACTGAAGATTATCAGTATGATCAATTTTCTTTGCACGACGAGGCCCTCGAGACCACTCGCCATATGGATGAGCTTGCTGAGAAGCTCAAATCTTTGGAGTCTCAAAATTCCTTAGGCTTTGATTTCACAAATCTTGGTCTGGTTCAGGGAGTAAGGATTCCTCACAAGTTCAAACCCCCTACTTTTGAGAAATACAACGGGGCTTCTTGACCACGCACTCATCTCCAATCTTATCTAAGAAGGTTGGGAGCTCACACGGAAGATGAAAAGCTGTGGATGTACTATTTTGAAGACAGTTTAACTGGAGCTTCTCGTGAATGGTATTCTCATTTGTCTCGTACTACCATCAAGAGCTGGAAAGACTTGGCAGAGGCTTTTGTCAAGCAATATCAATACAACTTGGACATGGCTCCAAATCGGACCTTGTTGCAAGGTATGTCTCAGACTACCAAGGAAACCTTTAGAGAGTATGCTCAGCGTTGGAGACAGATTGCTGCGTCCGTCCAACCCCCTATGTCTGAAAGGGAGATGGCGGACATGTTCATGCACACTCTACAAGGCAATTATATTGAGAGATTGGCTGCTTGCCCGTCAATCAGCTTTGCAGAGATAGTAATTGCTGGAGAAAGAATCGAGAGTCTGTTGAAGATGGGCCGAATTCAAGACAATAGTGCTTCCAACTCATCAGGTCCCAAGAGACCGTTTGCTGGTAACGGTCAATGAAGAAAAGAAGGCGAGACAAGCATTGTGTATGCTGGCAGAGGCAAGGGTAGAGGACGCCCTAATTATTATCAAGATCAAGTGGCCGCAGTCACTATTCCAACACCTGTTCCTCAACCGCAATATCATCCGCAACAACAACCCAGGTACAACAATCAACAACAAGGAGGTAATCCGGGTCAGCAGAGACACTATCAACAACGTCCAAGGCAGACGGACCGGGTCATCGAGCCAATCCCAATGCCTTATTCAGTATTACTTCCCAAGCTGATTGACATGAATCTGGTTACATTGAGAACTCTGGCCCCACCAATCGATCCCAGTAACTTGCCTAGAGGTTATGATGTCAACGCCAGATGCGCTTTTCACTCCAACGCACCTGGCCATACTACAGATAATTGCAAGGCTCTCCAGTTAAAGGTACAAGATTTGAGAGATGCCCAGGCTATCAATTTTGCTCCGGTGCCTAATGTTATCCAGAACCCGATGCCGGCTCACGGCGGGCAGAGGATTAATGCTGTTGATAGTAGGGAAACTTTGAATTTGGTTTCTGATGTGACTAAGGTGAAGGTTTCGCTATCGGTGGTTAAAGACCGAATTTTGAAAGGACAAATTTTCCCGGGCTTTGGGGAAGAATGCAGAAATTGTCAAGCTGCCGAAAACGGATGTGACAGTTTGAGAAGGGGTATTCAGCAGCTGATAGATGAAGGTTGTCTTCAGTTCGATCAGGCCCGTCCGGTGAAGAATGATGTATCGACAGTGACGTTTTATTTCACTCCTGAAGAAATATATGTTCCCGAGAGACTCGCTCCGACAACAATATATTTCCCAAAAAGTACAGAACCAGCAGCGGTGAACATCGAAAGTTCAGCACCAGTCGCAATTTACTCTGACAGCCCTCAACCGACTTTGGTTGGTCCAATCACCATCACGGTACAAGGACCTGTTCCGTATGAGAAAGACAGTGCTATCCCGTGGCACTATGGCGCTGATATCTACTGCCAGGGGCAGAAAGATAACGAAGAAGACATTGACATTGGTAGTTCCGCTGTAGACAATGTTGGAGGGGTTGGTGGCTTCACTCGCAGTGGACGCCTATTTGCACCATCAACATTACGCGCGAATACTGAAGCCGAGGCAGCTGCCAAGGCTAAAGTGAAACAAGTATCCACCGAAGAGGTTACTACTGAGGAAGATCCTCCTAAGACCGCATTCGAGAAGGAAGTGGATGAGTTTATGAGGATTATCAAGAAAAGTGACTACAAGGTAGTCGACCAGCTAAATCAGACACCCTTAAAGATCTCCATTCTCTCACTATTGTTGTGCTCTGAGGCGCACAAAGCAGCCTTGTTGAAAGTACTGAATATGGCCTATGTTCCACCGGAGATAACTGTTAACCAGCTGGAGTCGGTAGTTTCCAATGTAAACGCTAGCCGGGGGCTAGGTTTCACCGATAATGACCTGACATCTGAGGGCAGGAATCACAACAAAGCCTTGCATATCACAATAGAGTGCAAAGGGCTGATTCTTTCCCATGTTTTGGTTGATACAGGCTCTTCTCTGAATGTTCTTCCAAAGAAAGCCTTAATGAAGTTGGATTGCGATGGCATCATCCTGAGGCCAAGTAACTTAGTTGTGAGGGCTTTTGATGGCTCTAAGAGAGCTGTTTTTGGCGAAGTTGAGTTGCCAGTTAAGATTGGACCGCAGGTGTTCAATAACACCTTTTATGTGATGGATATCCAGCCTGCCTACAGTTGTCTGCTAGGTCGGCCTTGGATTCATGTTGCCGGTGCTGTTACTTATACCCTCCACCAGAAGCTCAAATATGAACTAGAAGGTCAGATCGTCACTATATGTGGTGAAGAGGATATTTTTGTTAGCCACCTGTCTACATTTAGGTATGTAGAGATGGATGGCGAGATGCATGAGATGCTGTGTCAGGGCGTCGAAACTACAAACATCAATGAGGTCGCGCCCGAAGCTGTCTTTTCACCTGAGTTTGAGAAGGTCGGGACTTCTATCTCTTCATACAAGCAAGCTGTCGAAGTGGTTAAAGCTGGTAATGCCCAAGGCTGGGGCAAATTTGTGGAGCCAGTCATCAAAGAAGACAAGTTTGGATTGGGGTATGCTCCGGGATCTCAGAAGAATGAAACCGGTACTCTCTCCAGCGGGGGTTTGGTTTCTCCCCACATCGTCAATGCTGCAGATGAAGACAAGGCTGACAGCGACTGTGACTTAGATAGCTGGATTCGCCCGTGTGTCCCGGGAGAAAAGCTCGACAATTGGTCGTCTGAAAAAACCGTCCGGGTTACTCTGCTGAAAGAGTGATTTTTATTGTTTTCCTTTATTACATGCATAATAAAGTCTTACACTTTGCCTAAGGTGTAACGGCTCTTTTGTAGGGCCATCCATTTAGTTACGTTTCGCAATTATTTTTATCATCAATAAAGGACGGCTTTTGCAAACAATTTTGTGTTCTCTTTCTTTCAGTTTTTTTTACTTTTTACAAAAAAAATGGCAATGTTTCTTTTTTCGTTTTTCCTTTCTTTCAAAAAAAAAATCTCTCATTCTAAGGTAAAGCATGATCCTCCATCATGCAGAGTCGACAACTCGGATCTCACTGCTAACGACACTGCTATGGCCAAGTATGACTTCGACAATCCTACCTATCAAGCCGAAGAAGGGGCTGAAGAAGATTGTGAATTGGCTGAAGGGTTAGCCAGATTGTTGAAACAGGAGGACCGAGCTATTACACATTATCAGGAAGTGGTTGAGACCATTAACGTTGGTACCGAAGACGACAAGAAAGAGATCAAGATCGGGGCCAGTCTATAGGACGAGAGGAAAGACCGTTGATCATGTACTTGACTGTGTTAGAAAGGTCAATGGGTTGTGTGCTCGGTCAGCATGACGAGTCAGGTCGAAAAGAGCATGCAATATACTACCTTAGCAAAAGTTTACCGACTGTGAACAAAGATACTCATTGCTCGAGAAAACTTGTCGCGCTTTGGCATGGGCTGCTCGCCGACCAAGACAGTATATGTTGACTCACACGACTCTATTGATATCAACATGGATCCAGTCAAGTATATTTTTGAAAAGCCAACACTTACCCGAAAGATTACTAGGTGACAAATGATACTGACAGAGTATGACATCCAATACACTTCACAAAAAGCCATCAATATACAGATTAAAACCCTGGATGTATACGGGGATTCAGCTTTGGTCATCAATCAAACCAACGGGAAATGGTATACACCTCAGCCTCATCTGGTTCCTTACAGAGACGACACGAGAAGATTGTTAATTTTCTTTTGAAGAAAACCAATTTGCTGATGCTTTGTTTACCTTGTCTTCGATGATTAAGGTGCTATGCTGGAACTACGTACCCAGAATTGACGTATCTCGGTCAGAGACGAATGAAGAAAGCATTTGGTCAGAAAGTACGCCCTCGGGGGTCTCAAGTCAGTGAATTGGTACTCAAAATATTTCTTCCTCCCAACACAGATCACAGGGGCAAATGGACACCGAACTATGAGGGTCCATACGTGGTTAAAAGGATTTTCTATGGCGGAGTTTTGATGCTAACAACCATGGATGGCGAAGGATTCCCGTCCCCTATCAACTCAGAAGCAGTTAAAAAATACTTCGCATAAAATAGACCCGCTGGACGATAAAAAGAATAGTCGAGGCAAAAAAGGGGCATCCCGACGAACCAAAAAAAAAAAGAGAATAAAGAGGTTCGGGCAAAAATTAGGGATATAAAAAAAGAGTACACCCGGTGAGTCGAAAACCCAAAAGGGCGGCTCAGGCAAAAATGGGTATCCTGATGGATTGAAAACCCGAAAAGGGGGCGATCCAGGCAAAAGTTAGGGAATAAGCGAATGACTGTGATCTGAGTTCATCAGTGTTATATCACCATTTCATTCAATCCGGCAATCTTCGAAGGTTAAAGATCGACCAATCATCCACTTCAGAAAGCAAGATGAGCAGAGCGTCTTGAGGACATACGAGTCATAACAGAGTTGAAACTCAGTGGGACCCCGTATCCCCGTTGTCATTAGGATAGTTCTCTTTTTATAGCGATCACCTCTTTTCACGGATCAGCTTCCTGATACCCTCGCCTATTCCTGGCACAAATTTTCTCCCCATTAAGAGTCAAATAATTCAGTTAAAGAGCCTCTTTATCTTTCATTTATCAGTTTGTTTGCAAAAATGTCCGAATTTTTGATAAAATATATTGCATATGAACATAATGTGGCTTTTGCAGATGATTTGGACAGGAAAACATTTAAAATTGCTTTGAATGTGCTTAATCCCAAACGGTGAATTCAAACCGAGTAATTCCCCCGAGGCATACGTGTATTTTTGGTTGCAGGTCACAGGAACCGGATGCCAAGTCATGAATCCTCATCCCCAAGCGGTTGACAAAGTCTCTCCTCAGCAGAGCATATTCCCCAACAGAGTTGACAGTATCCAGACTGTCTATCCCCAGTATAGTTGACAGTATCCAGACTATATATCCCTAGTGGAGTTGACAGTGTCAGACTGTATCTTCCTAGCAACAGCGGAGTGGTTGCATAACCAACAGATGAGAGGGTGGCGTTCCCAGTGTTCATCTCATTCCTCAGCAAATTATTTTTAACAGATTTGTTAATCCCCAGCTTGAGGGCGATTAGCAAGTTCATATCCCCAGCAAAGGTCGTTTCCTATGACATTTCCCCAAGAAGTGTTTTCCCCACAAACTCTCCTCACAGAGCCTCGCCGAACAAAGTTTCCATAGTTGATACTCCCCCCGCAAGGTCAACTTTTCAAGCAGCCAATTTATCTTTGGTGGCTCATTGGTCTCGGCAGACGGATCATTCCCCACAGAGCATTCAAGGATTGATACAGCGATCTGTTCCCTACCGGAGTTTGCTTCCCCAAGCAGATTTCTTTTTACACCATGCATAACATTTGCATTTGCATGCATACCATATCAAGCATACACATAAGCTGATAAACAGGTTCTTCCAAACAGACTGAAGAATTACTTTACAACCAAGGTCATGAGATCCAGCCAGAGGATCAAGCGTGAGTGATCCAGCCTGAGGGTCGTTTTGAAGATTCAGCCTGAGAATCGTTTTCGAGTGATCTAGCGTGAGGGTCATTTTGAAGATTCAGCCTGAGAATCGTTTTCCAGTGATCCAGCCTGAGGGTCATTTTAAAGATTCAGCCTGAGAATCGTTTTCCAATGATCCAGCCTGAGGGTCATTTTGAAGATTCAGCCTGAGAATCGTTTTCCAGTGATCCAGCCTGAGTGTCATTTTGAAGATTCAGCCTGAGAATCGTGTTCCAGTGATCCGGCCTGAGGTTCATTTTGAAGATTCAACCTGAGAATCGTGTTCCAGTGATCCGGCCTGAGGTTCATTTTGAAGATTCAGCCTGAGAATCGTGTTCCAGTGATCCAGCCTGAGGGTCATTTTGAAGATTCAGCCTGAGAATCGTGTTCCAGTGATCCAGCCTGAGGGTCATTTCAAAGATTCAGCCTGAGAATCGTGTTCCAGTGATCCAGCCTGAGGGTCATTTCGAAGATTCAGCCTGAGAATCGTGTTCCAGTAAGCCAGCCTAAGGCTCAATTTGAAGATTCCCGAGTGAAGTCGCCTACAAGCTTTATTTCCCCAGCAAGCCCAAGTCTAATTGAGGAGTCGTTACAACATGTTCTAGCCCGAAGAATATGTACGAAGCCCAAAAGTGGAATATTCTCGAAGCTGCATATCTAATATGAAGGTTGGGTGTAGATTTCAAAAGAGGGTCAACCAGCGCATGCCTCAGATGCGGGATCCTAATGACGGGAATTTATCATCAAAACAATCCAGATCTAGCCAGAAGATCGAAGTAGATTCAGCCAGAGAATCGAAACAAAGAAGATCTAGCCAGAAGATCGAAAATCGCAACAATTCAGATCTAGCCAGAAGATCGAAGTAGATTCAGCCAGAGAATCAAAGGAAATAGATTCAGCCAGAGAATCGAAACGGAGGAGATCTAGCCAGAAGATCGAAGAAGATCTAGCCAGAAGATCAAAATCGTATCCAACCCGAGGATCAAAATTAATATCCAACCAGAGGACTAAATTGAGTATAGGTTCAGCCAGAGGATCGAAACTCCAGATTAAGCTAGAGGATCGGAAGAAAAATAAACAGCACGGTGTATTTCCGTGTTTTTGTGGTGTTCTCAGAGCGCAAATTTTCGGTTTGTCTTTGGTATTCAATCACAGCTCACCCCGTTTGTCTGATAAGCTGTTCGCTTTCATCCTACTCGGTTTAGCTGATGATTGAATAGGGGCAGCACCCCAAAATTTGCCCTTCTCATTCATGCATTCATTTAGCATTTCATATTGCATTTCATCATGTCAATCAGAATTAGATCCGAAAAAAAAAAAAAAAAGGAAAAAAAAAAAAAGAAAAAAAAAACGAAAAAGATAAAAAAAATTTACAAAGATAAATAAATAAATAAAAATAATAATAAAAAAATAAATAAAATATAATAAATTTTTTTGGACTTGGGTCTCTCTCATTTGAGCCCACAAAACCATGAAATTCAATTTATAAATACCAAGGCTTCACTTGAGAAAAAGGAAGAGAAGCAAAATACTCTGAGGTTTCCTTGGAACAAAACCCTGGACAAAACCTGAAGAGAAACCTGACAGAGAACTCAGAGCAGCCTCCAAACCCTGAAGGGCCTCACGGGTGCAACTCAATTTCAATCAAGCTCTCCAATCAGGTTTGCCCTATTCCCATTATTTTACGCCTTCAATTTGAATGTTTTAAATGTGTGATGTATTATGAATGGGTGAAACCTATGCCTTGAATGTTTAATCACATGATTTCTGAAGTGTATGGCACAGGGTTTGAGGTTTCTGAAACCATACTGTTATCCATGAAAAAAATGCTTATGGTGTTTCACTAACCCTTTTGTTGAGTTTTTGTGAGGGCTCACATGACTTTTGCAGGGATAACTTGCGTGGTTTCCCACTTTATTTGTGGGATAACCCCTGGAGGTTCATTCTGATTACCTGTACTGATCCACTTTCTTTGATGATGTTAGCTTGGAAGGATCTCAGGGTTTCCCATTCCTCTAATTGTTGTTACTTCGGATCTTTATCCGCGTGGTATTTTACATTTTTCCCGCATTTTACTGCTTTCCTAGCTGGAAGACCTCGATAGGAGGCAATGTTTTTGTGTTTACTTTATGCAGGTTCCTTTGTCCAGGGTTAAGAGCTATGAGGTCTTATCCTCATTACCCTTCTGCATGCGCGTTCCTACAATGCAAACAAAACCTTCATTGATTTTTCTTCTCCATAACACACGTTTACTCCTTCTACTACAGGCGAGTAAGTCTCCAAAGGTCGAGCATCCGCTAGATTGCGTAGTGACGTCGTTTGTCCAAAACCCAATCCACAACCCCGTAGTTAGCCGAACTACGGCTTGCTCTGATTCTCATTCCAGATGAGATACGTAGGAATAAGACACGATGTCTTAGCGAGCACACATCCCCCAACCCATAGGTCAGCCGAGCTACGAAGACTCTGATTCTCATATTTAGATGAGATACGTATGCAGTGGATGCGACATCCGCACGAGTCATTTTCATTTAACCCTTTTTTTTGGTAAACAGCACAAGATAAACTCACACCCTTTAGACAAGAACTACAAAAGTGGATCCCGTAGAGTACTACGGATGCGTAGGGGTACTAATACCTTCCCTTCGCATAACCGACTCCCGAACCCAAGATTTGGTTGCGAGACCCCGTCTTGTCCTTTCCTTTTTCAGGTTTACTTCGAGCGTTTCCTTTCCCTCCTTTGGGATGAATAACGCATGGTGGCGACTCTTCTATCTTTTTCTTTCGCCGGTTGTTTTTTTGCGCACTGTATTTTTCAGGTTGCGACACATCATATACACGGTTATACCAAAAGATATCGTCATTAGTGAGAGACATAAGTCTCGTAGACCACCATAGACATCCCTTGTTCTCCTTGAAAGCAAGGGTCTATGGCAAGTGTGAAATAAACCACTTGCACAACAGAGGAAAATAGCACACAATGGTACCACCACCCTTTACATTCATGGCACTGTACTTCTTTTCTTTCCTTGGGCTTATCATCTGACCTTGTTCTTCTTCTAACATTGTTAGATTTACTGATGTCAGATGAGATGTTCTTGACATTAGCCTTAGATCTTACATCCATATTTTTCAACAGTTTGTTGAGCTGTCTTCCCAACATTGCTACATCATTTGCAAGATCTTCATCATCATCCTGACCATTTTCCTCCTCTGTGTTTGACATGAATGCTAGGCTTTTGGTTTTCTTTTCAGATCCATCACAAATTCCCATCTCAAATGTTTGGAGGGAGCCAATTAGCTCATCAACTCTCATATTGGAGATGTCTTGAGACTCTTCTATGGGAGTCACCTTCATAGCAAATCTCTTAGGGAGTGACATGAGTATTTTTCTTACTAGTTTTTCATCTGACATTTTCTCTCCCATGGCTCCTGAGGCATTAGCAATTTCAAGGATACTCATATAAAATTCATGAATATTTTCATCTTCTTTCATCCTTAAATTTTCAAACATGGAGGTGAGAAGCTGTAGTCTAGACATCTTCACTCTAGAGGTGCCTTCATGATTGGTTTTGAGAATATCCCAAGCATCTTTAGTCACCTCACAGTTGTTTACCAATCTGAAGATATTCTTGTCTACTCCATTGATATGGCATTCAATGCTTTAGAATTTCCAAGGGCTAGATCATCTTCCTCCTTTGACCATTGTTCTTCAGGCTTCTTATCAGTAGTGGGTTCTCCTTCCTTAGTAATTACTGGATGTTCCCAGCCTGTTAACACAGCCTTCCAAGCCTAATTATCAAGAGATTTTAGGAAAGCTACCATTCAAGGTTTCCAATAGCACCAGAAAGTATTATCCCTAGATCTCACCCAGAACCAGAGCAAGATGCTTGCTCTGATACCAATTGATATTCTGGTATCAGATATGAGATGTCGAAGGTAATGTCACGACACTAATATCTGAATAAAACACACAGGATAAAGATAAAGAATAGTAATGCAAGAGACACAAGAAATTGTTAACCCAGTTCGGTGCAACTCACCTACGTCTGGGGGCTACCAAGCCAGGAAGGAAATCCACTAAATAGAATCAATTCAAAGACTCTGAGTACACTCCACAAGTTACAGTCTTTTTCACCTAATCTCTACCTGTGTGATTTCTACCTAAGAACTCTTAGATATGAGAACCCACTCACTCCCCCTCAATCAAACCTGTGATTTTAAACAACAATTACTTATGAAAAGAAGACACTCTTCAAATACACACACTTGATCTTCAATCAAGTAGACACACACTTGATCTTCAATCAAGTAGACACACACTTGATCTTCAATCAAGTAGACACACACTTGATCTTACTTAACAACTTCAATCAAGTAGACACACACTCATGCTTAAAAGTTTAGAGTGACAAATTACAACTCACAAATTAGACCAATTTAATCATCTATGGATGAATTGAATGGCTTACAAGTCACACGACCAAACAAGACACAAACCCTTATTCTCTCTCAATATTTCGCTCTGTATTGGTTGTGTATCAAATCAGGTTTTTCCATGTCCTATTTATAGAAGCATTCACCTGGGCTTGGACATATTGAAACCTCTAAAACTATTTTCCAATTAAATCTTCTCATGACAGTTGATTAGAACTCTTTAGAAAATAAGTAAATCTGGTTGTAATTAATGATTGAATGCGTTTGTAAATCAGATCTTCAAGCATACATAAATTTCCATTAAATACGCAATCACATAACACATAACATTCACCCTGACTGTTTTGTGTACAGATGTCATGGCATCGGGTCTGACATCCTAGAACAATCCTGCATAATTCCATTTTAAATATCCAGCAGGTAGATAATATCAGATGTCATGACATCGTGTATGACATCCTGAAACAATCCTGCATAATTATATTTTTAAACTCCAACAGGTACATAGATATCTTATGTTAAGACATCACATGCAACATCTTGTGAACACTCTTTGTATTACCAAAATTGCTGCCAACACTTAGAACCAACAACATCCATTTTCTCGTACAC
The DNA here is from genome assembly GCF_024323335.1 of Lathyrus oleraceus. Taxonomy (NCBI): domain Eukaryota; kingdom Viridiplantae; phylum Streptophyta; class Magnoliopsida; order Fabales; family Fabaceae; genus Lathyrus; species Lathyrus oleraceus. The sequence goes on from NC_066580.1 coordinate 362,935,645, forward strand.
ATCTGGGCCCTCAGACGGCTCAGAGTGATAAATGGTGTCATCAACTCTCGGCAAAGTATGCAGAACTAGAGGTGGCACAGTAAGGACCGGGATAGATGCTGGTAGAGAAGCAAATGTAGGGGCGAGACCCTGTGGAACAAAATTAGCGGGCATCCCGCAGGGAAACTCGGCTGGCATAGTAGACGGAGCAAAGTGAGCACTAGCAGCAGGCACGGTAGAGGAAGCAACCTCTGAAATGACCGTCCTTTATGGAGGAGTTGAAGGCATTGGAGAAGACTGGGTTTAGGCGGCCAAGAATGACTCCATTAGGCCAATCAATCTTGCCACTTCCTCCTTGAGTTCCCTGTTTACTTGCTCGAGGTGATCCATTAGCTTTGATGAGTTGGCTCTGGTATAGTACCGGTGCATCAGCTTGTCTTCGAAATAAATGAAGAACACGGAGTTAGACCACTAATCAAGAAGCTTGGAACAAAACCTGCTTATGCATATGATTCATGCAATGCTTATACATATGATTTTAATATTTTTTTTAATCAGAGGAACTTGTGGAGATCTCTTTGCAAATATTTGGAACTTTTAATCATTTAGACATATAATGGAATAATCATATCAATAATATCTGGAAAAAATTTTACACCAAAGAAGTACAGTCTTGGTAACCTAATACAATACAAGAGAGAAGGAAAATGAACATCCTATGGAACCCTAGAAACAATCGTCCAAAGCTCTCGAGACCGGAAGATAAGCTGCACGAAGCCTCTTCACCTCTCTCTCATAGGCTGCCTCCATATCCGCCTTCTCCTTGGCGAGTCGATCATATTTCCTATTCCAAAACTTGGATGACTGGGGAAGAAGAGAAGTAACCACATCATCAGGCTCATCGATAACCTGATGCTCTAGAAACTCTATCAAAGCATCCTTATCTCTAAGTTGCTGAAGTAGCTCCTCTCGCTCACGGACCCAAGCACGCGAACGGTCTTCATATCTCAACTCCTCTACTCCTTGGTTAGGGAGAGTTGAAGGCCCAACCATAACCATAGGTGTAGGTCTCGGATAGTCATAGGGCATGTGGTACTCAGAAGCTCTCTTCCTCACCCACGAGGTGTAGGGTTCCAAAGCAATACAATTCTTCGGACCAAGCTCTTTCCTTCCCTTCCTATGAATCTTGCGCCAAGCGTGAACCATCCTGCCCTTCAAGTTTTGGGGATCTTTACCCTATTGAAAGGAGACACCTTCTAACAAAATGTTATTAGGTTTATCCTTTAAGGGGAACCCAAGCTGACGACGTGCCAAAACAAGGTTGTAGTTAATTCGACCACATGTACCAAGAAGAGGCACATTGGAGAATTCACCTCAAGACTCAATAATCTGCACACCACCATGTAACACCCCAAAATTTGCCCTCCTCATTCATGCATTCATTTAGCATTTCATATTGCATTTCATCATGTCAATCAGAATTAGATCCGAAAAAAAAAAAAAAAAAAAAAAAAAAAGGAAAAAAAAAAAGAAAAAAAAAACGAAAAAAAAAAAATTACAAAAAAAATAAATAAATAAAAATAATAATAAATAAATAAATAAAATATAATAAAAAATTTTGGACTTGGGTCTCTCTCATTTGAGCCCACAAAACCATGAAATTTAGTCTATAAATACCAAGGCTTCACTTGAGAAAAAGGAAGAGAAGCAAAATACTCTGAGGTTTCCTTGGAACAAAACCCTGGACAAAACCTGAAGAGAAACCTAACAGAGAACTCAGAGCAGCCTCCAAACCCTGAAGGGCCTCACGGGTGCAACTCAATTTCAATCAAGCTCTCCAATCAGGTTTGCCCTATTCCCATTATTTTACGCCTTCATTTTGAATGTTTTAAATGTGTGATGTATTATGAATGGGTGAAACCTATGCCTTGAATGTTTAATCACATGATTTCTGAAGTGTATGCCACAGGATTTGAGGTTTCTGAAACCATACTGTTATCCATGAAAAAAATGCTTATGGTGTTTCACTAACCCTTTTGTTGAGTTTTTGTGAGGGCTCACATGACTTTTGCAGGGATAACTTGCGTGGTTTCCCACTTTATTTGTGGGATAACCCCTGGAGGTTCATTCCGATTACCTGTACTGATCCACTTTCTTTGATGATGTTAGCTTGGAAGGATCTCAGGGTTTCCCATTCCTCTAATTGCTGTTACTTCGGATCTTTATCCGCGTGGTACTTTTACATTTTTCCCGCATTTTACTTCTTTCCTAGCTGGAAGACCTCGATAGGAGGCAATGTTTTTGTGTTTACTTTATGCAGGTTCCTTTGTCCAGGGTTAAGAGCTATGAGGTCTTATCCTCATTACCCTTTTGCATGCGCGTTCCTACAATGCAAACAAACCCTTCATTGATTTTTCTTCTCCATAACACACGTTTACTCCTTCTACTACAGGCGAGTAAGTCTCCAAAGGTCGAGCATCCGGTAGATTGCGTAGTGACGTCGTTCGTCCAAAACCCAATCCACAACCCCGTAGTTAGCCGAACTACGGCTTGCTCTGATTCTCATTCCAGATGAGATACGTAGGCATAAGACGCGATGTCTTAGCGAGCACACATCCCCCAACCCATAGGTCAGCCGAGCTACGAAGACTCTGATTCTCATATTCAGATGAGATACGTATGTAGTGGATGCGACATCCGCGCGAGTCATTTTCATTTAACCCTTTTTTTTTGGTAAACAGCACAAGATAAACTCACACCCTTTAGACAAGAACTACAAAAGTGGATCCCGTAGAGTACTACGGATGCGTAGGGGTGCTAATACCTTCCCTTCGCATAACCGACTCCCGAACCCAAGATTTGGTTGCGAGACCCCGTCTTGTCCTTTCCTTTTTCAGGTTTACTTCGAGCGTTTCCTTTCCCTCCTTTGGGATGAATAACGCATGGTGGCGACTCTTCTATCTTTTTCTTTCGCCGGTTGTTTTTTTGCGCACTGTATTTTTCAGGTTGCGACACATCATATACACGGTTATACCAAAAGATATCGTCATTAGTGAGAGACATAAGTCTCGTAGACCACCATAGACATCCCTTGTTCTCCTTGAAAGCAAGGGTCTATGGCAAGTGTGAAATAAACCACTTGCACAACAGAGGAAAATAGCACACAATGGTACCACCACCCTTTGCATTCCTCATATGCAAAGAGAAATAACTGTCACCCAACAGAGTAGGAACGAGATTAAGAGTAGAGAAAATCCTAATAGCGTTCACATCCACAAAATTGTCGATGTTATGGAATAACACTAGCCCATAGATTAGAAGTACAAATATGGCTTTAAAGGCGTCCTCACTCATGGCCTTCCCAAACATAGTAGCTTGAGCGATGAGGAAATCAGATGGGAGACCTTGAATTCCACCTTTGGTAGTCATATGAGCACCAATAATAGATTCATCTATATGCAACAGATCAGCAATCTCCTGGGAAGAAGGAACTCTCTCCAAGCCACTTAACGACAACTGATCTAGGATAGGTATACCCACAAGATAGGAATACTCCTCAAGTGTAGGCAAAAGCTGGAAATCCAGAAAAGTGAAGCAACGGTATAGAGGATCATAGAACTGCACCAACACACTCATCAGACCTTCATCCACCTGAGTAGCAAGAATAGACAGAAGCTTCCCACGGCGAGCTTTGAACTCCAAGGGATCTAATACATAGGATGTCAAACTCCTTAACTCTTTCATGTCGAGTTGTCTGAAACTGTACTTCTTCGTATTCCTTCTTTGCTTATCCATGTTTGAAATATTTGCAAATACACCTCTCAAGTTCCTTGAAAATTTTCTCATTGTTGATGATATGGATGTGTATGAAGGGATGAATGCATGGATGCAAAAATCACACTCAAGGATCAAGCAAGTCACACCATACAAAGGTCACGGGATGGATCAAGTCATCCTTAATATCAATCATCCATTTTGGTGGATTATGGTTTACACCTTATCAACACCCAAGTTCCATTGATATTAAGGATATACAAGAACGGATCAACCGCGAATCAAAGGTTTGTTGCAAGTCACGAGCATGGAGTCTTGGTTAAGAACCACCCAAATGGAGTGTACTATGGTTAAACCTGACAATCATGTTCTAAAAGTGGTTCCTATAGTCATCATCCCATCTTTAGGATATTATCGGATAAACGACTACTCGTATTCCAAAAATATTCTCAAGAGAGACTCTTATGAGTGTAGTATCGTGTAAGAATCGTATCAAATTTTACACTTGAACGAACTTCGCACTACGTCCTAAAATGGGCCAAGATGGGCTAGGTAATCTAAGGTCCTTGGCTTCTAAGGCATATATTGGAAAGAGTAATGCCTAACCACGACTACTCGTGTGACATTATTGATCCCAACATAACCTCCACCAAGTGAATGGGCTTAAAAGTCAACTCGATAAGGAATAACTCCACACAAGTCAACAAGACTATGCCATTCTCCTATCATAAGTGCACTCGAGTTCGGGTATAGAACTCATCTCACAAAAGACCACCAAGCACATAAGCAATTGATATATCAAGCAATTCATACATTATAAACAATACAATCATCCCAAATTTGCACAAAAAGTATGTCACAAATAAATATAAACATACAATACAACAAAGTAAAAAAGTAGGCTAAACCCACTAGGCAAATTGATTCCCACCAGAGTCGCCACTTTTCTGTAGCGGGGTATTCGTTACCTTTAGATTTATTGACTAAATCAAAACTAAACCATACAATTCGATTTGGGTAGAAAGGAAAGGATAGAAAGCGAACAAAAACCGAGAAGTTTTATCAAATCAAAAACTAATAAAAATGTCAGAGATCTGGGTAAGGGGGTTGGTTATGCAATGGGAAGGGTTTAAGCACCCAAAACATCCTTAGTACTCTAAGGGAGCCCTTTTTACAAATGTTGTAAGGTAGGTTGGTATTTGTGAGAATATTTGTGCAAACATGATTGGGGAGATGAGAAAAGAATATACAAATTATTTACAATTTTATGTTTGTGTTTGAATGGATAATAAGCATGGAAGACTTATAGTCCAACACTAACGATACAGGTGGGTATTATATCAACCTCTATGATAACTCAAACATAATAGCTAAAGTTTATGTAAAGCTTTGGCAAAAGTGGCCATTGGAACCACAAAAGGGGTTTGAAGTGAGTTGTATTTACAAATGAAATGTATTCACAAAAATAAGGTCAAAGTTGACTTAAAGTTCAATTCAAAAGAGTTTGAAAAATCAAAGGCATAGTGCCTAGGTTTCTAATTTTTGAAAGCAATGTTAATGTTTGCACAAAAAGTTTGGCTTGGGTTAGAGTGGAGAGAAGAAGAGAAGGGCTAGGTCCTAAACATGCAAAGATGAGGGAAGAGAAATAAAACCACTTGGAGTTCCCTTCTTGAGATCATAAAGATGATCCAAGTTGCTACTTTCCTTTGGACTTAGCAAGCAATAAGCAATTAACTCAAACAATCAAGCAAGTATTCAATCAAGCTCCTAGGAATCTTCCAATTGGATTTGTCTCTCTCATTTTGGATGCTCATGACAATGGTCCTTCTAAGTAGCTCAGGTTTGGTATCCCTATCACAAGAACACACAAATCAAAAAGTTCCACAATGCAATAAAAAGAATGGACAAGAGTGAGTTTAGAATTAGGGTCCTTTCAATTCATCCTTCAAGATTAAGCATTCTAAAGGAATGAGGCCTAGTTGCTCTTCAACATATTTAGCATTCTAAAGGCATGAGGCCTAGTTGCTCTTGAAACTCCATTTAGCATAGGTAAGGTCCTAAATCTAAGTCCTTTCTCCATTTGCATTGGGCTCACACAAAGAAAACAAAAAAAGCACAAGGCCATAGTTTATACACAATAATGTGCTCAAGTGAGCAAAAGGCAAATGGCATAAACATAAACATGAGCTCAAGTGAGCAAAGGGCACAGACAAATGAGTTAATGAGCAAGAAATTAAATTGCATTAAAGTAAATTGCAAGAATTAAATGCTTGAATTAAAAGTTAGTAATTAGTAGTTAGTGTTAGTGTGCCATAAGGCAATTTAGCTCTATGTTAAGCAATCGTAAGTGGACTAATGTAGTAGTCACACCTATCTTAGGCCGGTCAATAAAACTATAGGCAAACAAACACAAGTTAGAGATCATGACTAGTAAGCCAAGCTCCTACAACTTGCCATGCCAAAAGAAAAGAAGAATGACCTTGTATGGATTTAGGTTTTTTGCTTGACCAAGAAGCAACTTATCTTTAATGCAAAGCAATTCACTTGATCTTTGATCAAGATGAATTTGATTTGGATCAAAGAAGGTTAAGCCTCTCATATGTCAAGGCTAACCACCAATCATTAACTCATTGGTCAAAATAAAAAGGAGAAGAAGAAGATGGAAATGGAATGTACATAATTGAAGATGGAAATGGAATGTACACATTGATCAAACATGAATGGAATCAATATCAATCAATGGTAAACAAAAGTGAGATGAAGCTTAGAAGTCTAGAAATAACAAAAATATTTTTGGTATTTTTTTGGAATTAAAATAATACTTGAAATAAAATGAACAAAAAAAGGTCAAACTTTAAATCCAATTCAAATCAACTTGGAAAAGTCCAATTGGATCATCATAAGTCTAACATAGTCAAACAAGGTTTGACAAAAAATTTCATCATTTTTTGAAAACAGAAACTAATTTTAAACAATTAAAAATGAAGAAAAATAACATAATTGGACTAACATCTCAAATAAATCTGAAATCAATTAAGAGATTGATGAGAATATTTTTCATAGATCCGTCATCATCCAAAGATGTTAAATAAATATTTTTGGCATTTTCGAATATTGAAAAGTATTTTAAATAAATTAAAAATAACCAGAAAAGAAATAATTCACAAAAAGTATTAAATGGAATCACAAAAATAATTAAAAATTATTTTCATAAATTAGAATTCAAAAGAAAAGTTTTGCAATTGGTCCCATATTTTTGAGATTCCAAATAAAGAAGTTATGAATTTTTAAAAATAATTGGAATAAAAGAAAATTAAAACAGAAATAAAAAATTACAAAAATCCTGAGGAGTCAGATCATGGCTCATTAATTGACGTGGCACATCAAACAGTCAGGAAGCGCGCGCATGGTACACTTCAGTCAACAGCATCACATGTGAGATTTAAAAGAGTCAAAACAATGCATGGGTAAGATTAGATCCCAAGAGCCAGATCCAAGGGCTGAAACTCATCCACGTGGGGACGATGGGGGAAACCACCGTCTTCTCCGGTAAACCTCACTATTTCCGGCCAGAGTTGCAGGTTTCACAACCTAAACCAAAACTCACGATCCATACATCATTCGAAAGCTGGGGTGATGTTCATCACCCCTGTAACCTTAATTTTTACTCAAGATCCCTATAGAGAAAGAAATCTGAGATAGAAAAATGAGGTATTCAATCTGAACTTGCTCAATTCACAAAATTAAAAGCACAAAACAATTGCCTCTCACATGAGGACTTCAGAGGTACCAACCAAACCAAGCAATGAACTATAATAAGGGAGATTCGAAGGAAAACAGTTGGAGAATTAACCTTTGAAGTGCAGCTTTTCAGTGCTTGATCCAATCCAAATCTTCAATACAGCTTGATCTTGAAGTAACAAGGAAGCAAGGCTAAGGAATTGTAAGTCAAAGATCAACCAATGAAGTTGAAGTTTGAGCTTGAAAAATGAAGAGAAAAATCAGAATTCCTTTAATGGAGGGTTGGGGCTTCAGTTGTGCAGAGCTTCAGGTACCTTTAGGTTGAGATTTGAAGTGAGCGAAGCATTCTATTTATAGCCAAGGCTGATGCAAGCAAGGAGAAAACTCGTGTGTGCATGAGCTTAGGTCCTCCATGCATGGGCATGTACAGGCGCATGTGAGGCCCAAAACCACTTGAAATTGAGTGTTGATGAAAAATGAATGAAGTTTGGACGTGCATTTGGCAAGGCAATGTAGTATGCAAGAAGATTTCACAAGTTATGCATAATTGAACCTAAAACTTCACCTCTTCGAAAATGCCATTTGCAAAATTGAAACATAGGCATGTGGGTAATGGTTGGAAAGGTCTTGACATAAGGAAAAAATTTATGTTGATCAAAAGTTCATTTGGAGTTGAGAAAATATTAAAAAATGGCCCTGAAGTTCAAGGTACAAAACATGTATATGGAAATTTTGCTAAAATGAACCAACTTCAACCCCTTATGTTTCAATGATTCAAGCCTCACATGACAAAACCTCCAACATAAACGTTGTAAATCTTTTCAATAAAATCAATTTGGACTTATATTTTGCATCATTTGGATTTTTGATGAGAGAGTTATGGGCACTTGAAGTTGGACTTTTTCACATTTCAATGACTTTGGTCCAAAGTGACCTATAATGTTTTGTATTATCACATGTGTGAAATTCTAGTTATCAGACTTTGGATGTCACACTGGTTGTTATGACATCCAATTCTGCACAGACAGGGATTATGCAGAACTTAATAGTAAGTGCAGTAAATAACACAAGTAATTGTTCACCCAGTTCAGTCCAACATGACCTACATCTGGGGGCTACCAAGCCAGGGAGGAAATCCACTATTAGTAGTATCAATTCAAAGCTAAACTCACCCGTTTACAACTTATCACTTAATCCCTACCCAATGCAATTTCAATCTTAACCTAAGATCAGAGTTCCTACTCACTCCCCCTCAATCACCTCAGTGATATTAAAGACACTTTGAAGTCACACTTCAAAAACAACTCTTGATTATGCTTCACAGCTTAAATCAAGATACACAGCACTCACGCTTAAAAGCTTTGAGTGACACAACACTTACAACTCAATGAACACCCTATGCCAAAGCAATCATCTACTTGATAATGGCTTGGCTTACAAGATACGTCTAATACAAGACTCACAAAATACAGCAGTGAAGTATGATGGACACACTAACTCTTCACGCTTCAAAATCCCCGAAACTGAATAAAGGAATGCCTTCCTTTTTATATTGCAGCACCTGGGCTTTTGCACCTATATTTTCCTGAATTTTAGGTCACACATGTTCCCTCAAATTCAACATTTAGGTTGCTAACAAATAGGCTATTTGTTAGGTTCATTGAATGTAGCTTGGTTGTTGATTTCCTGGATTTTCTCTCAGCTGTTGAATCTCTAAAGAATAGTGTAAGACCCCAATTTTGGGCCCTAAGATCCCTCCATGGCCCATATCATTCATATCATAACATCAAGGATCATTGCATGGCCTAGTTTCCTTCCTAGTGGGTAGATTGCCTTGTGGTTTGTTTCTTGATCACCAAGCATACTTTGCATTTGTATATCTTTGCTTTCATATGTTTATTATTCAAAAAAGTACAAAAATATTGTCAGTCTAACCTTGTTGCTTGCAGTGGAAGCAATCATCAGCAATTAGGTCAAAGTCAGTCATTGATCAGTCAAAGCAATGGATGGTGGCCATTCTTGCAGAATTTGGGCACCACGATTAATAATCAAGAGTTCATACATCTTGAGACATCATTTGAAGACAAGTTCTCAAAGAATTAGGGCTTGGAAATCATCAGAAGAAGTCCAGTCACTCAAAACCCTAGAAAAGTCAACAGACAGTCAAACTTGGTCAACTGTTGATTTAATCAAGATTTGATGGATAGAATTGATTTGAAGAAGTTCATTCATGCTTGTACAAGCCTCATCTATCATGTTCAACCCCATCATGGAAGAAAATCAAGTCAAATCAAAAATTTTCCAGAAATAGCAAGTGGACCTGTAATTTCAACTGCCAAAAATGGAAACTTCTTGATCTTAAACTTACATCATGATACAAGCTCCAAATGAATTTTTGCCCAACATGAAAGTTGAAGATCTTGTCTTCCCATTTTCAAAAAGTCCAAGAACATCAAAATCCCATGTGTGGTTGTCAAGATATGATCAAATCATTCTCACTAATTTTTGAACTTCAACAAGCCATATCTCTCAAACCATAAGGCCAAATTTGGTGGGGTTTTTTCCTACACACCACATTTTTCATCCTCTTTCCAAAAATATAAATTTCATGACCTAAAACCTTGCCAATCAAAATGGCATTTTTGGACCAATTCCTTTAAAATTCAAAGTTTGACCAAACTTTGACTTTTTGATTTATGGACTTTTTCATCATTTTGCCAATTGGGAAATGTTTTAAACCATATTTGAAACTTGTTCCAATTCCAAAACCATCATCATACCATCATTCCATCATCATTTTGGATCAAAATTCAAAATTGGCAAAAGGTGCAAATAGAAGTACACAAACAAAACACATACAGCATTTTTCTGTACCACCAAAAACAGCAAATATACTGTCCTTTTTGCAGCCTGTAGCAGCCCAATTTCTCAGCAAATACACCTCCACTTCCACTTTGTCCATAATTAGCAACTTTTGCAAATGAAGGCATTTACACTAAGTCAGCTTAGCACATGGTTAAATGAGGATTAACAGATGATATTTAAGCCATTCTTCTGCATTTCCAACCCTAGTTTTTTTCAGCCTACCACACAGAAAAAAGAGATTTCTCTCATTTGCACTTTGGCTCAAGTATACTTTTCTGCCAAACCCTTGCAAACCCTCGAATAACCTTGATTCCTCCATCACTTAAACATCATTTGGGATTGTTTTTGCACACCATTTCTCAGCTGTAACCCTCTTTCAAGCTCTGCATTTTCAAAGTATCTCCAATGGCAACTTGAGATTTGAGAAGTTTTCGAGCAAGTCTGAGCTGAACAAGCTTCAACATCCTTCAACATAAAGCATAAGAGCCATCTGTTTGAACTCATATCATCAAAAGCATCACTGTTTCACAACTTACTTCAAAAACAAGTGCTTTAGTTGCCTAAGTTCTTTGAACTTGATTGCTTGCTTTGCTTTATAGCATTTGCTTTGAGGTATAAATACTTCTTCTTCATGTAGTCTGGAGACCCGGTCTGTTATTTGACCGGGCAAACTGTCTGAAGTCCTCCTTAAGAGGCAATGCCTGTGTTTGTTTATATTTTGTCCTAAGCAGGAAAAGTCCTTCAAGTAAGGCAATTGGTGGAAGGTAGGGATAAGTAATCTATCCCCCACTATTCAGTGTGTCCTCTCTTTGCTCCCAGTACCTGGTTGAAGCAATGAGATAAATACCCAAGATCTAATCGAGTCAATAATGTGGAGAGAGTTCCTACTTTCTGAACTCCCACACTTTCTTTGATGCTCTCTCTGATTTGAGATTGAAGCAATGAGGCACACCCCTCATCTCCTATTCATCTGCTTCACCTGAGTCCCTCAATGGCCAGGTTAAGAGCGACCTTTACCTGTTACAGTGGACTGTTAAAGTCAAACCCTCTTGTGTGAGCCCCCACTGTTTGGCTATAGAGTGTGCTGTTTGATATTCATTGATTGATTGATTGCTTCATGTACACTTGCTTGCCTGTATGCTATGCATTTATCATCCTCATCAATTGCCATTAATGCATGATCATCTCATCTGTTTTGTGATGCTATCATTGTTGTTTGTCCATTGAGGACAATTGTAAGTCCATTGCTTTGGCATTTGCTCCTGTGATATGGAAGGATAGAGTGTAAGACCTCATTGGTCACTCATATCTTCTGTTTATTTGTGTGTATGTGAGGATACAGTTATAAGTCCCTGTAAGTTGGCATCTGCTTTCCTGTGATCATAGTTTGTTCATCTGTTTGTGAGAGAGGTTGCAATTATAAGTCCCTGTAAGTTGGCATTTGCATACCTGTGATCATATTGTTGCTCTTGTTCTTGTATGTGAGGATCCATTGTAAGTCCCTGTGATGTGGCATTGGATTTCCTGTGAGCATACTGTGGAGTTAACCTAAGTCCAGATAGATTGGCAGTTAACTTCCATGTTTCATTCTTGTTTTTCTTTTGAGGAGATTGGTGTAAGTCCATTGAGTGGCATCTGATATCCTGTTCTGTTTTAGGAGACTGGTGTAAATCCATTTATTGGTATCCGGTATCCGCTTTTTATTTCTTGGCCTGTAGAGATCGGTGTAAGTCCATTGAGTGGCTTCTGATATCCCATCTTGTTTTAGGAGATTGGTATAAGACCATTGATTGGCATCCGATATCCGCTTTTACTTGCTTTGCTTGTTTATTATTACTAATTGCCATTCCGAAGGACACACTTGAATCATCTGTCATATGATTTCAAGAAGTGAACCTTCTAAGAAGTTTTACTATCCATCCCTCATCCATTCATCATTCATTACGTCTTAGAACCTTTTCACACTATACCTTTTAAATTTTGACATAAGTGTTGTGCAAACATCTTCATGTTTTTCTAACTAAAAACCTGGACTCAAGTCCTTGACCTTTTTCCAAACTTCATTTCATAATACTTATTTGAATTGATCTTAATCATATTTTGACCTCATTTTCATAATCATAATCAGTAATTCCACTCATTCACTTGTTTTGGCTTTGTCCATTAATCTTTTCATACATGAGCTATAGGTTTGATTTATCTTAGTGGTTGATGTTAATCTCACCTTCTGTCTTTAGTGATTGAATTGTAAGTCTTCCTCGCCTATTATAGGGTTAACCCCTCTCTGGCCAGTTGAAGCTGTTCTCACATGGTGGACGTTGTTGTTTGTATAAGGTTGAGTTTTCTCCCGTGGATAACGTAAGACCTGGGGTTTGTGTTTGAAATTGAACCTAACCCACTTTTGGAAATCTTTTAGCCGAACTACGGCGTTCTGATCCTTACCTTTGATGGAAGGTACGTAGGCAACGGGTTCATCCGTTCGAACCCAATAACCCAATAAAACTTGTATATTCTGTTCTCACCATCCCAATCATGTTTGCACAATCTTTTTGTCATAATAAATAATAATCTTTTACAACAAGTGTGAAAAGGGCTCCCTAGGAGTACCTAGGACGTAGTGGGTGCCTAACACCTTCCCATTGCGTAATTTACCCCTTACCCAGACTCTCTGATCTTTTTATTAGTTTTCTACGTGTAAAACTTCTTAGGCTTTTGTTCGCTTTTTAGCCAATCCTTTGGATAAATAAAAGTGCGGTGGCGACTCGAAATTTTCATGTATCTCATAGCTTATGATTCAATCGATAGATCATATAGCGACGAATACACCGCTACAGAAAAGTGGCGACTCTGCTGGGGATCGAACCCAGAATCTCTGGTTGTATTGCCTACTTTTCACCCTTGTTGTGATATATATTATTATTCTTTATCTGACATATTTTTGTACAATTTGGGATGAATGTATTGATTGTAATATGTGAATTGCTTGATATACATTTGCTATGTGCTTTGGTGATCTGTGAGATGAGTTCTATACCCGAACTCGAGTGCTCTCTAGGATAGGAGAATGGCATAGTCTTGTTGACTGGTGTGGAGTATTCCTTAGCCAGTTGACTTGCGAGTCCATTCACTTGGTGGAGGTCATGTTGAACTAATAATGTCACACAAGTTATTTGTGGTTAGGCATTATTCTTTCAATCATGTTCCGCAGAAGCCAAGGACCTTAGTTTACCAAACCCATCTTGGCCTATTTTTAGGACCGTAGTGCGGAGGTCGTTCAGATGTCAGTTCTGATACGATTGTCACGCGATACTACACTCATAAGAGTTTCTCTTGAGAATATTCTTGGAATACGAGTATTCGTTCCTCCGAAAATATTCGAAAGATGGAACGATGATTATGGGAACCTCTGATAGAACATGTCTGGCAGGTTTAAACCCTAGTACACTCCCTTTGGGTGGTTCTTAACCGAGACTCCATGCTCGTGACTCTCAACAAACCCGTGATTCGTGGTTGAGTCGTTCAAGCATTGTTAATATCAATGGATCCCGGATCAGGTGTAAAACCTAAATCCATCAAAGCGGCTGGTTGATATTAGGAATGTCTGAACCGGTTCATGTACCGTTAATATCAATGGAACTTGGGTGTCGATAAGGTGAAAACCTAAATCCACCAAAATGGATGATTGATATTAGGGATACATAGAGCTTTCCCATGACCTTTGTTTGGTGTGCTTTGCTTGATCCTTGAGTGTGCTTGTTGCATTCATGCATTCACGCATTCATCCGCATTCATGTCATCAAAAGAGAAATTTTCAAGGAACTTAAAGGGTTATTTGCAAAATTTTCAGACATGGAAAGACCAAAAAGGCATACAAAGAAGTACAGCTTTAAGCAGCCTGATGTAAAAGAGTTAAGGAATCTGACATCATATGTACTAGATCCCTTAGGTTTCAAGGCTCGATATGGGAAGCTTCTGCCGTTGCTGACTACTCAAGTGGACGAGGGATTGATGAGCACTCTGGCTCAGTTCTATGATCCGCTCTATCATTGCTTCTTATTTCCGGACTTCCAGTTATTGCCGACTTTGGAAGAATACTCTCACCTTATTGGGATTCCTATTCTGGATCAAGTGCCGTTCAGTGGCTTAGAGAGTATTCCATCTGCTCGAGAGATTTCCAGCTTGTTGCACATAGATGAAGATCTGATTAGAGCTAATCTGACTACCAAAGGCGGAATTCAGGGTTTTCCTTCCGAGTTCCTTATTGCTCAAGCCACTTTCTATGGGAAGGCCATGAGTGAGGATGCCTTTGAGGCTCTATTTGTATTGCTTATCTATGGATTGGTGCTGTTTCCCAACTTCGACAAGTTCGTCGACATGAATGCCATTAGGATCTTTTCAGTTCTTAATCCGGTTCCGACCTTGTTGGGTGATGCGTATGTCTCCTTGCACCTGAGGAATATGAAGAATGGAGGAGTCATTGTCTGCTGTCTACCCCTGCTGTACAAGTGGTTTATTTCGCACTTGCCGCAGACAGTCGCTTTCAAGGAGAACAAGGGATGTCTACGGTGGTCTCAGAGACTCATGTCTCTCACCAATGATGATATCACCTGGTATGATCGCGTGTATGATACCGTTCAGATCATCAATTCTTGTGGTGAATTCCCCAATGTGCCTCTTCTTGGTACATGTGGTGGGATTACCTACAATCCTACGCTTGCACGTCGTCAGCTTGGGTTCCCCCTAAAGGATAAACCCCATAACATTCTGTTAGAAGGTGTGTTCTTTCAGGAGGGTAAAGATCCCCAAGGCCTGAAAGCCAGATTTGTCCGCGCTTGGCGCAATATTCGCATAAAAGTAGGAATGAATTGGGTCCAAAGAACTGCATTGCTTTGGAGCCATATACCTCTTGGGTCAGACAGAGGGCTGCTACCTACCTGATGCCGTATGATCATCCAAGACCTACACTGTTGGATGTGGCTGGGCCTTCAACCCTCCCTACCCAACGTGTAGAGGAGTTGAGAGAAGAAGACCTTTCGCGTGCCTGGATCCGCGAGAGAGAGGAATTGCTGCAGCAGCTCAAGGAGAAGGATGATATGATTGAATTTCTCGAGCACCGAGTGATCGACGATCCGAACGACACTTGGACTTCTCTGCTTCCTCAGTCATCCAAATTCTGGAAAAGGAAGTATGATCAACTTGCAAAGGAGAAAGCTGATATGGAGGCCGCCTATGAGAGAGAGATCAAGAAGTTGTACACTTCTCGTCTTCCAGCATCCCGAGCTAATAGGGATCCATAGGATGTTATTTACCTTTTCTCTTTGTAATGTTTAAAAGAATGCTGTACTTCTTTGACCTAATATTTTGAATGAAAATATTTTCCATGAGCAATCAAAATGTTTAAATATTCGAAATATTGCAAATGTACCCTAAGGATTCCTTGAAAATCAAAACATTTGCACAAGCATTTCATGCATCATTCTTGCATAAACAGGTACCCATCTTTTTCTGGTCTTCCGGTTCTAACTCCTGTTCTTCATTTATTTTGAAGACAAGCTGACTCACCGGTATTATACAAGGGTCAACTCTGCAAGGATTATGGAGCAGTTGGAACAAGAGAACCAGAGCTTGAGGGATGAAGTCGCCAGACTTGGCGCTCTGATGGAGCAACTTCTTGCTGCCCAGAATCAGCCTGCTCCTCAACAGCCAGCAACTCCGGTTCAGCGGACGGTTATATCTGAGATAGCTACTACATCGGTGCCTGTTAGTGCCCAGCAGCCAAATGCCATGCCTCCCGGTTTTCCTTGGGGGATGCCTCCTGGCTTCATGCCTGATCGGCCAGCTCCTACATTCGCTCAAATGCCGGCATCTAGCCCGGTCCCTATACCAGTACCTCCTGTCGTGCATACCATGCCGAGGGTAGACGACACCATTTATCACTCTGAAGCGTCTGAGGGCTCAGATGTACATGAGAAAATGGATGCAATGAACGATCAATTCCTTGAGCTGAGAAAGGAATTGAGAACTCTTAGAGGCAAAGATCTCTTCGGCAAGTCAGCAGCCGAACTTTGTCTAGTTCCCGGTGTGAAGATACCAGTCAAATTCAAGGTCCCAGACTTTGAAAAGTATAAGGGGAACACTTGTCCTTTGGCACACTTGGTTATGTATGCCAGAAAGATGTCCACGCAGACCGACAACGATCAACTCTTGATCCACTACTTTCAAGACAGTTTGTCTGGTGCTGCTCTCCGCTGGTACATGAGTTTGGACAGTGCCAACATCCGCTCTTTCAATGATCTTGGCGAAGCTTTCGTCAAGCAATATAAATACAACGTTGACATGGCGCCTGACAGAGATCAACTCAGATCTATGTCACAAAAGGACAAAGAGACGTTCAAGGAGTACGCCCAGAGATGGCGTGAGCTGGCAGCTCAAATTACTCCACCATTAGAAGAGAAAGAGATGACCAAGATCTTTCTGAAGACTCTTGGGTCATTTTACTATGAGAGAATGGTGGCCAGCGCTCCCTCTGATTTCACCGAGATGGTGAACATGGGGATGCGTCTTGAAGAAGGTGTCCGCGAAGGACGGTTAACAAAAGATGATAGCTCTTCCTCTAAGCGATATGGAGCGTTTAAGAGGAAAGAAGGCGAAGCGCATGCTGTGCAGTCTCAGCCCAAGCATCGAAGACCCTCTGTTCAGAGGAAGCCTGCACATCGTGCCAGACATCAGCATCAGGTGGCTAGTGTGGCTCCTGTATTCAAGGATAATGCTCAGCAGTATCAGCATCAGCAGCAATATCCACAACCGCAATATCAACAGCAACAGCAACGTCCACAGCAACAGGCTTACCAGCCTCGTGGAAGTACAACCAACCAAGCGAATGCGAATTATGATAGGAAGAAGGTCAGCTTCGACCCGATTCCGATGACATATACAGAGCTTTATCCCTCCTTGTTGGAGAGGAAGTTGGTTTCTCCCAGGGATCCTCCTGCAATTCCTGCCAATCCACAATGGTGGTACAAACCAGACCAGCATTGTGCCTACCATTCCGGTGCTCCGGGCCACAACGTTGAGAACTGTTTCCCGCTGAAGAGTAAGGTTCAAGACCTTATGAGAAGTGGAATTTTGAGTTTTGAAGACTCTAATCCGAATGTCACCAGGAACCCATTGCCTTCGCATGGGAAATCTGTGAATATGATCCAGGAAGACCTTGGGAAGTACAAAGTGAAGTATGTCAGTCATATCCGGCAGTCATTGGTTGGATTACATAAGATGCTGTGTCAGCACAGTCATTTGAAGCATAACCATGACCAGTGTCGCGTCTGTTCTGTAAATCGCTTGGGTTGCGACCAAGTTCGCAAGGAATTGCAGATGATGTTGAATGAAGGTACCATTGAGATTCTCCAGAATCGCAATGTTGATGTTGTTGAGCCCGAGGTGAGTGTTATCTCCCCGGTGTTCAAGCTTCCAGAGCCCGTTGTTATTCGGTATAATAGCAACAAGCCTAAAGCTTCGCCTTCTCTGATTATCAAGCCAGCCGGCCCTGTGCCCTATTCATCTGATAAAGCCGTACCTTTCCGGTACAATCCTGTTGCTGTCCAGGATGGGGTCGAGGTACCTTTACCTTCTACTTCCGTGACCACTATCGCTGATGTTAGTGGATTGACCCGCAGTGGTCGTGTCTTTTCTGCGCCTGCTAAGGCTGTTGCTTCTGAATCTGTTGAGCGTCCTGTGGGGACTGCTGTGAATGTTCAGAATCCGGCACTTGATGTTGCCAAACCCTCCTCGTCTGTACAAAAGACTCCTGTTTCTTCAGATGGCCCGAGTGGCATTGTTGATGAAGAATCTGATGAGATGCTGAGGCTCATCAGAAAGAGTGAGTACAATATTGTAGACCAACTTCTACACACGCCCTCCAAGATTTCTATTCTTTCTCTATTGCTGAATTCAGAGCCTCATAGGGAGTCTCTGCAGAAAGTCTTGGACCTGGCATATGTCGATCACGACGTCACCTTGGAACAATTCGATAGCATTGTTGCAAACATTACCGCTTGCAACACTCTGAGCTTTTGTGACGCTGATCTCCCTGAGGAGGGAAGAGACCACAACATGGCCTTACATATATCTATGAACTGCAAATCTGATGCAATGTCCAATGTGTTGGTGGACACTGGATCGTCCTTGAATGTATTGCCAAAATCCACACTCTCTCGATTGTCGTATCAAGGTCCTCCTATGAGGCAGAGTGGGGTTGTTGTAAAAGCTTTTGATGGGTCGCGCAAGACCGTGATTGGGGAAGTTGATCTCCCAATCAAGATTGGACCAAGTGATTTCCAGATTACTTTCCAAGTAATGGATATTCACCCATCATACAGCTGTCTCTTGGGCAGACCATGGATTCACGAGGCTGGCGCCGTGACATCCACCCTACACCAAAAGTTGAAGTTTGTGAAAAACAAGAAATTGGTTGTAGTAGGGGGAGAAAAGGCTCTCCTGGTCAGTAATTTATCTTCTTTCTCGTACATTGATGCAGAGGATGAAGTTGGAACTCAGTTCCAAGCTTTATCTATTGATAAACCAATCGAGAAGAAGTCTCCTTCATTCACTTCCTACCGTGATGCTAAGCTGGCCATTGAATGTGGTGCAGTTGCTGGATTAGGGAAAGTGCTTGAACTTGAAGATAACCGATCCCGGGCTGGCATTGGCTATGGTTCTGGGGCATGCAACGAGCAAGGTCTGTTCACCAGTGGAGGATTCATCCATGCTGATCAGCCTGCAGAAGAGGAAGCTGTTGCTATCATTGAAGAAGAAGATGCAGAAGATTTGAACAATTTTGTTATTCCTGGTGGTGTCTGCCACAATTGGGTCGCTGTGGATGTTCCTACAGTTGTCCATAGATCAGAGTAATTGTTCACTTTTGTTTAAAACCCTTCTCCCATGCCAAAAGGAGAAGTGATGACATTGTT
Source organism: Lathyrus oleraceus (assembly GCF_024323335.1). Lineage (NCBI taxonomy): Eukaryota > Viridiplantae > Streptophyta > Magnoliopsida > Fabales > Fabaceae > Lathyrus > Lathyrus oleraceus. The sequence goes on from NC_066580.1 coordinate 362,954,970, forward strand.
GGCAAAGCATATATACAATGATATTTTCATTCAATTTTTACATTGTCAAAACATTTGTTTTTCCTTTGTTTTCACTTTTTGCTTTTCTTTATGAAATCAGTGATCACAAAAAACCATAAAAACAAAAATAAAAGCTGTAAAAGCAACATCCCTTCATCTGCATAATGATTTATTTGCTTAAAATTATGAAGTTTTTCTTAACCAAAATCATTATGCAGGTTGATCCTAAAACCCATTGAACATAATGATCCAACGCCATCTCCCAATTTTGAATTCCCTGTATTTGAGGCAGAGGAAGATGACGTTGAAGAGATTCCTGATGAGATCACCCGTCTCCTTGAGCACGAAGAGAAGATCATTCAGCCGCATCTCGAAGACTTGGAAACAGTCAACTTGGGATCTGAAGATTGTGAGCGCCTGGTGAAGATTGGGGCACTTCTTGAAGGGTCTGTTAAGGAAGATTTGATCAGCTTGCTACGAGAATATTCAGATATCTTTGCTTGGTCCTATGAGGACATGCCGGGTTTAGATACAGATATTGTGCAACATTTCCTGCCTTTGAAGCCTGAGTGCGTGCCTGTGAAGCAGAAGCTCAGAAGAACTCATCCAGATATGGCAGTGAAGATCAAAGAGGAAGTTCAGAAGCAAATTGATGCGGGGTTTCTGGTGACTTCGACATATCCTCTATGGGTGGCCAATATTGTGCCTGTTCCTAAGAAGGACGGAAAAGTCCGTATGTGCGTTGATTACAGAGATTTGAATAAAGCTAGCCCAAAAGACGATTTTCCTCTACCACACATTGACATGTTGGTAGATAATACAGCTAAATTCAAAGTCTTTTCCTTTATGGACGGATTTTCCGGATATAATCAAATCAAGATGGCACCAGAGGATATGGAGAAGACAACATTCATCACACCTTGGGGAACATTCTGTTATCGAGTGATGCCCTTCGGTTTGAAGAACGCCGGAGCCACGTATCAACGAGCTATGACTACCTTGTTTCATGATATGATGCACAAAGAGATAGAAGTCTATGTTGATGATATGATTGCTAAGTCCCGAACGGAAGTTGAGCATATTGAGCATTTGTTGAAGCTTTTTCAGCGTTTGAGGAAATTCCAGCTTCGTCTGAATCCGAACAAATGTACTTTTGGAGTCCGTTCCGGCAAGTTGTTGGGTTTTGTGGTAAGTGAAAGAGGTATTGAGGTTGATCCTGCAAAGGTCAAAGCAATACAAGAGATGCCCGCACCCAAAACTGAGAAGCAAGTTCGAGGTTTTCTTGGCCGCTTGAACTACATTTCCAGATTTATATCCCACATGACTGCCACATGTGCGCCGATATTCAAGCTCCTCCGGAAAGATCAGTCTCATGATTGGACCGAGGATTGCCAGAAAGCTTTCGACAGTATCAAAGATTATCTGTCTGAACCTCCGATTTTGTCTCCGCCAGTGGAAGGAAGACCTCTGATTATGTACTTAACAGTTCTTGAAGACTCGATGGGTTGTGTACTCGGTCAACAAGATGAATCAGGGAAGAAGGAGTTTGCTATCTACTACCTCAGTAAGAAGTTTACTGATTGTGAGTCTCGGTACTCTATGCTTGAGAAGACGTGCTGTGCTTTAGCTTGGGCAGCTAAGCGTTTGCGCCAGTACATGATAAATCATACAACTTGGTTGATATCCAGAATGGATCCAATTAAGTATATCTTCGAGAAGCCTGCTTTAACTGGGAGGATTGCCCGTTGGCAGATGTTGTTGTCTGAGTATGATATTGAGTATCGAGCTCAGAAAGCTATCAAAGGTAGTATCTTGGCTGACCATTTAGCGCACCAGCCAATTGAAGATCATCAGTCTGTTCAGTATGACTTCCCTGACGAGGAAATTCTGTATTTGAAGATGAAAGATTGCGATGAGCCTACACTTGATGAAGGTCCAGAACCTGGTTCCAGATGGACAATGGTGTTTGATGGCGCTGTTAATCAATATGGAAATGGAATTGGGGCAGTAATTGTTAATCCCCAGGGATCGCATATTCCGTTTACAGCAAGGCTAACTTTCAAATGCACGAATAACATGGCGGAGTATGAAGCCTGTATTATGGGACTTGAAGAATGCATTGATTTAAGAATCAAGTATCTTGATGTCTATGGTGATTCAGCTTTGGTTGTCAATCAGATCAAAGGTGAATGGGAGACAAATCAACCAGGTCTCATCCCGTACAGAGATTATGCAAGGAGAATTTCAACTTTCTTCACAGAAGTTGAATTTTATCATATTCCTCGAGAGGATAATCGGATGGCAGATGCCCTTGCTACACTTGCTTCCATGATAGTTGTCAGATGGTGGAATGATGTTCCCAATATTACTGTGATGCGCTTGGATAGGCCCGCTCACATATTTGCAATTGAAGACGTGAAAGATGACAAGCCTTGGTATTTTGATATCAAGAATTTCCTCCAGAGCCAGGTCTACCCGCCAGGGGCATCTGTGAAGGATAGGAAAACTTTGAGAAGGTTGTCAGGCAGTTTCTACCTCAGTGGTGAAGTGCTGTATAAAAGGAATTTTGATATGGTTTTGCTCAGATGCGTGGATAGACACGAAGCAAACCTATTGATGACTGAGGTCCATGAGGGTTCATTTGGTACTCATTCCAATGGACATGCCATGGCTAAGAAGATGTTGAGAGCAGGCTACTATTGGCTGACAATGGAGTCTGACTGTTGCAAGTATGTGAAGAAATGTCACAAGTGTCAAATTTATGCGGATAAGATTCATATTCCTCCGACACTCCTGAATGTGATTTCATCACCATGGCCTTTCTCTATGTGGGGAATCGACATGATCGGTATGATTGAGCCGAAAGCGTCCAACGGACATCGGTTTATTCTCGTAGCAATTGATTACTTCACCAAATGGGTTGAAGCCGCTTCGTACGCGAATGTAACCAGGCAGGTGGTTGTGAAGTTTATCAAGAATCAGTTGATTTGCCGTTATGGTGTGCCAGAGAGGATCATTACTGATAATGGATCCAATCTGAACAACAAGATGATGGATGAGTTGTGCGCTGAATTTAAGATTGCACACCATAATTCCTCTCCTTACAGACCTAAGATGAATGGGGCTGTTGAAGCTGCTAACAAGAATATCAAGAGAATTATCCAGAAGATGACTGTCACGTACAAAGATTGGCATGAGATGCTGCCATTTGCTTTGCATGGATACCGTACGTCTGTACGCACTTCAACAGGGGCAACCCCTTTCTCTCTTGTTTATGGCATGGAAGCCGTTCTCCCAGTAGAGGTGGAGATCCCATCAATGCGAGTCTTGATGGAAGCCAAGTTGACTGATGCTGAATGGATTCAGAGTCGTTATGACCAACTGAATTTAATTGAAGAGAAGCGATTAACTGCCATGTGCCATGGTCAGCTATATCAGCAGAGAATGAAGAAAGCATTCGACAAGAAGGTCAAGCCTCGTGTGTTCCGAGAAGGTGATCTTGTGCTCAAGAAAGTTTTGTCTTTCGTGCCCGATTCCAGGGGCAAGTGGACTCCAAACTACGAGGGTCCATATGTTGTTAAGAGAGCCTTTTCAGGCGGAGCTTTGATGCTTACAACAATGGATGGAGAGGATTTCACTCGTCCTGTGAATTCAGATGCAGTTAAAAGATACTTTGCCTAAAAAAAAAGAAGTATATGCAAATAAAAAAGGAAAAAAAAACAGAATTGCTCGCTAAGTTGAAAACCCGAAAGGGCGGCTTGGGCAAAAATGAGCGTCTCGGTGGAGAACCCGCAAGGGTGATCCAGGCAAAAATTAGAGACTTGAAAAAAAAGAGAATATTTGCATCCCGCTAGATTGAGTACCTCACTCCGGGGCAATCTAGGCAAAAATTAGGGATTTGGCAAGCAACTGCACCCTGACAAGACTTTCTGGCTCACCAGTCGTCATTTCGTCAGAGGATTCTCGTTTCGTCGTCAACCGAAGCTTCGGATACATCGAGATTCAAATTGGTAGAGAAAGGATCATTATGTTCAATGTAGCCCTCTTCCAATATATATCACTGATTTCAAATTTGTACAGATCTATGGAGTCTTGCCATTTGCAGACTACCATTCTATTAAATCAATTTGAGCTTTTTATCCAATTATTTGCACTCTTATTTGTTTCAATTCAACAAATGTTTTGCATGTTTTAAATTGATAAAATGTCATTGTTTTAAACAAATCAAATTTTTCAAAATTGTTGTTTTAAACAAAGTGAACATTCACAAGATTGAAAGGATACTCAAGTATATCTCAGTGCTCTCCCAAGGGTGGCATGATTCCCAACAGGTAGGACATTGGTTCGTATTCCTGGTTTGGTGGTATCTTCTTTCTTCAGACCTTTGTTGAGGTTGTTCCTCAAACAGAGTTGTTGTTGGGGCTGTTCCCCAGTACAGTCGCAAGTGATTTGTTGTTGAAGACTTCGTTCTCTCCAGCAGCAGTTTTCCCAGCGTGGGTGTTTCTTGAGAAGTTTCGGTGGTTAATGGTTTGTCATCTTGGTGCCCCGTCACTTTCTTCAGTGGGTCGTATACCCCCAGACTTTATTTGTCTCCTCAGCAGTCATGAGTAACTGATTGATTGGTACTCCCCTCGGAGTTGCGAGTAGAGCTGTTATTAATATCCCCACCAGGGTTGCAAGTGGAGTTGTTACCGCTTTTCCCCATGCAGTGTACCAGTAGGATTTGTCTGTTTCCTCAGCATATTCGCTTTCTTTTGAAGACTCGGTAGGTCAGTGGTTTGATACCCGGTACTTTACCTTTTCCCCGGCAAAGTCGTCTGTGGAATTGTTGCTATCTCTCCATCAGAGTTATTCTCTTCAGCAGAGCAGGATTTATTTTCCTGAGCAGTTTTGATTTGGGTTGACATCCCAGTATTACAATCATCTTTTCCTCAGCTTAGTCTGCAAGGTTTGTTATGGCAGTTTCGCCTGTTGATTGCTCCTTCATCCCCAGTATGGTCGGATGATGGCTCTAGCCTCCAGTGAACGGATTTATTTCCTGACTGTTTGTGATCCTCAGTAGAGTGGCTTATAGCGCAGAATCTACTTGTTGTGATCAGTTTGCTGTGTATTCTCCCCAAGTGGAGTGGTCCATTGCAAAACCTACTTGTTGAGCTGTCTTCCCTCAGTGGTTTGTTCCCAAGAGAGTAGCCGACAGTTTTCCCCAGTAGAGTTGCTTATGCAGTTAGATTCTATCTGGATGTTTCATTCTCCCTCAGTGGGTTGTTCCCCAGTGGAGTTATGTGGATTTGCTTCTACAGCAGTTCGTGCTTATGCAATGCACCTTTTGTTTCTCAGTTGACACTGGGATCCCCTGCATATACTTTGAGATTTATCTTGTTCCCCTACAGATATGTCTTGGTGGCTGTTTTGCCCGTTGTGACTTTCTGTACCCTGATTGGGTTGTTTACTAATATCTCTGATCCTCTGTTTCTTCAGCAGTACCCGCAGATCTTTGCTTTACCGCACGTAGATCTCTGCGGATTGGCTCTCCAGCTGGTTTTTTCCCCTGGAAGTATAATACCGGACGTTTGTTCCTGAACCTGTTTGTGTTAGAATTGTCTGTTTTGTCAGCATTCATCAAACATAAATCACGCATATTCATGCATATTCATAAACATTCAGATATTCATGTTGCATTTCTTGCCATATATCTTTTGTTTGTCGTGTCTCCTGCTATGGTGATATAGATCTCTTTACAGGTCTCCCCAAGCAGATTTTGGGTGTTATAAATCTCTCCATATAGAGTCAGCCCCGTAAGCAGAAAATGTTGTCTTTTCTTCTGCAGTTCCCCACTGAGATATATCCTCGTGGATGACGGTTTCTTCCGTATCCTCCCAACACATATATTGGGATGGATTTTCCTATTTGAGTTATATCCTCATTAGGACGTGTCTTTATTCAGTCTGTCTTTTCGGATCATTCCCGAATCGGCTATTTGTCAGATATCTTGTGCTTCCCAGTGGGTTTTTCCCCAGTGGAATGTTTTTGGGCCTCTGCCTACAGACTAGCAGTTCTAAGTCCTACTTTTCCTGGCTTTCTTAACAGAATTTGTGGTTATACACCTTTTATTCTCCAGCCAGAGTTTTGGTCTTCTACCTCATACCCGGTAGTTGTAAATCCTATTTTCCTGCTCTTCAGCAGTTGGTGGTTTGTTATAAACCTTATTTTTGGTTTCCCGTGCGGATTTGTGATTTGTTCTATCCCCACGCGGAGTTTTTGGTCTTCTACCCCGTATTCGGTAGATGTAAAACCTAATTTTGTGGTTATCTTCATTCAATATTTGATGATGGTTTTCTTTTGCTTGTATAAGTTGCTCAGATCAGCACTTATATCTTTAGCAAATATTTTGCGGATAATTGCCGTATGCTAGCAATTTTATCCCCAGTGGGTCTTTTCACCGTATGCTAGTGATTTGTTCCCCGGATCATTGGTTGTTTACCAGTGCATCCCCAGCTAGTCTTCTGTCGATAATTGCCGGATGCTTGCAATTTATCCTCAGCAGTTCGCCTTTCATTTACCCTTTTGTCGGTAATGTCTGTTGCTCTTTTGATTGGTTGTCATTATATACCTAATTTGGTATCCCGATGCCTTTCTGTTCGGTCGATTTATCCTTTGTTAACCCAGTAACCGGTTGTGGATAATCTTCCATGCGAGTATATTATTCACGGTCTGCCGGTAATGAATAGTATATCTCATGAACTCTTCAGTCGAAGCCTTTTGTGTTTCCCCAGTCGAGTAAGATTCGTTATTTCCCTTTGCGGAGTCGAATATTTCTTTGTTGTTGGATAATTGCCGGATGCTTGCAATTTATCCCTTTGAGTTGTCTTTCGTTTACCCGGATGCTTGGTATCGATTGTCTCTCTGTTTTGGATAGTCACCTATTATATACCCAGTAACCGGTATCTCTGGTGTCTTTTCCTTTCGAGTGTATTATTCACGGTCTGCCGGTAATGAATAATATATCTCATGCGCTCTTTAGTTGGAATCCTTTGTTGATTTTCCCCAACTGAGCAAGATTCGTATTCTCTGTAGAATCGAATAGCCATCCTTTAACCAGTTTGTGTTTCGGATGATGAGTGTTTTGGAAGTGAAAACCAATTCACGTTTTCGGTAGATCACCTATTATATGCCCAGTAACCGGTATCTCTGGTGTTTCTTACCATGCGAGTTTATTATCTACGTTCTGACGGTAATAGATAATACATCTCATGCGAGTATTCTTATCCACGGTCTGCCGGTAATGGATATCATATCTCATGCACTCTTTGGGTTTGTGTCCCCAATTGAGTAAGATTCGTTTTCCCGTTGTGGATTCGAATGCCCATCCTGTAAGTTGTTTTGCTTTTTCAAGCCCTCCTTTCGGATGATGAGTGTTTTGGAAGTGAAAACCAATTCACGTCTTCGGACTTTATCCTATAAACAACCCAGTAACCGGTTCAGGATAATTTTCCCTTGCGAGTATATTATTCACGGTCTGCCGGTAATGAATAATATGTCTCATCTGAGTATTCTATCCACGTTCTGACGGTAATGGATATTATATCTCGTTCACTCTTGAGTCAATCTTTTGATTGTTTTCCCCTCAGAGTAAGATTCATTTTCCTTGTGAAATTGAATGTCCATCCTATAAACAAGTCTGCTTTTCTAGCTCTCTTCAGGATGATGAGTGTTTTGGAAGTGAAATCCAATTCACGCTTTGGTCGGTCACCTATTATATACCCAGTAACCGGTATCCCTGGTGTTCCCTCCTTTCTGCTCCCTATTATGACCTCGGTCCCCCTGTGGAGTCAGATTTTTCCTGAGTTTGTTACCCGTATGCCTGGTAACATCTCATCTCTTTGTTACTTCCCCAGTGGAACTTTTCGTTGCTTCTCCTCAGGAGTCAGTTTGTGTTTCTCCAATGGATTTATTTTCCTTTGGAATTCTTTTTCCAGTGTGAGTCCTTCACTCCCCAGTGAGTTCTCCTGTCTGTTTTCTGTTTTCCTTAATCAGAGTCGTGTCTTGTTCACGTTATGTCAGTCTGGTTTTTCCCCAATTTGGAGTCGTGTTTTGTTCACACATTTCTTTTCTTTTATTATCCCCATAGAGTCTTGTTAGAGTCTCTGTTCCTGGTGAGTGTACTACTCCGATGGATCGTCTTTTCTTCTGTGTGAATTATATTCCCCACAGAATTTTTTGTCTTTTGCACGCATACATTTGCATCATGAGGTCTCTTAGGGACCAAAATTTGTCTCATTACTGTTATTTAAGTCCATTCTACCGCGTCGAGATGAAGATTTCTAAACTTCACTTCTCCGGCTAGAATGACCTTAAATAGGGGCATCTGTAAGACCCCAATTTTGGGCCCTAAGATCCCTCCATGGCCCATATCATTCATATCATAACATCAAGGATCATTGCATGGCCTAGTTTCCTTCCTAGTGGGTAGATTGCCTTGTGGTTTGTTTCTTGATCACCAAGCATACTTTGCATTTGTATATCTTTGCTTTCATATGTTTATTATTCAAAAAAGTACAAAAATATTGTCAGTCTAACCTTGTTGCTTGCAGTGGAAGCAATCATCAGCAATTAGGTCAAAGTCAGTCATTGATCAGTCAAAGCAATGGATGGTGGCCATTCTTGCAGAATTTGGGCACCACGATTAATAATCAAGAGTTCATACATCTTGAGACATCATTTGAAGACAAGTTCTCAAAGAATTAGGGCTTGGAAATCATCAGAAGAAGTCCAGTCACTCAAAACCCTAGAAAAGTCAACAGACAGTCAAACTTGGTCAACTGTTGATTTAATCAAGATTTGATGGATAGAATTGATTTGAAGAAGTTCATTCATGCTTGTACAAGCCTCATCTATCATGTTCAACCCCATCATGGAAGAAAATCAAGTCAAATCAAAAATTTTCCAGAAATAGCAAGTGGACCTGTAATTTCAACTGCCAAAAATGGAAACTTCTTGATCTTAAACTTACATCATGATACAAGCTCCAAATGAATTTTTGCCCAACATGAAAGTTGAAGATCTTGTCTTCCCATTTTCAAAAAGTCCAAGAACATCAAAATCCCATGTGTGGTTGTCAAGATATGATCAAATCATTCTCACTAATTTTTGAACTTCAACAAGCCATATCTCTCAAACCATAAGGCCAAATTTGGTGGGGTTTTTTCCTACACACCACATTTTTCATCCTCTTTCCAAAAATATAAATTTCATGACCTAAAACCTTGCCAATCAAAATGGCATTTTTGGACCAATTCCTTTAAAATTCAAAGTTTGACCAAACTTTGACTTTTTGATTTATGGACTTTTTCATCATTTTGCCAATTGGGAAATGTTTTAAACCATATTTGAAACTTGTTCCAATTCCAAAACCATCATCATACCATCATTCCATCATCATTTTGGATCAAAATTCAAAATTGGCAAAAGGTGCAAATAGAAGTACACAAACAAAACACATACAGCATTTTTCTGTACCACCAAAAACAGCAAATATACTGTCCTTTTTGCAGCCTGTAGCAGCCCAATTTCTCAGCAAATACACCTCCACTTCCACTTTGTCCATAATTAGCAACTTTTGCAAATGAAGGCATTTACACTAAGTCAGCTTAGCACATGGTTAAATGAGGATTAACAGATGATATTTAAGCCATTCTTCTGCATTTCCAACCCTAGTTTTTTTCAGCCTACCACACAGAAAAAAGAGATTTCTCTCATTTGCACTTTGGCTCAAGTATACTTTTCTGCCAAACCCTTGCAAACCCTCGAATAACCTTGATTCCTCCATCACTTAAACATCATTTGGGATTGTTTTTGCACACCATTTCTCAGCTGTAACCCTCTTTCAAGCTCTGCATTTTCAAAGTATCTCCAATGGCAACTTGAGATTTGAGAAGTTTTCGAGCAAGTCTGAGCTGAACAAGCTTCAACATCCTTCAACATAAAGCATAAGAGCCATCTGTTTGAACTCATATCATCAAAAGCATCACTGTTTCACAACTTACTTCAAAAACAAGTGCTTTAGTTGCCTAAGTTCTTTGAACTTGATTGCTTGCTTTGCTTTATAGCATTTGCTTTGAGGTATAAATACTTCTTCTTCATGTAGTCTGGAGACCCGGTCTGTTATTTGACCGGGCAAACTGTCTGAAGTCCTCCTTAAGAGGCAATGCCTGTGTTTGTTTATATTTTGTCCTAAGCAGGAAAAGTCCTTCAAGTAAGGCAATTGGTGGAAGGTAGGGATAAGTAATCTATCCCCCACTATTCAGTGTGTCCTCTCTTTGCTCCCAGTACCTGGTTGAAGCAATGAGATAAATACCCAAGATCTAATCGAGTCAATAATGTGGAGAGAGTTCCTACTTTCTGAACTCCCACACTTTCTTTGATGCTCTCTCTGATTTGAGATTGAAGCAATGAGGCACACCCCTCATCTCCTATTCATCTGCTTCACCTGAGTCCCTCAATGGCCAGGTTAAGAGCGACCTTTACCTGTTACAGTGGACTGTTAAAGTCAAACCCTCTTGTGTGAGCCCCCACTGTTTGGCTATAGAGTGTGCTGTTTGATATTCATTGATTGATTGATTGCTTCATGTACACTTGCTTGCCTGTATGCTATGCATTTATCATCCTCATCAATTGCCATTAATGCATGATCATCTCATCTGTTTTGTGATGCTATCATTGTTGTTTGTCCATTGAGGACAATTGTAAGTCCATTGCTTTGGCATTTGCTCCTGTGATATGGAAGGATAGAGTGTAAGACCTCATTGGTCACTCATATCTTCTGTTTATTTGTGTGTATGTGAGGATACAGTTATAAGTCCCTGTAAGTTGGCATCTGCTTTCCTGTGATCATAGTTTGTTCATCTGTTTGTGAGAGAGGTTGCAATTATAAGTCCCTGTAAGTTGGCATTTGCATACCTGTGATCATATTGTTGCTCTTGTTCTTGTATGTGAGGATCCATTGTAAGTCCCTGTGATGTGGCATTGGATTTCCTGTGAGCATACTGTGGAGTTAACCTAAGTCCAGATAGATTGGCAGTTAACTTCCATGTTTCATTCTTGTTTTTCTTTTGAGGAGATTGGTGTAAGTCCATTGAGTGGCATCTGATATCCTGTTCTGTTTTAGGAGACTGGTGTAAATCCATTTATTGGTATCCGGTATCCGCTTTTTATTTCTTGGCCTGTAGAGATCGGTGTAAGTCCATTGAGTGGCTTCTGATATCCCATCTTGTTTTAGGAGATTGGTATAAGACCATTGATTGGCATCCGATATCCGCTTTTACTTGCTTTGCTTGTTTATTATTACTAATTGCCATTCCGAAGGACACACTTGAATCATCTGTCATATGATTTCAAGAAGTGAACCTTCTAAGAAGTTTTACTATCCATCCCTCATCCATTCATCATTCATTACGTCTTAGAACCTTTTCACACTATACCTTTTAAATTTTGACATAAGTGTTGTGCAAACATCTTCATGTTTTTCTAACTAAAAACCTGGACTCAAGTCCTTGACCTTTTTCCAAACTTCATTTCATAATACTTATTTGAATTGATCTTAATCATATTTTGACCTCATTTTCATAATCATAATCAGTAATTCCACTCATTCACTTGTTTTGGCTTTGTCCATTAATCTTTTCATACATGAGCTATAGGTTTGATTTATCTTAGTGGTTGATGTTAATCTCACCTTCTGTCTTTAGTGATTGAATTGTAAGTCTTCCTCGCCTATTATAGGGTTAACCCCTCTCTGGCCAGTTGAAGCTGTTCTCACATGGTGGACGTTGTTGTTTGTATAAGGTTGAGTTTTCTCCCGTGGATAACGTAAGACCTGGGGTTTGTGTTTGAAATTGAACCTAACCCACTTTTGGAAATCTTTTAGCCGAACTACGGCGTTCTGATCCTTACCTTTGATGGAAGGTACGTAGGCAACGGGTTCATCCGTTCGAACCCAATAACCCAATAAAACTTGTATATTCTGTTCTCACCATCCCAATCATGTTTGCACAATCTTTTTGTCATAATAAATAATAATCTTTTACAACAAGTGTGAAAAGGGCTCCCTAGGAGTACCTAGGACGTAGTGGGTGCCTAACACCTTCCCATTGCGTAATTTACCCCTTACCCAGACTCTCTGATCTTTTTATTAGTTTTCTACGTGTAAAACTTCTTAGGCTTTTGTTCGCTTTTTAGCCAATCCTTTGGATAAATAAAAGTGCGGTGGCGACTCGAAATTTTCATGTATCTCATAGCTTATGATTCAATCGATAGATCATATAGCGACGAATACACCGCTACAGAAAAGTGGCGACTCTGCTGGGGATCGAACCCAGAATCTCTGGTTGTATTGCCTACTTTTCACCCTTGTTGTGATATATATTATTATTCTTTATCTGACATATTTTTGTACAATTTGGGATGAATGTATTGATTGTAATATGTGAATTGCTTGATATACATTTGCTATGTGCTTTGGTGATCTGTGAGATGAGTTCTATACCCGAACTCGAGTGCTCTCTAGGATAGGAGAATGGCATAGTCTTGTTGACTGGTGTGGAGTATTCCTTAGCCAGTTGACTTGCGAGTCCATTCACTTGGTGGAGGTCATGTTGAACTAATAATGTCACACAAGTTATTTGTGGTTAGGCATTATTCTTTCAATCATGTTCCGCAGAAGCCAAGGACCTTAGTTTACCAAACCCATCTTGGCCTATTTTTTAGGACCGTAGTGCGGAGGTCGTTCAGATGTCAGTTCTGATACGATTGTCACGCGATACTACACTCATAAGAGTTTCTCTTGAGAATATTCTTGGAATACGAGTATTCGTTCCTCCGAAAATATTCGAAAGATGGAACGATGATTATGGGAACCTCTGATAGAACATGTCTGGCAGGTTTAAACCCTAGTACACTCCCTTTGGGTGGTTCTTAACCGAGACTCCATGCTCGTGACTCTCAACAAACCCGTGATTCGTGGTTGAGTCGTTCAAGCATTGTTAATATCAATGGATCCCGGATCAGGTGTAAAACCTAAATCCATCAAAGCGGCTGGTTGATATTAGGAATGTCTGAACCGGTTCATGTACCGTTAATATCAATGGAACTTGGGTGTCGATAAGGTGAAAACCTAAATCCACCAAAATGGATGATTGATATTAGGGATACATAGAGCTTTCCCATGACCTTTGTTTGGTGTGCTTTGCTTGATCCTTGAGTGTGCTTGTTGCATTCATGCATTCACGCATTCATCCGCATTCATGTCATCAAAAGAGAAATTTTCAAGGAACTTAAAGGGTTATTTGCAAAATTTTCAGACATGGAAAGACCAAAAAGGCATACAAAGAAGTACAGCTTTAAGCAGCCTGATGTAAAAGAGTTAAGGAATCTGACATCATATGTACTAGATCCCTTAGGTTTCAAGGCTCGATATGGGAAGCTTCTGCCGTTGCTGACTACTCAAGTGGACGAGGGATTGATGAGCACTCTGGCTCAGTTCTATGATCCGCTCTATCATTGCTTCTTATTTCCGGACTTCCAGTTATTGCCGACTTTGGAAGAATACTCTCACCTTATTGGGATTCCTATTCTGGATCAAGTGCCGTTCAGTGGCTTAGAGAGTATTCCATCTGCTCGAGAGATTTCCAGCTTGTTGCACATAGATGAAGATCTGATTAGAGCTAATCTGACTACCAAAGGCGGAATTCAGGGTTTTCCTTCCGAGTTCCTTATTGCTCAAGCCACTTTCTATGGGAAGGCCATGAGTGAGGATGCCTTTGAGGCTCTATTTGTATTGCTTATCTATGGATTGGTGCTGTTTCCCAACTTCGACAAGTTCGTCGACATGAATGCCATTAGGATCTTTTCAGTTCTTAATCCGGTTCCGACCTTGTTGGGTGATGCGTATGTCTCCTTGCACCTGAGGAATATGAAGAATGGAGGAGTCATTGTCTGCTGTCTACCCCTGCTGTACAAGTGGTTTATTTCGCACTTGCCGCAGACAGTCGCTTTCAAGGAGAACAAGGGATGTCTACGGTGGTCTCAGAGACTCATGTCTCTCACCAATGATGATATCACCTGGTATGATCGCGTGTATGATACCGTTCAGATCATCAATTCTTGTGGTGAATTCCCCAATGTGCCTCTTCTTGGTACATGTGGTGGGATTACCTACAATCCTACGCTTGCACATCGTCAGCTTGGGTTCCCCCTAAAGGATAAACCCCATAACATTCTGTTAGAAGGTGTGTTCTTTCAGGAGGGTAAAGATCCCCAAGGCCTGAAAGCCAGATTTGTCCGCGCTTGGCGCAATATTCGCATAAAAAGTAGGAATGAATTGGGTCCAAAGAACTGCATTGCTTTGGAGCCATATACCTCTTGGGTCAGACAGAGGGCTGCTACCTACCTGATGCCGTATGATCATCCAAGACCTACACTGTTGGATGTGGCTGGGCCTTCAACCCTCCCTACCCAACGTGTAGAGGAGTTGAGAGAAGAAGACCTTTCGCGTGCCTGGATCCGCGAGAGAGAGGAATTGCTGCAGCAGCTCAAGGAGAAGGATGATATGATTGAATTTCTCGAGCACCGAGTGATCGACGATCCGAACGACACTTGGACTTCTCTGCTTCCTCAGTCATCCAAATTCTGGAAAAGGAAGTATGATCAACTTGCAAAGGAGAAAGCTGATATGGAGGCCGCCTATGAGAGAGAGATCAAGAAGTTGTACACTTCTCGTCTTCCAGCATCCCGAGCTAATAGGGATCCATAGGATGTTATTTACCTTTTCTCTTTGTAATGTTTAAAAGAATGCTGTACTTCTTTGACCTAATATTTTGAATGAAAATATTTTCCATGAGCAATCAAAATGTTTAAATATTCGAAATATTGCAAATGTACCCTAAGGATTCCTTGAAAATCAAAACATTTGCACAAGCATTTCATGCATCATTCTTGCATAAACAGGTACCCATCTTTTTCTGGTCTTCCGGTTCTAACTCCTGTTCTTCATTTATTTTGAAGACAAGCTGACTCACCGGTATTATACAAGGGTCAACTCTGCAAGGATTATGGAGCAGTTGGAACAAGAGAACCAGAGCTTGAGGGATGAAGTCGCCAGACTTGGCGCTCTGATGGAGCAACTTCTTGCTGCCCAGAATCAGCCTGCTCCTCAACAGCCAGCAACTCCGGTTCAGCGGACGGTTATATCTGAGATAGCTACTACATCGGTGCCTGTTAGTGCCCAGCAGCCAAATGCCATGCCTCCCGGTTTTCCTTGGGGGATGCCTCCTGGCTTCATGCCTGATCGGCCAGCTCCTACATTCGCTCAAATGCCGGCATCTAGCCCGGTCCCTATACCAGTACCTCCTGTCGTGCATACCATGCCGAGGGTAGACGACACCATTTATCACTCTGAAGCGTCTGAGGGCTCAGATGTACATGAGAAAATGGATGCAATGAACGATCAGTTCCTTGAGCTGAGAAAGGAATTGAGAACTCTTAGAGGCAAAGATCTCTTCGGCAAGTCAGCAGCCGAACTTTGTCTAGTTCCCGGTGTGAAGATACCAGTCAAATTCAAGGTCCCAGACTTTGAAAAGTATAAGGGGAACACTTGTCCTTTGGCACACTTGGTTATGTATGCCAGAAAGATGTCCACGCAGACCGACAACGATCAACTCTTGATCCACTACTTTCAAGACAGTTTGTCTGGTGCTGCTCTCCGCTGGTACATGAGTTTGGACAGTGCCAACATCCGCTCTTTCAATGATCTTGGCGAAGCTTTCGTCAAGCAATATAAATACAACGTTGACATGGCGCCTGACAGAGATCAACTCAGATCTATGTCACAAAAGGACAAAGAGACGTTCAAGGAGTACGCCCAGAGATGGCGTGAGCTGGCAGCTCAAATTACTCCACCATTAGAAGAGAAAGAGATGACCAAGATCTTTCTGAAGACTCTTGGGTCATTTTACTATGAGAGAATGGTGGCCAGCGCTCCCTCTGATTTCACCGAGATGGTGAACATGGGGATGCGTCTTGAAGAAGGTGTCCGCGAAGGACGGTTAACAAAAGATGATAGCTCTTCCTCTAAGCGATATGGAGCGTTTAAGAGGAAAGAAGGCGAAGCGCATGCTGTGCAGTCTCAGCCCAAGCATCGAAGACCCTCTGTTCAGAGGAAGCCTGCACATCGTGCCAGACATCAGCATCAGGTGGCTAGTGTGGCTCCTGTATTCAAGGATAATGCTCAGCAGTATCAGCATCAGCAGCAATATCCACAACCGCAATATCAACAGCAACAGCAACGTCCACAGCAACAGGCTTACCAGCCTCGTGGAAGTACAACCAACCAAGCGAATGCGAATTATGATAGGAAGAAGGTCAGCTTCGACCCGATTCCGATGACATATACAGAGCTTTATCCCTCCTTGTTGGAGAGGAAGTTGGTTTCTCCCAGGGATCCTCCTGCAATTCCTGCCAATCCACAATGGTGGTACAAACCAGACCAGCATTGTGCCTACCATTCCGGTGCTCCGGGCCACAACGTTGAGAACTGTTTCCGCTGAAGAGTAAGGTTCAAGACCTTATGAGAAGTGGAATTTTGAGTTTTGAAGACTCTAATCCGAATGTCACCAGGAACCCATTGCCTTCGCATGGGAAATCTGTGAATATGATCCAGGAAGACCTTGGGAAGTACAAAGTGAAGTATGTCAGTCATATCCGGCAGTCATTGGTTGGATTACATAAGATGCTGTGTCAGCACAGTCATTTGAAGCATAACCATGACCAGTGTCGCGTCTGTTCTGTAAATCGCTTGGGTTGCGACCAAGTTCGCAAGGAATTGCAGATGATGTTGAATGAAGATACCATTGAGATTCTCCAGAATCGCAATGTTGATGTTGTTGAGCCCGAGGTGAGTGTTATCTCCCCGGTGTTCAAGCTTCCAGAGCCCGTTGTCATTCGGTATAATAGCAACAAGCCTAAAGCTTCGCCTTCTCTGATTATCAAGCCAGCCGGCCCTATGCCCTATTCATCTGATAAAGCCGTACCTTTCCGGTACAATCCTGTTGCTG
The DNA here is from genome assembly GCF_024323335.1 of Lathyrus oleraceus. Lineage (NCBI taxonomy): Eukaryota > Viridiplantae > Streptophyta > Magnoliopsida > Fabales > Fabaceae > Lathyrus > Lathyrus oleraceus. The sequence continues at coordinate 362,972,075 of NC_066580.1, forward strand.
TCCAGGATGGGGTCGAGGTACCTTTACCTTCTACTTCCGTGACCACTATCGCTGATGTTAGTGGATTGACCCGCAGTGGTCGTGTCTTTTCTGCGCCTGCTAAGGCTGTTGCTTCTGAATCTGTTGAGCGTCCTGTGGGGACTGCTGTGAATGTTCAGAATCCGGCACTTGATGTTGCCAAACCCTCCTCGTCTGTACAAAAGACTCCTGTTTCTTCAGATGGCCCGAGTGGCATTGTTGATGAAGAATCTGATGAGATGCTGAGGCTCATCAGAAAGAGTGAGTACAATATTGTAGACCAACTTCTACACACGCCCTCCAAGATTTCTATTCTTTCTCTATTGCTGAATTCAGAGCCTCATAGGGAGTCTCTGCAGAAAGTCTTGGACCTGGCATATGTCGATCACGACGTCACCTTGGAACAATTCGATAGCATTGTTGCAAACATTACCGCTTGCAACACTCTGAGCTTTTGTGACGCTGATCTCCCTGAGGAGGGAAGAGACCACAACATGGCCTTACATATATCTATGAACTGCAAATCTGATGCAATGTCCAATGTGTTGGTGGACACTGGATCGTCCTTGAATGTATTGCCAAAATCCACACTCTCTCGATTGTCGTATCAAGGTCCTCCTATGAGGCAGAGTGGGGTTGTTGTAAAAGCTTTTGATGGGTCGCGCAAGACCGTGATTGGGGAAGTTGATCTCCCAATCAAGATTGGACCAAGTGATTTCCAGATTACTTTCCAAGTAATGGATATTCACCCATCATACAGCTGTCTCTTGGGCAGACCATGGATTCACGAGGCTGGCGCCGTGACATCCACCCTACACCAAAAGTTGAAGTTTGTGAAAAACAAGAAATTGGTTGTAGTAGGGGGAGAAAAGGCTCTCCTGGTCAGTAATTTATCTTCTTTCTCGTACATTGATGCAGAGGATGAAGTTGGAACTCAGTTCCAAGCTTTATCTATTGATAAACCAATCGAGAAGAAGTCTCCTTCATTCACTTCCTACCGTGATGCTAAGCTGGCCATTGAATGTGGTGCAGTTGCTGGATTAGGGAAAGTGCTTGAACTTGAAGATAACCGATCCCGGGCTGGCATTGGCTATGGTTCTGGGGCATGCAACGAGCAAGGTCTGTTCACCAGTGGAGGATTCATCCATGCTGATCACCTGCAGAAGAGGAAGCTGTTGCTATCATTGAAGAAGAAGATGCAGAAGATTTGAACAATTTTGTTATTCCTGGTGGTGTCTGCCACAATTGGGTCGCTGTGGATGTTCCTACAGTTGTCCATAGATCAGAGTAATTGTTCACTTTTGTTTAAAACCCTTCTCCCATGCCAAAAGGAGAAGTGATGACATTGTTGGCAAAGCATATATACAATGATATTTTCATTCAATTTTACATTGTCAAACATTTGTTTTTCCTTTGTTTTCACTTTTTGCTTTTCTTTATGAAATCAGTGATCACAAAAAACCATAAAAACAAAAATAAAAGCTGTAAAAGCAACATCCCTTCATCTGCATAATGATTTATTTGCTTAAAATTATGAAGTTTTTCTTAACCAAAATCATTATGCAGGTTGATCCTAAAACCCATTGAACATAATGATCCAACGCCATCTCCCAATTTTGAATTCCCTGTATTTGAGGCAGAGGAAGATGATGTTGAAGAGATTCCTGATGAGATCACCCGTCTCCTTGAGCACGAAGAGAAGATCATTCAGCCGCATCTCGAAGACTTGGAAACAGTCAACTTGGGATCTGAAGATTGTGAGCGCCTGGTGAAGATTGGGGCACTTCTTGAAGGGTCTGTTAAGGAAGATTTGATCAGCTTGCTACGAGAATATTCAGATATCTTTGCTTGGTCCTATGAGGACATGCCGGGTTTAGATACAGATATTGTGCAACATTTCCTGCCTTTGAAGCCTGAGTGCGTGCCTGTGAAGCAGAAGCTCAGAAGAACTCATCCAGATATGGCAGTGAAGATCAAAGAGGAAGTTCAGAAGCAAATTGATGCGGGGTTTCTGGTGACTTCGACATATCCTCTATGGGTGGCCAATATTGTGCCTGTTCCTAAGAAGGACGGAAAAGTCCGTATGTGCGTTGATTACAGAGATTTGAATAAAGCTAGCCCAAAAGACGATTTTCCTCTACCACACATTGACATGTTGGTAGATAATACAGCTAAATTCAAAGTCTTTTCCTTTATGGACGGATTTTCCGGATATAATCAAATCAAGATGGCACCAGAGGATATGGAGAAGACAACATTCATCACACCTTGGGGAACATTCTGTTATCGAGTGATGCCCTTCGGTTTGAAGAACGCCGGAGCCACGTATCAACGAGCTATGACTACCTTGTTTCATGATATGATGCACAAGGAGATAGAAGTCTATGTTGATGATATGATTGCTAAGTCCCGAACGGAAGTTGAGCATATTGAGCATTTGTTGAAGCTTTTTCAGCGTTTGAGGAAATTCCAGCTTCGTCTGAATCCGAACAAATGTACTTTTGGAGTCCGTTCCGGCAAGTTGTTGGGTTTTGTGGTAAGTGAAAGAGGTATTGAGGTTGATCCTGCAAAGGTCAAAGCAATACAAGAGATGCCCGCACCCAAAACTGAGAAGCAAGTCGAGGTTTTCTTGGCCGCTTGAACTACATTTCCAGATTTATATCCCACATGACTGCCACATGTGCGCCGATATTCAAGCTCCTCCGGAAAGATCAGTCTCATGATTGGACCGAGGATTGCCAGAAAGCTTTCGACAGTATCAAAGATTATCTGTCTGAACCTCCGATTTTGTCTCCGCCAGTGGAAGGAAGACCTCTGATTATGTACTTAACAGTTCTTGAAGACTCGATGGGTTGTGTACTCGGTCAACAAGATGAATCAGGGAAGAAGGAGTTTGCTATCTACTACCTCAGTAAGAAGTTTACTGATTGTGAGTCTCGGTACTCTATGCTTGAGAAGACGTGCTGTGCTTTAGCTTGGGCAGCTAAGCGTTTGCGCCAGTACATGATAAATCATACAACTTGTTGATATCCAGAATGGATCCAATTAAGTATATCTTCGAGAAGCCTGCTTTAACTGGGAGGATTGCCCGTTGGCAGATGTTGTTGTCTGAGTATGATATTGAGTATCGAGCTCAGAAAGCTATCAAAGGTAGTATCTTGGCTGACCATTTAGCGCACCAGCCAATTGAAGATCATCAGTCTGTTCAGTATGACTTCCCTGACGAGGAAATTCTGTATTTGAAGATGAAAGATTGCGATGAGCCTACACTTGATGAAGGTCCAGAACCTGGTTCCAGATGGACGATGGTGTTTGATGGCGCTGTTAATCAATATGGAAATGGAATTGGGGCAGTAATTGTTAATCCCCAGGGATCGCACATTCCGTTTACAGCAAGGCTAACTTTCAAATGCACGAATAACATGGCGGAGTATGAAGCCTGTATTATGGGACTTGAAGAATGCATTGATTTAAGAATCAAGTATCTTGATGTCTATGGTGATTCAGCTTTGGTTGTCAATCAGATCAAAGGTGAATGGGAGACAAATCAACCAGGTCTCATCCGTACAGAGATTATGCAAGGAGAATTTCAACTTTCTTCACAGAAGTTGAATTTTATCATATTCCTCGAGAGGATAATCGGATGGCAGATGCCCTTGCTACGCTTGCTTCCATGATAGTTGTCAGATGGTGGAATGATGTTCCCAATATTACTGTGATGCGCTTGGACAGACCCGCTCACATATTTGCAATTGAAGAAGTGAAAGATGACAAGCCTTGGTATTTTGATATCAAGAATTTCCTCCAGAACCCAGGTCTACCCGCCTGGGGCATCTGTGAAGAAGATAGGAAAACTTTGAGAAGGTTGTCAGGCAGTTTCTACCTCAGTGGTGAAGTGCTGTACAAAAGAATTTTTGATATGGTTTTGCTCAGATGCGTGGATAGACACGAAGCAAACCTATTGATGACTGAGGTCCATGAGGGTTCATTTGGTACTCATTCCAATGGACATGCCATGGCTAAGAAGATGTTGAGAGCAGGCTACTATTGGCTGACAATGGAGTCTGACTGTTGCAAGTATGTGAAGAAATGTCACAAGTGTCAAATTTATGCGGATAAGATTCATATTCCTCCGACACTCCTGAATGTGATTTCATCACCATGGCCTTTCTCTATGTGGGGAATCGACATGATCGGTATGATTGAGCCGAAAGCGTCCAACGGACATCGGTTTATTCTCGTAGCAATTGATTACTTCACCAAATGGGTTGAAGCCGCTTCGTACGCGAATGTAACCAGGCAGGTGGTTGTGAAGTTTATCAAGAATCAGTTGATTTGCCGTTATGGTGTGCCAGAGAGGATCATTACTGATAATGGATCCAATCTGAACAACAAGATGATGGATGAGTTGTGCGCTGAATTCAAGATTGCACACCATAATTCCTCTCCTTACAGACCTAAGATGAATGGGGCTGTTGAAGCTGCTAACAAGAATATCAAGAGAATTATCCAGAAGATGACTGTCACGTACAAAGATTGGCATGAGATGCTGCCATTTGCTTTGCATGGATACCGTACGTCTGTACGCACTTCAACAGGGGCAACCCCTTTCTCTCTTGTTTATGGCATGGAAGCCGTTCTCCCAGTAGAGGTGGAGATCCCATCAATGCGAGTCTTGATGGAAGCCAAGTTGACTGATGCTGAATGGATTCAGAGTCGTTATGACCAACTGAATTTGATTGAAGAGAAGCGATTAACTGCCATGTGCCATGGTCAGTTATATCAGCAGAGAATGAAGAAAGCATTCGACAAGAAGGTCAAGCCTCGTGTGTTCCGAGAAGGTGACCTTGTGCTCAAGAAAGTTTTGTCTTTCGCGCCCGATTCCAGGGGCAAGTGGACTCCAAACTACGAGGGTCCATATGTTGTTAAGAGAGCCTTTTCAGGCGGAGCTTTGATGCTTACAACAATGGATGGGGAGGATTTCACTCGTCCTGTGAATTCAGATGCAGTTAAGAGATACTTTGCCTAAAAAAAAAAAAGAAGTAAATGCAAATAAGAAAGAAAAAAAACAGAATAGCTCGCTAAGTTGAAAACCCGAAAGGGCGGCTTGGGCAAAAATGAGCGTCTCGGTGGAGAACCCGCAAGGGTAATCCAGGCAAAAATTAGAGACTTGAAAAAAAAGAATATTTGCATCCCGCTAGATTGAGTACCTCACTCTGGGCAATCTAGGCAAAAATTAGGGATTTGGCAAGTAACTGCATCCTGACAAGACTTTCTGGCTCACCAGTCGTCATTTCGTCAGAGGATTCTCGATTCGTCGTCAACTGAAGCTTCGGATACATCGAGATTGATTGGTTCATGTACACTTGCTTGCCTGTATGCTATGTTCATTTATCATCCTCATCAATTGCCATTAATGCATGATCATCTCATCTGTTTTGTGATGCTATCATTGTTGTTTGTCCATTGAGGACAATTGTAAGTCCATTGCTTTGGCATTTGCTCCTATGATATGGAAGGATAGAGTGTAAGACTTCATTGGTCACTCATATCTTCTGTTTATTTGTGTGTATGTGAGGATACAGTTATATGTCCCTGTAAGTTGGCATCTGCTTTCCTGTGATCATAGTTTGTTCATCTGTTTGTGAGAGAGGTTGCAATTATAAGTCCCTGTAAGTTGGCATTTGCATACCTGTGATCATATTGTTGCTCTTGTTCTTGTATGTGAGGATCCATTGTAAGTCCCTGTGATGTGGCATTGGATTTCCTGTGAGCATCCTGTGGAGTTAACCTAAGTCCAGATAGATTGGCAGTTAACTTCCATGTTTCATTCTTGTTTTTCTTTTGAGGAGATTGGTGTAAGTCCATTGAGTGGCATCTGATATCCTGTTCTGTTTTAGGAGACTGGTGTAAATCCATTTATTGGTATCCGGTATCCGCTTTTTATTTCTTGGCCTGTAGAGATCGGTGTAAGTCCATTGAGTGGCTTCTGATATCCCATCTTGTTTTAGGAGATTGGTATAAGACCATTGATTGGCATCCGATATCCGCTTTTACTTGCTTTGCTTGTTTATTATTACTAATTGCCATTCCGAAGGACACACTTGAATCATCTGTCATATGATTTCAAGAAGTGAACCTTCTAAGAAGTTTTACTATCCATCCCTCATCCATTCATCATTCATTACGTCTTAGAACCTTTTCACACTATACCTTTTAAATTTTGACATAAGTGTTGTGCAAACATCTTCATGTTTTTCTAACTAAAAACCTGGACTCAAGTCCTTGACCTTTTTCCAAACTTCATTTCATAATACTTATTTGAATTGATCTTAATCATATTTTGACCTCATTTTCATAATCATAATCAGTAATTCCACTCATTCACTTGTTTTGGCTTTGTCCATTAATCTTTTCATACATGAGCTATAGGTTTGATTTATCTTAGTGGTTGATGTTAATCTCACCTTCTGTCTTTAGTGATTGAATTGTAAGTCTTCCTCGCCTATTATAGGGTTAACCCCTCTCTGGCCAGTTGAAGCTGTTCTCACATGGTGGACGTTGTTGTTTGTATAAGGTTGAGTTTTCTCCCGTGGATAACGTAAGACCTGGGGTTTGTGTTTGAAATTGAACCTAACCCACTTTTGGAAATCTTTTAGCCGAACTACGGCGTTCTGATCCTTACCTTTGATGGAAGGTACGTAGGCAACGGGTTCATCCGTTCGAACCCAATAACCCAATAAAACTTGTATATTCTGTTCTCACCATCCCAATCATGTTTGCACAATCTTTTTGTCATAATAAATAATAATCTTTTACAACAAGTGTGAAAAGGGCTCCCTAGGAGTACCTAGGACGTAGTGGGTGCCTAACACCTTCCCATTGCGTAATTTACCCCTTACCCAGACTCTCTGATCTTTTTATTAGTTTTCTACGTGTAAAACTTCTTAGGCTTTTGTTCGCTTTTTAGCCAATCCTTTGGATAAATAAAAGTGCGGTGGCGACTCGAAATTTTCATGTATCTCATAGCTTATGATTCAATCGATAGATCATATAGCGACGAATACACCGCTACAAATAGCCTGAGAAAAAGCTGAAACAGAAAACTGAACAACCTACAATTTAGCATATGCTGTCAGGCACGAATGTCACGACATTCAGCTTGACATCAAGGTCCATATGCTGAGTCTGTTTTTCCAGAAAATAGACTGTACAATTTGCTGACCTGTACATGATCAAAATGACCATACTACAGTAACAGCTTACATTAGTAAATGTCAAAGTGTCCAACTTAACATTTACACATTTGGCCTTAAGTTAGTTCTGTTATTCTCTTGAAGAACAAACTAAGTTATATGCTGAAGTATAGCAGAACACCACTCTGCCTAATCTTCACCAGCTGCTGTTAATGATGAATGTCACAACATCCAGTTTGACATTCAGTCAGTAGGCCTTATGCCAGGTCTGGTTCTTCCTTGATAACCAGACTGCAAATGAATACTAAGTTCTAACAGAACTTTTGTTCCTTAGTATCTGTTGACAGGTATGAATGTCACAGCATTCAATAATCCTGTGTTAGCTAGTCCTGCAGTAACTACAATGTAGTCACATATACATGTCATGACATCAGTCAAGACATTAGTGTTTTACCATATAATGCAGCCAATTTAAACACCTACAAACTCCCCCTTTGGCAAATTTTTGGCTAAAACACTTTGATCCCCATAACAGAGTTCATAGCAGCGGAATAATACTAGCTAATACACTCAGAGTGGCAGCACACTCACACACATGGAAGTTAAATAAAAACTTCACATAGCAGCACACACATATTAGAAGTTGCACCTAAACTTCAACATCAGCTGCAGGGGGGGGATCTTCAGATCTGTCATGAGAGTCTGTTGTGGAGACCCGACCCACTCTGTTTGTCAGGGGTATTGGTGATTATTACTCCCCCTTTTTGTCACAAATGTTGCCAAAGTCAACAACATAGTCAGAGCACAATGACAGAGATCCAGACTTGGTTTTACTTCACAGTTTCAACCAAGTTAACATCCACTTGATCTTGCTTCACAGCTTCGATCAAGTGATCACCCACTTTTGCTTTATAGTAGGTACCACCATATCAGATGCCATGATTTTGTTTCTGACATCCAGAACCACTCCTGCATGAACAGCATCCTTGAACTCCTGCAGGTACAGAGCCCTTCTCTCTGTTGGGTGTCTCCTTACCCTCTTGTATACACCCTTGTTGCAAGCAGCATAGCTATGATCTATTGACCAATCATAGCCTAGTACAAATTGTTTAATAGGCAGAGATATTAAACAATTTATCCCAAACATCAGTGGTTGCTATAAGGTCTCAGAGAGACATATTCCCAGTTTGCTCCTTAAGTTTTCAAACTGAGTAGCATCCAGAGCCTTTGTAAATATGTCAGCCAGTTGAAGATCCGTGGCTACATGTTCCAAAGTGATCACCTTGTCTTCCACCAGATCTCTGATGAAGTGGTGCCTAATGTCAATATGTTTGGTCCTGCTGTGTTTGATGGGATTCTTGGAGATGTTGATGGCACTGAGATTATCACAGAACAATGTCATGACATTTTGAGTGACATTGTACTCAGTGAGCATTTGTTTCATCCAAACCAGTTGGGAGCAACTGCTTCCAGCAGCTATGTATTCAGCCTCTGCAGTGGACAGAGAGACACAGTTCTGCTTCTTGCTGAACCACGATATGAGGTTTTCTCCTAAGAAGAAACATCCACCTGATGTGCTTTTTCTGTCATCAGCACTTCCAGCCCAATCAGCATCACAGTATCCAGATAGGACAGGCTCAGACCCATGTGAGTACAGCATCCCATAGTCACACGTCCCATTGATGTACTTGAGAATCCTTTTGACTTGATTCAAGTGGCTCACCTTGGGCTCTGCTTGGTATCTGGCACACACTCCAACTGCATAAGAAATGTCAGGTCTACTTGCAGTTAGATACAGCAGACTACCTATCATGCTTCTGTACAGGCATTGATCAACACTAGGCCCTCCATCATCTTTGGTTAGCTTCAGATGAGTAGGAGCTGGAGTCCTCTTGTGCCTGGCATGATCCATACCAAACTTCTTAACTATATTCTTGGCATACTTGCTTTGGGAGAGAAACATAGAGTCCTCCATTTGGTTTACTTGCATTCCAAGGAAATAGGTCAGTTCTCCCACTAGACTCATTTCAAACTCAGATTGCATCTGGTGCACAAAGTTTTTAACCATTTGTTCTGACATTCCACCAAAGACAATATCATCAACATAGATTTGAGCTATCATGATTTTGCCTTCTTCAACCTTCACAAACAAGGTTTTATCTATGCCACCCTTTCTGTATCCATTTGAGGTCAGAAATTCAGTTAACCTTTCATACCAAGCTCTGGGTGCTTGCTTCAACCCATACAAGGCTTTCTTCAACTTGTATACATGCTCAGGTTGGTTAGGATCACAGAACCCTTTGGGTTGTTCCACATAGACTTCTTCATTCAGGTAGCCATTCAAGAATGCACTCTTCACATCCATTTGGAATAGCTTAAACTTCAGGATGCATGCTACCCCCAACAGCAATCTGATGGACTCAAGTCTAGCCACAGGAGCAAATGTCTCATCAAAGTCTACTCCTTCAACTTGAGTGTATCCTTGAGCTACTAGTCTTGCTTTATTTCTAGTAATTACTCCTTTCTCATCAGATTTGTTTTTGTAGATCCACTTGGTACCAATGATGTCGGACCCTTCAGGTCATGGAACCAGCTCCCATACTTCATGCCTTGTGAACTGCTCGAGTTCCTCTTGCATGGCAATGATCCAGTATTCATCAGTCAGGGCTTCTTTCACATTCTTTGGTTCAACCTTGGAAACAAAGCAGGAATTTGAGTTTATTCCTCTTGACCTGGTAGTTACACCACTGGTGGGATCCCCTATCATAAGATCCTTAGGGTGGTCTTTCTGAATTCTGATAGATGGCACTTTGGTGGGTGCTTCTACTTCACATTCAGGAGGAGGTTCCTGTACTTCTTCAGGCTTGACTGGACTGTCAGTTGGACTATCAAGGAATGTTTCAACATCCTCCATGACATCGGTTCCTTCCTCTTTATCATCCACAATGACATTTATGGACTCCATCAGGACATTGGTCCTGTAGTTGAACACTCTATAGGCTCTTCTGTTAGTGGAGTATCCCAGAAATACGCCTTCATCACTTTTGGGATCTAGCTTCCTTCTCTGTTCACGATGTGTGAGAATGTAGCATTTACTTCCAAAAATATGAAAGTACTTCACAGTGGGTTTTCTACCCTTCCATATTTCATACAGAGTGGAGGAGGTTCCTTTTCTCAAGGTGACTCTGTTGTGAGCATAGCACGCGGTATTCATTACTTCAGCCCAAAAGTGCATAGGGAGCTTCTTTGCATGAATCATTGCTCTGGCAGATTCTTGAATAGTTCTATTTTTTCTTTCAACTATTCCATTCTGCTGAGGAGTTATAGGGGAGGAGAACTCATGGCTTATTCCTTCAGATGAGCAAAACTCATCAAACTTGGAATTCTTGAATTCAGTACCATGATCACTTCTAATCCGGACCACACAACTGTCCTTTTCCCTTTGAAGTCTTATGCACAGATCTTTGAAGACATCAAATGTATCTGACTTCTCTCTGATGAAGCTTATCCACGTGTATCTGGAATGGTCATCAACCACCACATAGGCATACTTCTTCCCACCAAGACTTTCAACCTGCATAGGTCCCATTAGGTCCATGTGCAGCAGTTCCAGAACTCTGGAGGTTGTGGAATGTCCCAGCTTTGGGTGTGACATCTTGGTTTGCTTGCCCACTTGGCATTCTCCACAGACTCTTCCTTCATCAATCAGAAGCTTTGGCATTCCTCTGACTGCTTCCTTGGATATGATCTTCTTCATTCCCCGTAAGTGGAGATGTCCAAGTCTTCTATGCCACAGCTTCACCTCCTGTTCTTCCTTGGCTGAGGAGCATGTTGTGGAAAAGTTAGAGAGATCAGGTTCCCACAGGTAGCAGTTGTCTTTGGACCTGGTTCCTCTCATAACTTCCTGATTGTCACCATTTGTCACAATGCACAGCTCCTTAGTAAACTGAACATGAAAACCTTGATCACACAGCTGACTTATGCTGATGAGGTTTGCAGTTAGTCCTCTTACTAACAGCACATTGTTCAGTTTTGGCACTCCAGAACAGTCCAGTTTGCCCACACCTCTGATTTTTCCTTTGGCACCATCACCAAAAGTCACATAGCTGGTGGTGTGAGGTTGAATGTCTACCAGTAGATTTTCCATACCAGTCATATGTCTTGAGCATCCACTGTCAAAGTACCAGTCTTCTCTGGAAGAAGCCCTTAGGGCAGTGTGTGCTATCCTAGCATACCATTGTTGCTTCTTAATGGGAACACATCGCTTACGTGTTTTATGCTTAGGTCTGACATGTGAGGCTCTGTTAGGGAAGCCATGAATCCAGTAGCAGAAGGCTTTTATATGTCCAAGCCTGCCACAGTGGTGACACCTCCAATTCTGGTATATTCTCTTCTGATGATCATTCATCCTAGCTCCTCGATGTTGAGACATTGGCTTTGACATCTGCTTGAACTTCTGAACTCTAGCCTTTGGGCGTTTGTGTTCAGCTCTTTTTCCAAATCCTGGCCCAGATTTGGTTCCAGACTGCTGTCCCACCTTTAGAATTTCTTCCAAGGTGTCAGTTCCCTTATTCATCATTCTGATGGATTTGGTCATCTGATTCAGCTTGGAGGTCAGCAGGGCTATCTCATCATTTAGCCCCTCTATGGCAGACAGTTGCTTCTGTCTCTCATCTTCCAGTTCCTTGATGAGTTTCTTCTGCTTTTCTCCTTGTGCACGCACTTCTGCACTGGTGGTACACAGCTTCTTATATGCTGCAGCAAGTTCATCAAATGTCAGCTCATCTGCACTTGTGTCATCTTCAGAGACACACACACTGGTTAGTGCAGTGACATGCTTGGCAGATTCTCCTTCAGATTCACTTTCAGAATCTCCTTCAGACCATGTGATAGCTAGCCCCTTATTTTGCAATTTGAGGTAAGTAGGGCATTCAGCTCTGACGTGTCCATACCCTTCACAGCCATGACACTGGATTCCCTTCCCATTGTTGAACTTCTCCTCAGAAGCTGATCTTTTCTTAATGTTAGTCGGGATGTTCTTGACATTAGGTCTACCTCTTTGATCAATCTTCTTCATGAACTTGTTGAATTGCCTCCCAAGCATGGCTAAGGCTTCTGATATACTTTCATCACCTCCTGTATATCCTTCTTCTGACTCCTCCTCAGCATTTGATACAAAGGCTATGCTTTTCTTCTTCTCAGCATACTCACCTAAGCCCATTTCAAAGGTTTGGAGAGAACCAATGAGCTCATCTACCTTCATATTGCTGATGTCCTGAGCCTCCTCTATGGCAGTGACCTTCATAGCAAACCTCTTAGGAAAGGACCTGAGAATCTTTCTTACAAGTTTCTCTTCAGTCATTTTCTCACCTAGTCCACCAGAGGTGTTTGCAATTTCAAGAATATTCATGTGAAAGTTGTAACACCCCAATAAAATAAGGCTAATTATTTAATTTGAATTAATATAATATTTATTAATTTAATTAATTAATTAGAAATATTATTGGATTATTATTATTATTTTGGAAAAATATATAAGTTGGAATAAGAAAAAGGGTTTTCATTGTTGGTAAAGAGTTTTACGTGAAAAAGCAGAGAAGCGATAGAAAAGTGGAAAAGGGCAAAGGGGAAGAGCAAGAGCAGAGGTTGAAGAACGGAAAAGCTTGAAGCTCAAAGATTGCCGGATTAACTCAGGTAAGGGGGGTTTATCGTCGATTAATGGGTATTATGGGATAATATGTAATGGGTAGTGATAAGCCGTTAATTTGACCCTAATTGGGATTGTGAATGCTGAAATTGATGTTGGATAAACTGTGTTAGAAACTGTAATTGAATGGATAGTTATGTGAGTCGTATTTTTCTGGACGTATAGCTTTTTACGGAATTGGAATCGGAGGTCCGGAAGTCCTCCAACGGCGGAAAATGCGGAGGATTCTGCATTCTGCCTTGTGTTAGCGCAGGAAATGCTGTTTTGTCTGTGTTAACCGGTTAACCCAGGGTGTTAACCGGTTAACACTGTTGTGAATTGTGAAATTAGTGTTATTTTGCCTGCGTTAACCGGTTAACCCAGGGCGTTAACCGGTTAACACTGTTAAGTTTTGGGCAGTAAGCGTGTTTTGCCTGCGTTAACCGGTTAACCCAGGGCGTTAACCGGTTAACACTGTTGCAGTATGGAAAAATTGTTAATTTAATGTGGTGTACATAATTGAGAGTTGGCCTATGTTGGCATGTGATGTAATAGGGATTCTATCCCGCTGTTTTGAGCAGTATAGGTATTAGTAGAGTGTGCTAATACTGTGTTTAATTGATTTACATGCATAATGATGTGAATGTATATATTATGCCTGTATTTGTGAATGGACTGTTGTATGGCTTAGAGTGTGAGCATACGTCCATTATGAATTGTTGTTGATGCTGTATTGCTAGATGATTAGCGTGCATAGCATAGCCTTTGGGGCTATAGCTATTTCCCATGGTGAGGAATTAGTGAGTGAATCATTATGAATTGTTGTTGATGCTGTATTGCTAGATGATTAGCGTGCATAGCATAGCCTTTGGGGTTGTAGCTAATTCCCATGGTGAGGAATTAGTGAGTGAATCATTGTGGATTTGTTGTTGATGTTTGCATGCTAGATGATTAGTGTGCATAGTCTAGCCTTCGGGGCTGTAGCTAATTCCCATGGTGAGGAATTAGTGAGTGAGTCACTAGGTCTCAAATGAGTGGGACTAGTGAGCTTAGTAGCCGTATCTGGAGGGATCGGTGAGCTTGAACTATATGTTCAAGAATAGTCGGTACCGCATGTGTGGAGTCTCATTGCATAATGTATGTATGGCGTATAATATGAATGGATGTATTCCAATATTATACGTGTGTTTGTGTTGTTGTAAAGTATGATTTGAGATTATACTTGCGTGTTATGAAATGTTGAGTTGATGTGCTGTTACTGATAGTATGTTGTGATTAGGGTGATTAATGTGTTAAATTACTTAACATTGCACGATATTTTATAAGGCTTATTATATCGATTGAGGAACTCACCCTTACAACCGTTTTTCAGGTAACGAGAACTGAGTTGAGTAGGAGTGAATGATTGGAGTCTAGTGTAGTCTCCTTAGTGGGTCGTGCTCTGATAGATGTAACATCGGGATGGGACGTTTTATTTTGTCGAATAATTTACATGTGAATGTTACATGTTGTACATGATTGATGAGATCTCTATCCGTTGCGTTTTATGTAAATGCTTATGTTTTGAATTAATAAAGAGCATGACATTTATAATTGGTGAATAATTTGAATAATTGTGTGACACCCTTGAATGGCATAATTACTCTGATTGTTATATGTTTATTATTTTAATTAAATTTTTGGGGTATTTAAGAAGGGTGTTACATTAGTGGTATCAGAGCATAGTCGGTCGAGTCGAGTCGTAATTATTTTGTTTCCCCTGTACGGTATAGGTGTTGTGTAACCCTATCAGTACTCATTGTTTTAGTTTGTTTGGGTTTTCAGAATAGAGATGGCTGGAAGAGGTAGAGATGATGCTGCGATTGCTGAGGCTCTGGGTATGCTAGCTGGAGTACTTGGAGGAAATCCGAATGTTGTGGGAATGGGAGCTGCTCGTCAACTGAGTGAGTTCCAGAAGAACAATCCTCTAATGTTCAAGGGAGCATACGATCCAGATGGTGCTCAGAAGTGGTTGAAGGAGATAGAGAGAATCTTCCGAGTGACTGAGTGTGCCGATAACCAGAAGGTCAGATTCGGTACGCATATGCTGTCAGAGGAAGCTGATGATTGGTGGGTTGCTACCCGCACTGAGTTGGAATCTGCTGGGAATGCTGAGATCACTTGGGCTGTGTTCAGAGAGAGATTCCTGAGGAAGTATTTTCCAGAGGATGTCAGAGGAAAGAAAGAGATAGAATTCTTGGAATTGAAGCAGGGCAATCGGTCTGTGACTGAGTATGCTGCGAAGTTCACAGAGCTGTCTAAGTATTACACTCCCTATAATGAGGCTGCTGGAGAATTTTCGAAATGTGTGAAGTTTGAGAACGGGTTGCGTCCCGAGATCAAACAGGCTATTGGATATCAACGGATCAGAGTGTTTTCTGACTTGGTTGACTGTTGCAGGATTTTTGAACAGGATTCCAAAGCCAGAGCAGAGAGCTATCAGCAAAGGGTTGATAGGAAAGGCAAGAATCAGAATGATCGTGGAAAACCGTATGCAGCTGGCAAAGGTTTCCAGAAGCAGAGTGGGATGAAGAGGCCTAGCGGGGGAGACTCTAGTGCTCCTGCTAAGTGTTATAGATGTGGTCGGGCTGGACATCGTGTCCATGAGTGTACCAGTGCTGAGATGAAGTGTTTCAAGTGTGGAAAAGGTGGTCATTTGGCTGCAGAGTGTCGGTTGAAGACTGTAACTTGTTTCAACTCTGGAGAGTTGGGTCATATCAGTCCCGAGTGTCCTAAGCCGAAGAAGGAGAATCAGTCAGGAGGCAAGGTCTCTGCTTTATCAGGTTCTGAGACTTCTGCAGATGATCGTTTGATCCGAGGTACGTGTTATATTAATGGCTTTCCTCTTGTAGCTATTATTGACACCGGTGCTACTCATTCCTTTATATCTTTGGATTGTGCTGTGAAACTTAAGTTAGAGATATCTGAGATGCATGGAAGTATGGTGATTGATACTCCTGCAAAGGGTTCAGTGACTACTACTTCAGTTTGTTTGAATTGTCCCTTGAGTATTTTTGGTAGAGACTTTGGGATAGACCTTGTGTGTCTTCCACTAGTGCAGATTGATGTTATTCTGGGTATGAACTGGTTGGTGCGTAACCGAGTTTATATCAACTGTTTTGATAAGACTGTAATATTTCCTGAGGTTGAAGAAGGAAAGAGTTTGTTACTATCAGCTAGGCAGGTGAATGAGGAAGTAGCAGATGGGGCAGAGTTGTTTATGCTCTTAGCAACTTTGGAGGCTAAAGATAAACTAGTGATTGGCGATCTGGCTGTGGTGTGTGATTTTCCTGATGTGTTTCCAGAAGAAGTGAATGAATTGCCGCCAGAACGTGAAGTTGAGTTCTCGATTGATTTGGTACCGGGTACTAGACCGATATCGATGGCTCCGTACCGTATGTCTGCTGTTGAGTTAACTGAATTGAAGAGTCAGTTGGAAGATCTGTTGGATAAGAAATTTATTCGTCCGAGTGTGTCACCGTGGGGTGCACCAGTGTTGTTGGTTAAGAAGAAAGAAGGTACTATGAGGTTGTGTGTGGACTACAGGCAACTGAATAAAGTGACGATCAAGAATCGGTATCCTTTGCCGAGGATTGATGATTTGATGGATCAGTTGGTTGGTGCGAGTGTGTTCAGCAAGATAGATTTGAGGTCTGGGTATCATCAGATACGTGTGAAAACTGAGGATATTTAGAAGACTGCTTTCAGAACAAGGTATGGACATTATGAGTACTCTGTAATCCCTTTTGGTGTGACTAATGTGCCTGGAGTATTTATGGAGTATATGAATAGGATTTTCCATCCGTACCTAGATAAGTTTGTTGTGGTGTTTATTGATGATATTTTGGTGTATTCGAAATCTGAAGAAGAGCATGATGAGCATTTGAGAGTGGTTTTAGAAGTTCTACGAGAAAAGAAGTTGTTTGCTAAACTATCCAAGTGTGAATTTTGGTTAGAAGAGGTTAGTTTTCTTGGTCATGTGATTTCAAGAGGTGGTGTTGCTGTTGATCCTTCAAAGATAGAAGCGGTATCTAAGTGGGAAGCTCCGAAGTCAGTTTCTGAGATAAGGAGTTTTCTTGGACTTGCAGGTTATTATAGGAAGTTCATTGAGGGATTTTCTAAGTTGGCGTTACCGTTGGCGATGTTGACTAGAAAGGGGCAAGCATTTGTTTGGGACTCAAAATGTGAAGAAGGTTTCCAAGAGTTAAAGAGGAGGTTGACTACTGCTCCTA
This sequence comes from Lathyrus oleraceus, assembly GCF_024323335.1. Classification (NCBI taxonomy): domain Eukaryota; kingdom Viridiplantae; phylum Streptophyta; class Magnoliopsida; order Fabales; family Fabaceae; genus Lathyrus; species Lathyrus oleraceus. Next base: position 362,989,246 of record NC_066580.1, read on the forward strand.
TTCTGATATTACCGAGCTCGTCAGAATTATTTGAGGTTTACTGTGATGCTTCATTGTTGGGTTTGGGTGGTGTGTTGATGCAGAATAAGCAGGTTATAGCTTATGCTTCGAGACAACTGAGGATTCATGAGAGGAACTATCCGACACATGATTTAGAGTTGGCAGCCGTGGTATTTGTTTTGAAATTATGGAGGCATTACTTGTATGGTTCAAGATTTGAAGTTTTCAGTGACCATAAAAGTTTAAAGTATTTGTTTGATCAGAAAGAGCTGAATATGAGACAGAGGAGATGGTTAGAATTTCTGAAGGATTATGACTTTGGTTTGAATTACCATCCGGGTAAAGCAAACGTGGTGGCTGATGCATTGAGTCGGAAATCATTGCATATGTCTATGTTAATGGTTAGAGAATGGGATTTAATTGAGCAGTTTAGAGATTTGAGTTTGGTGTGTGAGAGTACTCACAATAGTGTTAAATTGGGAATGTTGAAGTTAACCAGCGGTATTCTGGATGAGATCAGAGAGGGTCAGAAATCCGATGTGTTTTTGGTTGATAAGTTGACTTTAGTGAGTCAAGGCCAAGGTGGTGAATTCAGAGTTGATGAGAATGGTGTTTTGAAATTTGGTAATCGGGTGTGTATTCCGGATGTTATCGAACTTAAGAAGAGTATTCTGGAGGAAGGACATCGTAGTGGCTTGAGTATTCATCCTGGAGCTACGAAGATGTATCATGATTTGAAGAAGTTATTTTGGTGGCCGGGAATGAAAAGAGAAATTGCGAGTTTTGTTTATTCCTGTTTGACTTGTCAGAAATCAAAGATTGAGCATCAGAAGCCGTCTGGGCTAATGCAACCGTTGGCTATTCCAGAGTGGAAGTGGGATAGTATCAGTATGGATTTTGTTTCTGGTTTGTCGAGGACAAATAAGAATTTTGAAGCCATTTGGGTGATTGTTGACAGATTGACGAAATCGGCTCATTTCATTCCGATCAGAATGGATTATCCGTTAGAGAGATTAGCTGAGTTGTATATTGAGAAGATTGTAAGTTTGCATGGTATTCCGTCTAGTATTGTTTCGGACAGAGATCCTAGATTTACATCGAAGTTCTGGGAAGGTTTGCAGAGGGCTTTGGGAACTAAGCTGAGATTGAGTTCTGCATATCATCCGCAGACTGATGGTCAGACTGAGAGGATGATTCAGTCATTAGAGGATCTTTTGAGAGCTTGTGTTTTGGAAAAGGGAGGTGCTTGGGATTGTTATTTACCTTTGATTGAGTTTACCTACAACAATAGTTTTCATTCGAGCATTGGTATGGCACCGTTTGAAGCTTTGTATGGTAGGAGATGTCGGACACCGTTATGTTGGTATGAGTCCGGTGAGAGTGCTGTGGTTGGACCAGAGATTGTTCAACAGACTACAGAAAAGATTAAGATGATTCAGGAGAAGATGAGAATTGCTCAGAGTCGTCAGAAGAGTTATCATGATAAGAGGAGGAAGTCACTTGAGTTCCAAGAGGGAGATCATGTGTTTCTTCGTGTTACTCCGATAACTGGTGTTGGTCGAGCTTTGAAGTCGAAGAAGTTGACACCTCGATTTATTGGTCCTTATCAGATTTTGGAGAGGATAGGAGAGGTAGCCTATCGTATCGCTTTACCGCCGTCGCTTGCGAATTTGCATGAGGTTTTTCATGTGTCTCAATTGAGGAGGTACATTCATGATCCGTCGCATGTAGTCCAAGTAGATGATGTACAGGTGAGAGATAACCTGACTGTTGAAACATCACCTATGAGGATTGAGGATCGAGAGTTGAAGCAGTTGCGGGGTAAAGAGATTGCCTTGGTGAAGGTAGCTTGGGGAGGACCAGCAGGTGGCAATGTAACTTGGGAACTGGAGAGTAAGATGAAGGAGTCTTACCCAGAGTTGTTCGCTTGAGGTATGTTTTCGAGGACGAAAACTCTTTTAGTGGGGGAGAGTTGTAACACCCCAATAAAATAAGGCTAATTATTTAATTTGAATTAATATAATATTTATTAATTTAATTAATTAATTAGAAATATTATTGGATTATTATTATTATTTTGGAAAAATATATAAGTTGGAATAAGAAAAAGGGTTTTCATTGTTGGTAAAGAGTTTTACGTGAAAAAGCAGAGAAGCGATAGAAAAGTGGAAAAGGGCAAAGGGGAAGAGCAAGAGCAGAGGTTGAAGAACGGAAAAGCTTGAAGCTCAAAGATTGCCGGATTAACTCAGGTAAGGGGGGTTTATCGTCGATTAATGGGTATTATGGGATAATATGTAATGGGTAGTGATAAACCGTTAATTTGACCCTAATTGGGATTGTGAATGCTGAAATTGATGTTGCATAAACTGTGTTAGAAACTGTAATTGAATGGATAGTTATGTGAGTCGTATTTTTCTGGACGTATAGCTTTTTACGGAATTGGAATCGGAGGTCCAGAAGTCCTCCAACGGCGGAAAATGCGGAGGATTCTGCATTCTGCCTTGTGTTAGCGCAGGAAATGTTGTTTTGTCTGCGTTAACCAGTTAACCCAGGGTGTTAACCGGTTAACACTGTTGTGAATTGTGAAATTAGTGTTATTTTGCCTGTGTTAACCGGTTAACCCAGGGCGTTAACCGGTTAACACTGTTAAGTTTTGGGCAGTAAGCGTGTTTTGCCTGCGTTAACCGGTTAACCCAGGGCGTTAACCGGTTAACACTGTTGCAGTATGGAAAAATTTGTTAATTTAATGTGGTGTACATAATTGAGAGTTGGCCTATGTTGGCATGTGATGTAATAGGGATTCTATCCCGCTGTTTTGAGCAGTATAGGTATTAGTAGAGTGTGCTAATACTGTGTTTAATTGATTTACATGCATAATGATGTGAATGTATATATTATGCCTGTATTTGTGAATGGACTGTTGTATGGCTTAGAGTGTGAGCATACGTCCATTATGAATTGTTGTTGATGCTGTATTGCTAGATGATTAGCGTGCATAGCATAGCCTTTGGGGCTGTAGCTAATTCCCATGGTGAGGAATTAGTGAGTGAATCATTATGAATTGTTGTTGATGCTGTATTGCTAGATGATTAGCGTGCATAGCATAGCCTTTGGGGTTGTAGCTAATTCCCATGGTGAGGAATTAGTGAGTGAATCATTGTGGATTTGTTGTTGATGTTTGCATGCTAGATGATTAGTGTGCATAGTCTAGCCTTCGGGGCTGTAGCTAATTCCCATGGTGAGGAATTAGTGAGTGAGTCACTAGGTCTCAAATGAGTGGGACTAGTGAGCTTAGTAGCCGTATCTGGAGGGATCGGTGAGCTTGAACTATATGTTCAAGAATAGTCGGTACCGCATGTGTGGAGTCTCATTGCATAATGTATGTATGGCGTATAATATGAATGGATGTATTCCAATATTATACGTGTGTTTGTGTTGTTGTAAAGTATGATTTGAGATTATACTTGCGTGTTATGAAATGTTGAGTTGATGTGCTGTTACTGATAGTATGTTGTGATTAGGGTGATTAATGTGTTAAATTACTTAACATTGCACGATATTTTATAATGCTTATTATATCGATTGAGGAACTCACCCTTACAACTGTTTTTCAGGTAACGAGAACTGAGTTGAGTAGGAGCGAATGATTGGAGTCTAGTGTAGTCTCCTTAGTGGGTCGTGCTCTGATAGATGTAACATCGGGATGGGACGTTTTATTTTGTAGAATAATTTACATGTGAATGTTACATGTTGTACATGATTGATGAGATCTCTATCCGTTGCGTTTTATGCAAATGCTTATGTTTTGAATTAATAAAGAGCATGACATTTATAATTGGTGAATAATTTGAATAATTGTGTGACACCCTTGAATGGCATAATTACTCTGATTGTTATATGTTTATTATTTTAATTAAATTTTTGGGGTATTTAAGAAGGGTGTTACAAAAGTCATGAATAGTCTCCTCCTCTTTCATCCTCAGATTTTCAAACTTGGTTGTCAACATCTGAAGTTTGGACATCTTCACCTTGGAAGTACCTTCATGAGTTACCTTTAGGGTATCCCAAACTTCCTTAGCTAGTTCACAATGGTGCACCAGCCTGAAGATGTTCTTAGTGATACCATTGAACAGTGCATTCAAGGCTTTGGAGTTTCCAAGAGCTAATGCCTCTTGTTCCTTGTCCCAATCTTTTTCGGGAATCTGCACACTGACTCCATCTTCATCAGTCCTCGTTGGATGTTCCCATCCCTTGTTGACAGCTCTCCAGACTTTGCTGTCTAGAGACCTTAAGAAGGCTATCATGCGAGGCTTCCAGTCATCATAATTAGATCCATCCAACATGGGTGGTCTGTTTGAGTGTCCTAAATTCTTGTCCATGGTACTAGAAAGTAACTTCCCTAGATCTCACCCAGAACTTCACAGGCAGGGTGCCTGCTCTGATACCAATTGAAATTCTAGTTATCAGACTTTGGATGTCACACTGGTTGTTATGACATCCAATTCTGCACAGACAGGGATTATGCAGAACTTAATAGTAAGTGCAGTAAATAACACAAGTAATTGTTCACCCAGTTCAGTCCAACATGACCTACATCTGGGGGCTACCAAGCCAGGGAGGAAATCCACTATTAGTAGTATCAATTCAAAGCTAAACTCACCCGTTTACAACTTATCACTTAATCCCTACCCAATGCAATTTCAATCTTAACCTAAGATCAGAGTTCCTACTCACTCCCCCTCAATCACCTCAGTGATATTAAAGACACTTTGAAGTCACACTTCAAAAACAACTCTTGATTATGCTTCACAGCTTAAATCAAGATACACAGCACTCACGCTTAAAAGCTTTGAGTGACACAACACTTACAACTCAATGAACACCCTATGCCAAAGAAATCATCTACTTGATAATGGCTTGGCTTACAAGATACGTCTAATACAAGACTCACAAAATACAGCAGTGAAGTATGATGGACACACTAACTCTCCACGCTTCAAAATCCCCGAAACTGAATGAAGGAATGCCTTCCTTTTTATATTGCAGCACCTGGGCTTTTGCACCTGTATTTTCCTGAATTTTAGGTCACACATGTTCCCACAAATTCAACATTTAGGTTGCTAACAAATAGGCTATTTGTTAGGTTCATTGAATGTAGCTTGGTTGTTGATTTCCTGGATTTTCTCTCAGCTGTTGAATCCCTAAAGAATAGCCTGAGAAAAAGCTGAAACAGAAAACTGAACAACCTACAATTTAGCATATGCTGTCAGGCACGAATGTCACGACATTCAGCTTGACATCAAGGTCCATATGCTGAGTCTGTTTTTCCAGAAAACAGACTGTACAATTTGCTGACCTGTACATGATCAAAATGACCATACTACAGTAACAGCTTACATTAGTAAATGTCAAAGTGTCCAACTTAACATTTACACATTTGGCCTTAAGTTAGTTCTGTTATTCTCTTGAAGAACAAACTAAGTTATATGCTGAAGTATAGCAGAACACCACTCTGCCTAATCTTCACCAGCTGCTGTTAATGATGAATGTCACAACATCCAGTTTGACATTCAGTCAGTAGGCCTTATGCCAGGTCTGGTTCTTCCTTGATAACCAGACTGCAAATGAATACTAAGTTCTAACAGAACTTCTGTTCCTTAGTATCTGTTGACAGGTATGAATGTCACAGCATTCAATAATCCTGTGTTAGCTAGTCCTGCAGTAACTACAATGTAGTCACATATACAAGTCATGACATCAGTCAAGACATTAGTGTTTTACCATATAATGCAGCCAATTTAAACACCTACAATGTGTTTCTTTTAGGATTATGAAATTTTATCCAACTTAAAAATTGAAGTAGACATCTTAAAATTTCCAATGCACTTGGTCAAACCTAAAAATCATAAAAAATTAGGGAGTTAGGTCCTTGGGAAGTTGACCCAAAATTAGGGTTTCAGTCAAAATGACATATAATGTTTTGAAATGAATGATGACCTTCCAAGTTTCAAATGGAATTTTGATGAAAATTAAAGTTGTTCAAATGGTTCTTATGAACATTTTTTCTCTTGGGATCATCTTCATTTGACAAATACATCAAACGTTATGTCTCAATGGATTTCAAATTGGTCAGATGAATTGACTGATCAACTTCTCAAGTCCAAACTTCAAATCTTGTTGAATGGATGATTGAGGACACTCACATGGGCTCATATATGTATAAAATAATGAATCAAAGAACTTCCCTTGATTGTATTTGATCATGGGTTGAGGTTGCTTCATGAGCAATGCACAGTTGAATTAGGGTTTCCTTGGGAAACAATCCTCAAGCCCTTTGGTTTATCTTGATCAAATTGACAAATTGAAATACTTGGGACGAATATATGATGATTAAGAGCTTTGTGAACCATTGTCATGCTTGCTTTCAACTTTATCTGGCCACTTCAATGAGTATAGGGGCCTCCTAGGAGCCTTGGATCACATGACGGCTTAAGCTTCAAAACAAAAGATGTTAGTGACATATTTTTGTGCTTTTGGTTAGTAAACAAAATAAGAAAAGCAATAATATACAATTCAAGCATGCTTTGTGGTCTTAAACCAACTCACACAAGTCCCAACCCAAGATTAAGGAGCCAAGATGCTATGATCCTTGAGGCAAATTCAATGAGCAATGATATGATGCCATGAGGGATCTTAGGGTCAAAATCAGGGTCTTACACTTGCCCCCTTGCTTGACCGAATGTGTCTCCCTCAATTTCGTCGTCTAACAAAGGGGAACCCAATAATTCATTGCATATATTGTTGTCTTGGTTAACTCAACCATTCACCGCCTTTTCGTCTATACGGAGACCCAACAACATGTACATTTTCTTAAGTGTGACGGTACATCATCAATCGGAAGGTGAAATGTGTGGGTCTCGGGTCTCCACCTCTCCAACAAAGCCAGAATGAACTTGTAGTTCACAGAGTACGAAATAATGTTTAGTAGATTTCCAAATCCACATCCTCTAATATATGGTTCTATTAAAGGATCGTGGGGTACATATTCATGTACACGGCATCTAAATCGCTTCGGATCCTAATAACAAAAAAGTAAGAAAATACAATTAGAAGAAGAAATACATACTCAACAAACACACATCTATAAGAAGTAAGACAAAAATAGAAACTAAAAAGAGAGAGATAACAAAGGTATACCACAAAAAAGATATCTATTAGAAGTAAGACAAAAATAGAAACTAAAAAGAGAGAGCAAACAAAGGTATAACACACAAAACATAAAAAATTGAAAGAGAGAGATAACATACAAATGCCGAGATATTCTTGATTGTACGTCTGTGTTCATCGCCCATAGTCAACAAAGACATGATTTGAATTGGCAAAGCTTGAGTTTGGTAGATGAAAGAAGTGTGGTAGAAGAATATAATTGAGTATTGATGAAGATGATTTGATATTGTTATAAGAGGCTATTTATAGATGAATGAGTGAGTAGGTTTGCAACCTAAAAAAAGTGTGATTGGTTGCATGGAAAGGCAAGAGGAGACAAGGGAATGACAAAATTCAGAATGTGAGACAAAGCTAGCATGTGAGGAATCTCTTCTTGGCGCATGTGAAGAAAGCACATGCAAGGGAAGAGGAGCCCTTCCTCATGGCGCCTACATGTGATTTCTCACATGCAAGGAAGAGGCTTCTTTCCTCTTGGCACCTTAGTGTAGAGCAATTGGAAGGGGCTCCCTTCGTAGTGGTGCCTAAGACAAGTTTGTGTGAAGAGGCGCCCAACCCTTTGGCGCCTCAGTTACTTTATGGCGCCTAGGGAATGGGCGCCTACGCTAGAATCTTAGGGCACAAAGCTCAGAGATTCTTTTATTCCCTAGCGCATGTGTGTTCTTGTCACTCTTTTGTCTACATGTTGGATTCATTCTATTGCATGCATGGTCATGTCTGTACAGACAATGACCAAGTTATCAATGGAATGACCAACTTACCAATGACCTAGCTATCTACATATTTAATATTTAAACATAATGTCTTCCACACAATATTACATGATCAGTGCCCATGTCGAAGGTGAAATATTTGATCATCAGTTGTTCGGTTTTTGTTTTCGAAACACAAAGGTGACTCGGTTTACAATAAATCGACGATCAAATTTTTCACATCTAAAACAAAGAATAGAAAAGAATTTGCAGTGCAGTAATGTGGATCAGATCATCTATAAAAAGTCGGTTTGATTTGTAGAAAACTAGGTAAAATATTATCAGAAGAAGATTCAAAATGATGATGATGTTCAGCATATGTTTGTCAGTCACGAACAATCTGGTTACAATGACATAGAGTTGTATATATTACCACATCAACAACAGGTGTCCCAGTACATTGATCAGTCACAAGTGTTTTGTGAGACTGATGACGAAAAAGCTGAGGTGAATGTTCCAGACGATGAAGAAGAGGAACCTGACATCATGGTTGATTCGATGGGGAACGCTGAAGATGAATAGCAGCCAATACCAGCAAGTCATATATATCGCCCACCCTAACATATGACAAGGTTAAATTTGGGTTCAAATGAACCTTAGGCAGATGTATGGTACAATCCTTACGTGCAGATGCAAGGATCACTGAAACAAGGAGACACATTTCGCATAAAAGAGGAATGTGTAAAATCCATTAAGAAATTCCACATGCAACTATCAGTTGATTTTAGAGTTGACAGAACGGACGCATCGAGGTATAAAGTTTATTGTCCGAATGAGCACTACCTTTTTAGTTTGTCTGCTTCGTACCGGAAGAGGAGCGAGTCTTGGGTGATTGGATCAATGGGTCCATATCACACATGCATGCTGACAAACCCAACGTAGGATCATCGTAAATCAAGCTCTTAGCTAATATGCGATGAAATATTGTCTATCATTGGCGACAATACGTAGTTAAAGGTGAGTACAATAATCTCGCATATTAGGGCAGAGTACGAGTACACTCCATCATATAGGAAGGCATGGATAGCTAGAACAAAAGTTGTTGAAAAAGTGTTTGGCAATTGGGAGGAGTCTTACAAATAACTTGCAAAATACCTATTGGCTCTAAAACACTATGCTCCAAGCACAATATTCAAGATGGAAACATTTCCCGCCTATACACCAGATGGTACGTGTGCTATTGGAAATATAATATTTCACCGTCTATTCTGGGCGTATCAACCATATATCATAGGTTTTTCTTTCTAGAAACCAATTATACAAATTGATGGTACATGCTTGTATGGAAAATACAAAGGAACGTTACTGATGACAGTGGCACAAGAAGGGAACAACAATATTTTATCAATTGCCTTTGCCCTAGTTGAAGGGGAGAGTGCTGCAGGATTGAGTTTTTTCCTAAGACATCTCCGATTGCACGTTACTGTAAGACCCCAATATTGACCCTAAGATCCCTCATGTAATTTCTTCATAAGCACTAGCATTGGGATCACACCTTGGCATCCTCCTTACCCCTCCTTCATTGGGTTTGTTTTGGGAGAGATCACCAAGAACTTTGTGATTATATCATACTTGTATTTTATCATTTCACAAATTAAATTACCAAAAATATGTCTTTGCATTTGTCTAACTCTTTTATAGGAAGGGCATGATTCCATTGATTCATCAAGTTCACATCTATGGTTTGAGACCCTCATGAACAGAGAGCATAACCAAGAATTGATTCAAGAATGGTCATGAAAATCATATATGAGTCCCAATGTTCCATACATGTGATTTGCGCTAGAAACCCTAGTTTGACTGGGTGTCTTGAGTAACTTCTCCAACATGTTATCTCACCAATTGATCAAATTTCACAAGGGACACTTAAGATTTCATCATCTTATGCATATATGATGTACCATGAGCCTACAAAGTCAAGAGAATTGAATATTGGCAAGTTGGTTGATGGTGGTTGGCCAGATGAATTCATCTGATCAAAACTGGGTCTCCCTATACCGTATTTCCTACAATTTTCACAATATGAAAATCATTCCAAGAGAAAACTTACTCTAAATGACATTCCAAACAACTTTCATGTTGAGACCTAGAGTTATTGTTTCCTGGAAAATCATTTTTTTATGTTGAAACCATATAGGTCACTTTTTCAAAATCCTAATTTGAAAGTCAACTTCCCAAGGCCATAACATGGTCAATTTTTATGAGATGAAAGATTTACAAATTGCACAATCAAATTCAAGATATATACTTTAACTTTGATGTTTGGAGTGAGAGCTAATTCAACTTTTATGAGCATGTGATATGTGGCTACATTATAGGTCACTTTTCACATATACCATTGAACAAGTCATTTTTCCAAACTTCAAAAATGCACAACTCTATCATTTCAAATCCAAATGATATGAAATTGATGACCGTTTTGAAGGTCTTTGAAACAGATACAACTTTGATGAAGACATTGTTCTCATTTTAAGCTCACATACAAAGTTAAGCAAGGTGGAATATTGACATATATGGCTTGACACTTAGGAAAAATTTAAACATGTTGAAATTTACAAAATTCCACCTCAAAATTCGTCATGATACAAGCTCCAAATGCAAAAGTGTTGAACTTGAGAGTTTTTCCTCTTGATCTAACCTTTCCAAAAAGTCCAAGTTCATCCATTTTGGACAAGAATTGCTAGGGCTGCGCATGGCATGAACATGGTATCATCATTTGGCAAATATCAAACTTCAAATCTTCACACACACTTGCCTTGCAAACCAAGTTGATTTCAGACTCTCTCACATTCATTTGTGGACCTTAAGCAATAATCTCATGGGTCTGTATACGCCCATGCACCCATGAATCATCAATGGGCAACTTTGGAAAGTGAATTTGAAGGTGCAAATATCATGAGCTGCACCTATAAATAGAAGCCCTTATGCTCAGAATTGAAAACACCTTGCGCGCCAGGTTTTTCCCCCATTGAAACCCTCTCATTCTAAAGGAAAACCTGATAAATTTCAACTTGAAATTTGAGTTTGAATCTCAATTCTTGGAGATTCAAAAACTCCAGGATCCAAATCCTTTGTAAGACCCCAATTTTGACCCTAATATCCTTCATGTAATTTCATCGTAAGCACTAGCATTGGAATCACACCTTGGCATTCAACTTACCCCTCCTTCATTGGGTTTGTTTTGGGAGAGATCACCAAGAACTTTGTGAGTATATCATACTTGTATTTTATCATTTCACTAACCAAAATACCAAAAATATGTCTTTGCATTTGTCTAACTCTTTTGTAGGAAGGGCATGATTCCAGTGATTCATCAAGTTCACATCTAGGGTTTGAGACCCTCATGAACAAAGAGCATAACCAAGATCTGATTCAAGAATGGTCATGAAAATCATATATGAGTCCCAATGTTCTATACATGTTTTATTGATCGTGTTTTCTTCAAGAGTTTGAGGGTGATTTGCGTTGGAAACCCTAGTTTGACTGGGTATCTTGAGTAACTTCTCCAACAAGCTATCTCACCAATTGATCAAATTTCTCAAGGGACATTTCAAATTTCATCATCTTATGCATATATGCGTACCATGAGCCTACAAAGTCAAGAGAATTGAATATTGGCAAGTTGGTTGATGGTGGTTGGCCAAATTATTTCATCTGATCAAAACTAGGTCTCCCTACACCGTATTTCCTACAATTTTCACAATATGAAAATCATTCAAAGAGAAAACTTACTCTAAATTCCATTCCAAACAACTTTCATGTTGAGACCTAGAGCTATTGTTTCCTGGAAAATCATTTTTTTATGTTGAAACCATATAGGTCACTTTGTCTAAACCCTAATTTGAAAGTCATATTCCCAAGGCCATAACTTGCCCAATTTTTATGGGATGAAAGATTTACAAGTTGCACAATCAAATTCAACTTTTATGAGCATGTGATATGTGGCTACATTATAAGTCACTTTTGACATACACCATTGAACAAGTGATTTTTCCAAACTTCAAAAATGCACAACTCTATCATTTCAAATCCAAATCATATGAAATTCGTGACCATTTTGAAGGTCTTCGAAATAGCTACAACTTTGATGAAGACATTGTTCTCATTTTAAGCTCACATACAAAGTTAAGCAAGGTGGAATATTGAGATATATGGCTTGACACTTAGGAAAAACTTCAACATCTTGAAATTTCCAAAATTCCACCTCAAAATTCGTCATGATACAAGTTCCAAATGGAAAAGTATTGAACATGAGAGTTGTTCCTCTTGATCTAACCTTTCCAAAAAGTCCAAGTTCATCCATTTTGTACAAGAATTGCTAGGGCTGCGCATGGCATGAACATGGTATCATCATTTGGGAAAGATCAAACTTCAAATCTTCACACACAATTGCCTTGCAATCCAAGTTGATTTCAGACTCTCTCACATTCATTTGTGGACCTTAAGAAATAATCTCATGGGTCTGTACACGCCCATGCACCCATGAATCATCAATGGCCAACTTTGGAAAGTGAATTTGAAGGTGCAAATATCATGAGTTGCACCTATAAATAGAAGCCCTTATGCTCAGAATTGAAAACACCTTGCGTGCCAGCTTTGCCCCCCATTGAAACCCTCTCATTCCAAAGGAAAACATGATAAATTTCAACTTGAAATTTAAGTTTGAATCTCAACTGTTGGAGATTCAAAAACTCCAGGATCCAAATCCTTTGTAAGACCCCAATTTTCACCGTAATATCCCTCATGTAATTTCATCATAAGCACTAACATTGGAATCACACCTTGGCATCCTCCTTACCCCTCCTTCATTGGGTTTTTTAGGAGAGATCACCAAGCACTTTGTGATTATATCATACTTGTATTTTATCATTTCACTAACCAAAATACCAAAAATACGTCTTTGCATTTGTCTAACTCTTTTGTAGGAAGGGCATGATTCTAGTGATTCATCAAGTTCACATCTAGGGTTTGAGACCCATCATTAACAAAGAGCATAACCAAGAATTGATTCAAGAATGGTCATGAAAATCATATATGAGTCCCAATGTTCTATACATGTTATATTGACCAAGTTTTCTTCAAGAGTTTGAGGGTGATTTGCGCTGGAAACCCTAGTTTAACTGGGTATCTTGAGTAACTTCTCCAACAAGATATCTCACCAATTGACCAAATTTATCAAGGGACACTTCAAATTTCATCATCTTATGCATATATGACGTACCATGAGCCTACAAAGTCAAGATAATTGAATATTGGCAAGTTGGTTGATGGTGGTTGGCCAGATGAATTCATCTGATCAAAACTAGGTCTCCCTACACTGTATTTCCTACAATTTTCACCATATGAAAATCATTCCAAGAGAAAACTTACTCTAAATGACATTCCAAACAACTTTCATGTTGAGACCTAGAGCTATTGTTTCCTGGAAAATCAGTTTTTTATGTTGAAACCATATAGGTCACTTTGTCTAAACCCTAATTTGAAAGTCAACTTCCCAAGGCCATAATTTGCTCAATTTTTATGAGATGAATGATTTACAAGTTGCACAATGAAATTCAAGATATATACTTTAACTTTGACGTTTGGAGTGAGAGCTAATTCAACTTTTATGAGCATGTGATATGTGGTTACATTATAGGTCACTTTTGACATATACCATTGAACAAGTGATTTTTCCAAACTTCAAAAATGCACAACTCTATCATTTCAAATCCAAATGATATGAAATTGGTGACCATTTTGAAGGCCATTGAAATAGCTACAACTTTGATGAAGACATTGTTCTCATTTTAAGCTCACATACAAATTTAAGCAAGGTGGAATATTGAGATATATGGCTTGACACTTAGGAAAATTTTCAACATGTTGAAATTTCCAAAATTCCACCTCACAATTCGTCATGATACAAGCTCCAAATGGAAAAGTGTTGAACATGAGAGTTGTTCCTCTTGATCTACCTTTCCAAAAAGTTTAAGTTCATCCATTTTGTACAAGAATTGCTAGGGCTGCGCATGGCATGAACATGGTATCGTCATTTGGCAAAGATCAAACTTCAAATCTTCACACACACTTGCCTTACAATCCAAGTTGATTTCAGACTCTCTCACATTCATTTGTGGACCTTGAGCAATAATCTCATGGGTCTGTACACGCCCATGCACTCATGAATCATCAATGGCCAACTTTGGAAAGTGAATTTGAAGGTGCAAATATCATGAGTTGCACCTATAAATAGAAGCCCTTATGCTCAGAATTGAAAACACCTTGCGCGCAAGCTTTGCCCCCCATTGAAACCCTGTCATTCCAAAGGAAAACATGATAATTTTCAACTTGAAATTTAAGTTTGAATATCAACTTTGGAGATTCAAACACTCCAGGATCCAAATCCTTTGTAAGACCCCAATTTTGACCATAATATCCCTCATGTAATTTCATCATAAGCACTAACATTGGGATCACACCTTGGAATCCTCCTTACCCCTCCTTCATTGGGTTTTTTTAGGAGAGACCACCAAGCACTTTGTGATTATATCATACTTGTAATTTATCATTTCACTAACCAAAATACCAAAAATACGTCTTTGCATTTGTCTAACTCTTTTGTAGGAAGGGCATGATTCTAGTGATTCATCAAGTTCACATCTAGGGTTTGAGACCCTCATGAACAAAGAGCATAACCAAGAATTGATTCAAGAATGGTCATGAAAATCATATATGAGTCCCAATGTTCTATACATGTTATATTGATCAAGTTTTCTTCAAGAGTTTGAGGGTGATTTGCGCTGGAAACCCTAGTTTAACTGGGTATCTTGAGTAACTTCTCCAACAAGCTATCTCACCAATTGATCAAATTTCTCAAGGGACACTTCAAATTTCATCATCTTATGCATATATGACGTACCATGAGCCTACAAAGTCAAGATAATTGAATATTGGCAAGTTGGTTGATGGTGGTTGGCCAGATGAATTCATCTGATCAAAACTAAGTCTCCCTAGACCGTATTTCCTACAATTTTCACCATATGAAAATCATTCCAAGAGAAAACTTACTCTAAATGACATTCCAAACAACTTTCATGTTGAGACCTAGAGCTATTGTTTCATGGAAAATCATTTTTTTATGTTGAAACCATATAGGTCACTTTGTCTAAACCCTAATTTGAAAGTCAACTTCCCAAGGCCATAATTTGCTCAATTTTTATGAGATGAAAGATTTACAAGTTGCACAATGAAATTCGAGATATATACTTTAACTTTGACGTTTGGAGTGAGAGCTAATTCAACTTTTATGAGCATGTGATATGTAGTTACATTATAAGTCACTTTTGACATATACCATTGAACAAGTGATTTTTCCAAACTTCAAAAATGCACAACTCTATCATTTCAAATCCAAATGATATGAAATTAGTGACCATTTTGAAGGCCATTGAAATAACTACAACTTTGATGAAGATATTGTTCTCATTTTAAGCTCACATACAAAGTTAAGCAAGGTGGAATATTGAGATATATGGCTTGACACTTAGGAAAAATTTAAACATGTTGAAATTTCCAAAATTCCACCTCAAAATTCGTCATGATACAAGCTCCAAATGGAAAAGTGTTGAACATGAGAGTTGTTCTTCTTGATCTAACCTTTCCAAAAAGTCCAAGTTCATACATTTTGTACAAGAATTGCTAGGGCTGCGCATGGCATGAACATGGTATCATCATTTGGCAAAGATCAAACTTCAAACCTTCACACACACTTGCCTTGCAATCCAAGTTGATTTCAGACTCTCTCACATTCATTTGTCGACCTTAAGCAATAATCTCATGGGTCTGTACACGCCCATGCACCCATGAATCATCAATGGCCAACTTTGGAAAATGAATTTGAAGGTGCAAATATCATGAGTTGCACCTATAAATAGAAGCCCTTATGCTCAGAATTGAAAACACCTTGCGCGCAAGCTTTGCCCCCCATTGAAACCCTCTCATTCCAAAGGAAAACATGATAAATTTCAACTTGAAATTTAAGTTTGAATCTCAACAGTTGGAGATTCAAAAACTCTAGGATCCAAATCCTTTGTAAGACCCCAATTTTCACCGTAATATCCCTCATGTAATTTCATCATAAGCACTAACATTGGGATCACACCTTGGTATCCTCCTTACCCCTCCTTCATTGGGTTTTTTTAGGAGAGATCACCAAGCACTTTGTGATTGTATCATACTTGTATTTTATCATTTCACTAACCAAAATACCAAAAATACGTCTTTGCATTTGTCTAACTCTTTTGTAGGAAGGGCATGATTCTAGTGATTCATCAAGTTCACATCAAGGGTTTGAGACCCTCATGAACAAAGAGCATAACCAAGAATTGATTCAAGAATGGTCATGAAAATCATATATGAGTCCCAATGTTTGATACATGTTATATTGATCAAGTTTTCTTTAAGAGTTTAAGGGTGATTTGCGCTGGAAACCCTAGTTTAACTTGGTATCTTGAGTAACTTCTCCAACAAGCTATCTCACCAATTGATCAAATTTCTCAAGGGACACTTCAAATTTCATCATCTTATGCATATATGACGTACCATGACCCTACAAAGTCAAGAGAATTGAATATTGGCAAGTTGGTTGATGGTGGTTGGCCAGATGAATTCATCTGATCAAAACTGGGTCTCCCTAGACCGTATTTCCTACAATTTTCACCATATGAAAATCATTCCAAGAGAAAACTTACTCTAAATGACATTCCAAACAACTTTCATGTTGAGACCTAGAGCTATTGTTTCATGGAAAATCATTTTTTTATGTTGAAACCATATAGGTCACTTTGTCTAAACCCTAATTTGAAAGTCAACTTCCCAAGGCCATAATTTGCTCAATTTTTATGAGATGAAAGATTTACAAGTTGCACAATGAAATTCGAGATATATACTTTAACTTTGACGTTTGGAGTGAGAGCTAATTCAACTTTTATGAGCATGTGATATGTAGTTACATTATAAGTCACTTTTGACATATACCATTGAACAAGTGATTTTTCCAAACTTCAAAAATGCACAACTCTATCATTTCAAATCCAAATGATATGAAATTAGTGACCATTTTGAAGGCCATTGAAATAACTACAACTTTGATGAAGATATTGTTCTCATTTTAAGCTCACATACAAAGTTAAGCAAGGTGGAATATTGAGATATATGGCTTGACACTTAGGAAAAATTTAAACATGTTGAAATTTCCAAAATTCCACCTCAAAATTCGTCATGATACAAGCTCCAAATGGAAAAGTGTTGAACATGAGAGTTGTTCTTCTTGATCTAACCTTTCCAAAAAGTCCAAGTTCATACATTTTGTACAAGAATTGCTAGGGCTGCGCATGGCATGAACATGGTATCATCATTTGGCAAAGATCAAACTTCAAACCTTCACACACACTTGCCTTGCAATCCAAGTTGATTTCAGACTCTCTCACATTCATTTGTCGACCTTAAGCAATAATCTCATGGGTCTGTACACGCCCATGCACCCATGAATCATCAATGGCCAACTTTGGAAAATGAATTTGAAGGTGCAAATATCATGAGTTGCACCTATAAATAGAAGCCCTTATGCTCAGAATTGAAAACACCTTGCGCGCAAGCTTTGCCCCCCATTGAAACCCTCTCATTCCAAAGGAAAACATGATAAATTTCAACTTGAAATTTAAGTTTGAATCTCAACAGTTGGAGATTCAAAAACTCTAGGATCCAAATCCTTTGTAAGACCCCAATTTTCACCGTAATATCCCTCATGTAATTTCATCATAAGCACTAACATTGGGATCACACCTTGGTATCCTCCTTACCCCTCCTTCATTGGGTTTTTTTAGGAGAGATCACCAAGCACTTTGTGATTGTATCATACTTGTATTTTATCATTTCACTAACCAAAATACCAAAAATACGTCTTTGCATTTGTCTAACTCTTTTGTAGGAAGGGCATGATTCTAGTGATTCATCAAGTTCACATCAAGGGTTTGAGACCCTCATGAACAAAGAGCATAACCAAGAATTGATTCAAGAATGGTCATGAAAATCATATATGAGTCCCAATGTTTGATACATGTTATATTGATCAAGTTTTCTTTAAGAGTTTAAGGGTGATTTGCGCTGGAAACCCTAGTTTAACTTGGTATCTTGAGTAACTTCTCCAACAAGCTATCTCACCAATTGATCAAATTTCTCAAGGGACACTTCAAATTTCATCATCTTATGCATATATGACGTACCATGACCCTACAAAGTCAAGAGAATTGAATATTGGCAAGTTGGTTGATGGTGGTTGGCCAGATGAATTCATCTGATCAAAACTGGGTCTCCCTAGACCGTATTTCCTACAATTTTCACCATATGAAAATCATTCCAAGAGAAAACTTACTCTAAATGACATTCCAAACAACTTTCATGTTGAGACCTAGAGCTATTGTTTCCTGGAAAATCATTTTTTTATGTTGAAACCATATAGGTCACTTTGTCTAAACCCTAATTTGAAAGTCAACTTCCCAAGGCCATAACTTGCTCAATTTTTATGAGATGAAAGATTTACAAGTTGCACAATCAAATTCAAGATATACACTTTAACTTTGATGTTTGGAGTGAGAGCTAATTCAACTTTTATGAGCATGTGATATTTGGCTACATTATAGGTCACTTTTGACATATACCATTGAACAAGTGATTTTTCCAAACTTCAAAAATGCACAACTCTATCATTTCAAATCCAAATTATATGAAATTGGTGACCATTTTGAAGGCCATTGGAATAGCTACAACTTTGATGAAGATATTGTTCTCATTTTAAGCTCACATACAAAGTTAAGCAAGGTGGAATATTGAGATATATGGCTTGACACTTAGGAAAAATTTCAACATGTTGAAATTTCCAAAATTCCACCTCAAAATTCGTCATGATACAAGCTCCAAATGGAAAAGTGTTGAACATGAGAGTTGTTCCTCTTGATCTAACCTTTCCAAAAAGTCCAAGTTCATCCATTTTGTACAAGAATTGCTAGGGTTGCGCATGGCATGAACATGGTATCATCATTTGGCAAAGATCAAACTTCAAATCTTCACACACACTTGCCTTGCAATCTAAGTTGATTTCAGACTCTCTCACATTCATTTGTGGACCTTAAGCAATAATCTCCTGGGTCTGTACACGCCCATGCACCCATGAATCATCAATGGCCAACTTTGGAAAGTGAATTTGAAGGTGCAAATATCATGAGTTGCACCTATAAATAGAAGCCCTTATGCTCAGAATTGAAAACACCTTGCGCGCAAGCTTTGCCCCCCATTGAAACCCTGTCATTCCAAAGGAAAACATGATAAATTTCAACTTAAAATTTAAGTTTGAATCTCAACTGTTGGAGATTCAAAAACTCCATGATCCAAATCCTTTGTAAGACCCCAATTTTGACCATAATATCCCTCATGTAATTTCATCATAAGCACTAACATTGGGATCACACCTTGGCATCCTCCTTACCCCTCCTTCATTGGGTTTTTTAGGAGAGATCACCAAGCACTTTGTGATTATATCATACTTGTATTTTATCATTTTACTAACCAAAATACCAAAAATACGTCTTTGCATTTGTCTAACTCTTTTGTAGGAAGGGCATGATTCTAGTGATTCATCAAGTTCACATCTAGGGTTTGAGACCCATCATTAACAAAGAGCATAACCAAGAATTGATTCAAGAATGGTCATGAAAATCATATATGAGTCCCAATGTTCTATACATGTTATATTGACCAAGTTTTCTTCAAGAGTTTGAGGGTGATTTGCGCTGGAAACCCTAGTTTAACTGGGTATCTTGAGTAACTTCTCCAACAAGCTATCTCACCAATTGATCAAATTTCTCAAGGGACACTTCAAATTTCATCATCTTATGCATATATGACGTACCATGAGCCTACAAAGTCAAGATAATTGAATATTGGCAAGTAGGTTGATGGTGGTTGGCCAGATGAATTCATCTGATCAAAACTAGGTCTCCCTAGACCGTATTTCCTACAATTTTCACCATATGAAAATCATTCCAAGAGAAAACTTACTCTAAATGTCATTCCAAACAACTTTCATGTTGAGACCTAGAGCTATTGTTTCCTGGAAAATCATTTTTTTATGTTGAAACCATATAGGTCACTTTGTCTAAACCCTAATTTGAAAGTCAACTTCCCAAGGCCATAATTTGCTCAATTTTTATGAGATGAAAGATTTACAAGTTGCACAATGAAATTCGAGATATATACTTTAACTTTGACGTTTGGAGTGAGAGCTAATTCAACTTTTATGAGCATGTGATATGTGGTTACATTATAGGTCACTTTTGACATATACCATTGAACAAGTGATTTTTCCAAACTTCAAAAATGCACAACTCTATCATTTCAAATCCAAATGATATGAAATTGGTGACCATTTTGAAGGCCATTGAAATAGCTACAACTTTGATGAAGACATTGTTCTCATTTTAAGCTCACATACAAATTTAAGCAAGGTGGAATATTGAGATATATGGCTTGACACTTAGGAAAATTTTCAACATGTTGAAATTTCCAAAATTCCACCTCACAATTCGTCATGATACAAGCTCCAAATGGAAAAGTGTTGAACATGAGAGTTTTTCCTCTTGATCTACCTTTCCAAAAAGTCCAAGTTCATTCATTTTGTACAAGAATTGCTAGGGCTGCGCATGGCATGAACATGGTATCGTCATTTGGCAAAGATCAAACTTCAAATCTTCACACACACTTGCCTTGCAATCCAAGTTGATTTCAGACTCTCTCACATTCATTTGTGGACCTTAAGCAATAATCTCATGGGTCTGTACATGCCCATGCACCCATGAATCATCAATGGCCAACTTTGGAAAATGAATTTGAAGGTGCAAATATCATGAGTTGCACCTATAAATAGAAGCCCTTATGCTCAGAATTGAAAATACCTTGCGCGCAAGCTTTGCCCCCCATTGAAACCCTCTCATTCCAAAGGAAAACATGATAAATTTCAACTTGAAATTTAAGTTTGAATCTCAACTGTTGGAGATTCAAAAACTCTAGGATCCAAATCCTTTGTAAGACCCCAATTTTCACCGTAATATCCCTCATGTAATTTCATCATAAGCACTAACATTGGGATCACACCTTGGCATCCTCCTTACCCCTCCTTCATTGGGTTTTTTTAGGAGAGATCACCAAGCACCTTGTAATTGTATCATACTTGTATTTTATCATTTCACTAACCAAAATACCAAAAATACGTCTTTGCATTTGTCTAACTCTTTTGTAGGAAGGGCATGATTCTAGTGATTCATCAAGTTCACATCTAGGGTTTGAGACCCTCATGAACAAAGAGCATAACCAAGAATTGATTCAAGAATGGTCATGAAAATCATATATGAGTCCCAATGTTTAATACATGTTATATTGATCAAGTTTTCTTCAAGAGTTTGAGGGTGATTTGCGCTGGAAACCCTAGTTTAACTTGGTATCTTGAGTAACTTCTCCAACAAGCTATCTCACCAATTGATCAAATTTCTCAAGGGACACTTCGAATTTCATCATCTTATGCATATATAACGTACCATGACCCTACAAAGTCAAGAGAATTGAATATTGGCAAGTTGGTTGATGGTGGTTGGCCAGATGAATTCATCTGATCAAATATGGGTCTCCCTAGACCGTATTTCCTATAATTTTCACCATATGAAAATCATTCCAAGAGAAAACTTACTCTAAATGACATTCCAAACAACTTTCATGTTGAGACCTAGAGATATTGTTTCCTGGAAAATCATTTTTTTATGTAGAAACCATATTGGTCACTTTGTCTAAACCCTAATTTGAAAGTCAACTTCCCAAGGCCATAACTTGCTCAATTTTTATGAGATGAAAGATTTACAAGTTGCACAATCAAATTCAAGATATACACTTTAACTTTGATGTTTGGAGTGAGAGCTAATTCAACTTTTATGAGCATGTGATATGTGGCTACATTATAGGTCACTTTTGACATATACCATTGAACAAGTGATTTTTCCAAACTTCAAAAATGCACAACTCTATCATTTCAAATCCAAATGATATGAATTTGGTGACCATTTTGAAGGCCATTGAAATAGCTACAACTTTGATGAAGATATTGTTCTCATTTTAAGCTCACATACAAAGTTAAGCAAGGTGGAATATTGAGATATATGGCTTGACACTTAGGAAAAATTTAAACATGTTGAAATTTCCAAAATTCCACCTCAAAATTCGTCATGATACAAGCTCCAAATGGAAAACTGTTGAACATGAGAGTTGTTCCTCTTGATCTAACCTTTCCAAAAAGTCCACGTTCATCCATTTTGTACAAGAATTGCTAGGGCTGCGCATGGCATGAACATGGTATCATCATTTGGCAAAGATCAAACTTCAAATCTAGACACACACTTGCCTTGCAATCCAAGTTGATTTCAGACTCTCTCACATTCTTTTGTCGATCTTAAGAAATAATCTCATGGGTCTGTACGCGCCCATGCACCCATGAATCATCAAAGGCCAACTTTGGAAAGTGAATTTGAAGGGGCAAATATCATGAGCTGCATCTATAAATAGAAGCCCTTATGCTCAAAATTGAAAACACCTTGCTCCCCATTGAAACCCTCTCATTCCAAAGGAAAACATGATAAATTTTTAACTTGAAATTTGAGTTTGAATCTCAACTGTTGGAGATTCAAAAACTCCAGGATCCAAATCCTTTGTAAGACCCCATTTTTGACCGTAATATCCCTCATGTAATTTCATCATAAGCAGTAACATTGGGATCACACCTTGGCATCCTCCTTACCCCTCCTTCATTGGGTTTTCTTTAGGAGAGATCACCAAGCACTTTGTGATTATATCATAATTGTATTTTATCATTTCATTAACCAAAAAACCAAAAATACGTCTTTGCATTTGTCTAACTCTTTTGTAGAAAGGGCATGATTCCAGTGATTCATCAAGTTCACATCTAGGGTTTAAGACCCTCATGAACAAAGGGCATAACCAAGAATTGATTCAATAATGGTCATGAAAATCGTATATGAGTCCCAATGTTCTATACATGTTATATTGACCAAGTTTACTTCAAGAGTTTGAGGGTGATTTGCGCTGGAAACCCTAGTTTAACTGGGTATGTTGAGTAACTTCTCCAACAAGCTACCTCACCAATTGATCAAATTTCTCAAGGGACACTTCAAATTTCATCATCTTATGCATATATGACGTACCATGACCCTACAAAGTCAAGAGAATTGAATATTGGCAAGTTGGTTGATGGTGGTTGGCCAGATGAATTCATCTGATCAAAACTATGTCTCCCTAGACCGTATTTCCTACAATTTTCACCATATGAAAATCATTCCAAGAGAAAACTTACTCTAAATGACATTCCAAACAACTTTCATGTTGAGACCTAGAGCTATTGTTTCCTGGAAAATCATTTTTTTATGTTGAAACCATATAGGTCACTTTGTCTAAACCCTAATTTGAAAGTCAACTTTCCAAGGCCATAACTTGCTCAATTTTTATGAGAAGAAAGATTTACAAGTTTCACAATCAAATTCAAGATAAATAATTTAACTTTTATGTTTGGAGTGAGAGCTAATTCAACTTTTATGAGCATGTGATATGTGGCTACATTATAGGTCACTTTTGACATATACCATTGAACAAGTGATTTTTCCAAACTTCAAAAATGCACAACTCTATCAGTTCAAATTCAAATGATATGAATTTGGTGACCATTTTGAAGGTCATTGAAATAGATACAACTTTGATGAAGGCATTGTTCTCATTTTAAGCTCACATACAAAGTTAAGCAAGGTGGAGTGTTGAGATATATGGCTTGACACTTAGGAAAAATTTCAACATGTTGAAATTTCCAAAATTCCACCTCAAAATTCGTCATGATACAAGCTCCAAATGGAAAAGTGTTGAACATGAGAGTTGTTCCTCTTGATCTATATTTTCCAAAAGGTCCAAGTTCATCCATTTTGTACAAGAATTGCTAGGGCTGCGCATGGCATGAACATGGTATCATCATTTGGCAAAGATCAAACTTCAAATCTACACACACAGTAGCCATGCAATCCAAGTTAATTTCAGACTCTCTCACATTCATTTGTGGACCTTAAGAAATAATCTCATGGGTCTGTACGCGCCCATGCACCCATGAATCATCAATGGCCAACTTTGGAAAGTGAATTTGAAGGTGCAAATATCATGAGCTGCACCTATAAATAGAAGCCCTTATGCTCAGAATTGAAAACACCTTGCGCGCCAGCTTTGCCCCCTATTGAAACCCTCTCATTCCAAAGGAAAACATGATAAATTTCAACTTGAAATTTCAGTTTGAATCTCAACTGTTGGAGATTCAAAAACTCCGGGATCCAAATCCTTTGTAAGACCCCAATTTTGTTCGTAATATCCGTCATGTAATTTCATCATAAGCACTAACATTGGAATCACACCTTGGCATCCTCCTTACCCCTCCTTCATTGGGTTTTTCTTAGGAGAGATCACCAAGAACTTTGTGATTATATCATACTTGTATTTTCTCATTTCACTAACCAAAATACCAAAAATACGTCTTTGCATTTGTCTAACTCTTTTGTAGGAAAGGCATTATTCTAGTGATTCATCAAGTTCACATCTAGGGTTTGAGACCCTCATGAACAAAGAGCATAACCAAGAATTGATTCAAGAATGGTCATGAAAATCGTATATGAGTCCCAATGTTCTATACATGTTATATTGACGAAGTTTTCTTCAAGAGTTTGAGGGTGATTTGCGCTGGAAACCCTAGTTTGACTGGGTATCTTGAGTAACTTCTCCAACAAGCTATCTCACCAATTGATCAAATTTCTCAAGGGAAACTTCAAATTTCATCATCTTATGCATATATGACGTACCAAGAGTCTACAAAGTCAAGAGAAATGAATATTGGCAAGTTGGTTGATGGTGGTTGGCCAGAAGAATTCATCTGATCAAAACTGGGTCTCCCTAGACCGTATTTCCTACAATTTTCACCATATTGTCGCATTACGCGAAAAACCGGCGGGAAACAAGAACAACAGAGCCGCCACCGTGCGTTATTTATCCCAAAAGAGGGAAAGGAAACGCTCAGAGTAAACCTGGAAAAGACATGGTCTCGCGACCAAAGAGAATGGGATCGGGAGTCGGTTATGCGAAGGGAAGGTATTAGCACCCCTACGCATCCGTCGTACTCGACGGGATCCACGCACAATAGGAAGGAAAATGGTTGCTAAAACGCTGCTCAAACACACACACACTGGCTGAAAGAGACACAAGAAAACAAACAAGACTGAAACTGACTCGGCAGGATACTGCATCCTGGGCCTACTTAGTCTATCAGGCATAGACATCAGAGTCGAAGTAGTTCGGACTGGGGAAACGACACATGCTCGCTAGGATATCGCATCCTATGCATACGTATCTCCTTGGACGAAGGAGAATCAGAGCATTCGTAGCTCGGCTGACACGCACACAAACAAACACAGGCAAAGGCAAACGTGGAGCCTGAATGCCAATCTTTGGACTTACATCAGCATCCGAACCAAAACAAACCCACACTGGAACCCGAATGCCACTCGATGGACTTACATCAGCTTCCAAGCACACAACAACACACACAGAAGGGTTGAAGACAAAAGGTGGAAAAAGAAAAAAGGGCGCCCGGAGAGATCAGCTCATCTCCTGCCTACGTACCACATCTGGTATGAGGATCAGGGCGACGTAGTTTCCCTACGCAGGGAAAAAGGACTAGCCTAACTAGATAACAAAGGGAGACACAACACTAGGAAGACTACGACTCGAGCCTAGATGTTGTCATGCAAAGTCGTCCCTAAGTTAAGGTTTCTAGCTAACTTGCACAGGAAGCAAGCCTATCCTAAACATGACTTGCACAGGAAGCAAGCCACACCTAACCTAACTTGCACAGGAAGCAAGGGTCTCGATTGCAACTAGGGCAAGAGAAAGGGGAGGTCTCAATCGCAACGAGGGCGAGAGAAGAGAATTAGCATTAGTTGTCAGTCAAACTCGACAAGACATCGCATCTTGTGCCTACGTATCTCATCTGGACATGAGAATCAGAGTTGCCGTAGTTCGGCTAAACTATTCCCGTTGGTTTGTGTTTTTTAAGTGGACAACGTCACTGCGCAATCTACCTGATGCTCGACCTTTGGAGACTTACTCACCTGTAGTAGAAGGAGCTAACGTATCCTTAAGAGGGGATAATGTTTGTTTGTGTTTTAGGAAAGCTCAAGCAAGAAAGGAAGTCCTATACGAAGGAACCGAGCTACCTTAATTGACATGCAAACGAGACTACGCGGAGTCTAGCAAACCTAGGGGATACAATCACACCACACAAGCACATACAGCATGAAATAAACACACCAACAAGGGGCTCAAACATCAAGGCTAGGTTTTAGTCGAGGGGTCATATCAACCTCAACAAACAAACCACTGGAACTGGGTAGTGTTAGCTCTTAACCTTGCCATTGAGGGGCTAAGGTGAAGCAGATGAAAGGTGAGTGAAGATAAGACTTCACAGCTCTTATCCCTGGCCTGGGAGAGCTTAAGACAAGAATGTGTGGGTTCAGAAGGTAGGAACCCTTCTACACATTTGATACTGACTCAACTGTACAATTGTACAAGATCTTGGGTTTGTATCTGCAATGCATCAACACAGTGGTGTGAGCAAAGCAGATGACACACAGAATAGCAAGGGATAGATTGCATATCCCTTGGGTTCTGCCAATTGCCTCTTCACTTAGGAGGTCTTTGACTCTATACAAGGACAAATGTAAACAGTCACAAGCATTGCCTCTTAAGGAGGACTTCAGACAGTTGCCTGGCCAAGTAACAGGCCAGGTCTTCCAGACTACATGAAGATTAGAAATATACCTCAATGCAAATTGCTTATACAAGCAAAGCAAAGCAAAAGTTCACAAGGAACTGAGCAACTAAAAGCACCTGAAATAGTCAAGCAGACATTAGTATGCAACTTCAAAACAAAGCAAAAGGAAACAGACATCAACAGTTAATCATAAGCAAGTGAATGTGCAAGGCACAAGGCTCAAGGCATGTGAGCCAAGCCACCTACAAAACAAACAAGTTAATCAATGATATTCAAGCCAACACAACCAATTTGTATTGGTCTCATTGGACAATTGTTGGTTAACCTGAAAAGATGAGCTCAAATGTGAGTAACATGACCACTAGGACAAGCCTAGGGTCAAAAGAGAATGAAAAAGTCAAAACAGCAAATGGCAACTGCCCAAAATCATGTTCAAGCAATCAAGAAACAAACCCCATTGGTTTCACATTCATATCAATCATTATCATCATTTCATGAACAAAAGAAGTCAAGGCATGGCATTTAGAAGCCCATAAAAGTCAACAGCAAGACTTGAATCAAAAGCAATCTCAAACATTTCCAAAAATCAACAAATAAATCATGATCAATCACAACCCACAGCATGGTAAGCATGTCAAATTTCATCTCATTTGGACAAGTAGAAGGTGGTCAATGAAAATCAGAAAGGCAAGGCAATTTTGAACATGCTCAAAGAAGTCAACCAAACATGCATCAACTTAAGAAAATCATAAATCAGTGATGGCATATGATAAATGAATGGGACTAAAACCATGGCAATGATTAAGATGTCTAGTAATCACATGTAAAATTTCATGTCCATCTAATAAAGTATGAGGATTTCACAAATGAAATGGGCACACGCGTCACAAAAAGTCAACATAAGACCAAACAGGGGAGAAAAATCTCAATCAATTGGAAAATGCCATAAACAAATCCACAAAAAATCACATGTAAACTAGACATACTCAAGCTCAGTCATGCAAAAATTCAATCCATTTTGAGGTCAAGAAGCATGGCTATGAAAATCATCAAGTTGCACATCAATGGTGTGACACAAATTGTCACACCCTACTTCAAAAAATCATAACTCAATGACCAGAGATGATAAATTCATGAACTCTATACCAAAATCACCATGGATGTGTCTAGTTTGTGCACAAAAATTTTCAAAGCCATAGGATAAAGTGTCACTATTTCACAAAGGTTTTGGTAAAAGGTACAAAATATTCATACATGTCACAAACCCTAATGCCAAATAAAAACCAACCACCCAAAAAATCTGGAAACAAATATGACAAAATAATAGAGATCATGATGAAGACAATGCAAAAAATCCCATTCAAATTGGATTAAAAACAATGGAGTTATGATTTTTACAAGTTTGGTGATCAAAAATGAAATTAAAGAGAAAAAACAACAATATTCAATGGGACAAGGGCACGCTGGATGGCAGTTTTGTAATTACCCGTGCCACTTATTGAAACACGGTCGTTTAGGCACGGCAAATGAAATAATTTCATTGGTCAGTATGGGAGCACAGTGCCATGCACGTGAAGGTTCAATTTCTGGGCAAAGGCAAGCATGTTCTAGGGTTTCAAATGTACAGCAAGCTATCTTCATCTTCCCCAAATCGACTCAAACAAATTTTTTCCAGAAATTGAAATTAATCATACCAAAATGATCAGCAAGCTTCACTCATGCATAATCCAAACATCATTTGCATTGAAACACACTAAATAACATGAATCGAGCAAAAATATATTTCATCATCAAACTTGAAAACCAGATTTCTTCACAAATACTCAAACATTTTCAAAAGAAAGACTATCATGAAGCTCAGCATGAAGAGACCTCTCTAAAGCATGTAATAATTTGATGAAACAAGGAGGTCGAAAATTTACCAATTTGGAAAGGCAGTTGCAATACAGTTGTTGTTTGGCCAATCTGAGATGAAACAGATACTCCTCCAGCTCCCCAAAGTTGAATGATGAAGTTGGCTTGGCTCGAGATAGCTTGAAATGGCTTTAACCTTGAACTGCCATTGAAGATGCTTTGAAAAACAGTCGAGCAACAACTGCTACAGATGGAGAATGAAGGTTGGAATGGGCTCACAATGATGGTCAGATGATGAAGCAACAAGGGATAGCTCGAGTTCTCTTGAGGTTTTGGCAGAAAAGTTCAAAATGCCAAGAATGGAGATTTGAGAGAGTGAGAGAATTCTGTTGGTATGGAGGCAGCTAGGGTTGCAAATGATCAGAAAAATGAGTTTATATTTGCTGTTTAAGGTTGGATTAGTGAGAGCTAAGCACCATTTTGTTTAATGAAGCCATTTGCTAATTTACCACTTTGGTTCTTACGGTGAGGTGTATTGGTTAGTGCACGAAATTTGGGCCTTCCACAAGTCCCAAATGACATTTCAGATCAATTTTGAATAGCCAAAATGGTTGGAAATGCATAAATCAAAAGTTCACTTTTATACCTCACTTAAAAAATAATTCAAGTAAGTCAAAAAATGCCATTTTGATCCATAAGGTTTTGGTACATGAAGGTCACATTTTTGGAAAGAGGAGGTTAAATATGACTTGTTGGAAAAAACCTCACCAAATTTGGCCAAAAGGTTTGAGAGATATGGCCTTTTGAAGTTCAAGAAATTTTGAAAATGAATTGATCATATCTTGCCAACCATACATGGGAATTGAGAGTTCTTGGACTTTTTGGAAATGGGAGAACAAGATCTTCAACTTTCATGTTGGGCAAAAATTCATTTGAAGCTTGTACCATGATGTAAGCTTAGGCTCAAGAAGTTTCCATTTTTGGCAGTTAAAATTACAGGTCCAGTTTCTATTTTTGGAAATTTCTGATTTGGCTTCAAATTCTTCAATGATGATGTTTGCCATGATATATGAGGCCTATTTGGACATGAATAAGCTCTCTCAAACCAAATCCAACCATCAAAACCATAAAATCAATCACAGTTGACCAAGTTTGACTTTTTAGGGTTTCTGACTGACTGTGCATTGCCTGATAACTTCTGAGCATCCCATCTTTGACTTAAACACTTCAAATGGATCCCCAAGTCATGTGAACATGTTGAACCAACCCTGGGGCCTTGGCTCAATGAAAAACACACTTGTTTGCTTGATTGACTGATCTCCTGATCAGTTTGACCTAATCTGACTGATGATCTTGCACTTGAGGCAAAGGGACAATGCAATGTTATGCAATGGACTATGTTATGTTATGACCTAATATGAGAATGTATGTACAATGATAGGTGCAAATTTGAGGTGCTACAGCTGCCCCTATTCAATCAGCTGGGAACCCGAACGGATGAGAGCAACGACTGTCAGACTTTCAGGGTAAACAGGGATTGAATACCAAAGAACCGTAGAAATTTGCACCAACTGGATATAATATTTTTTGGTTTTTGTTTTCAAAGGGTATGGCCACATCCAGACATCGCAACGACGATGAATGGGAAAAGAAATCACAACTAGATGCCAACGGACAACTAGGAAAAACTCAGCGTTTACCGGAACCAACGGAGAGGTAACCAGACATTAATGAATGACTGGAATGGATACAACCATACGTCAACGGACGAAATGAGAAAAACTCAACGTTTACCAAGACCAACAGAGAGGTAACCAACTGGGGACGACCAGGAAAAACTCGACGTTTACCAAGACCAACGGAGAGGTAAGCAACTGGGGACGACCAGGAAAAACTCGACGTTTATCGACACCAACGGAGAGGAGAACAACTGGGGACGACCAGGAAAAACTCGACGTTTACCAAGACCAACGGAGAGGTAAGCCAAGCATCAACGGATGAATGGGAAGACTCGACCAGACGTCAACGGACGAAAGGGAGAAGCTCGACGTTTATCGACACCAACGGAGAAGGAGAATCAACTGGGGACGACCAGGAAAACTCGACCAGACGTCAACGGACGAAAGGGAGACTCGACCAGACATTAATGAATGACTGGGAAGGGGTATACAATCAGACGTCAACGGACGAATGAGAAAAACTCGACGTTTATCGAAACCAACGGAGAGGTAAATCCACTTGGGGAAGGGTACAACTAGACGTCATAGGACGAATAGGAAAAACTCGACGTTTATCGACACCAACGGAGAGGAGTAATGGAGATAATGAACACAACCAAATCATCAACGGATGATCAGGAAAAACTCGACGTTTATCGACACCAACGGAGAGGAGTAATCTTCACTAGGGAAGGGATAGCAACGTTATGAACATCGAAAGAGGATGTTTACCGACATCAAAAGAAGACCAGACACTTACGCATGACTGGAAATCACCGAAAGATGGTGTTTACCGACACCAAAGAAGACCAGACACTTACGCATGACTGGAAATCACCGAAAGATGGTGTTTACCGACACCAAAGAAGACCAGACACTTACGCATGACTGGAAATCACCGAAGGATGGTGTTTACCGACACCAAAGAAGACCAGACACTTACGCATGACTGGAAATCACCGAAAGATGGTGTTTACCGACACCAAAGAAGACCAGACACTTACGCATGACTGGAAATCACCGAAGGATGGTGTTTACCGACACCAAAGAAGACCAGACACTTACGCATGACTGGAAATCACCGAAGGATGGTGTTTACCGACACCAAAGAAACAACACACGCGGGTGCTGACGGGATACTGACATCCACAAGATGACAGGGCAAGGTTGAACACTTGCAGGGGGTCTCACTGGGGATCGAAGGTCACGACAGCGAGCAAACAGGAAGGAACACCAAGGATACCAGGTTGTAGGTATGAAACGGGTGACCGACCAAAGCGATCTTGTTAAAGGATGGACATCCGATTCCATAGGGAATACGAATCTTACTCTGCGGGAGAAAACAAACAAAAGATTGACCAAAGAGTGCATGAGATATATTATCTATAGCCGTCAAAATGTAGATAATACACTCGCAAGGAAGATTATCCATAACCGGGTTGGAGGTTGTTAGATGGATAGATCAACCGACATCATCCTGAAGAGAGCGAAAGCAAACTTGTTAAAGGATGGTCATTCGATTCCGAACAAAGGAATACGAATCTTACTCAACTGGGGAGGACGACTTCGACCCAAGAGCGCATGAGATATATTATCTATAGCCGTCAAAACGTAGATAATACACTCGCAAGGAAGATTATCCATAACCGGGTTGGAGGTTGTTAAATGGATAAACGACCGAAAAGAAAGGCATCAGGGTACCAGGACTAGGTATGCAAAAGATGACCAATCAAAAAGGGATAAAGTTGCTAACTCGGAGCAAATACCCAAAGGCAGGGGAAGACCCAATGGGGACAATACTGCTTGATCAAGGCAAGTATCCAAAGGGGAAAAGAGTATCAATACCGCAAGCCGGATACTGATAACTGCAAAGAGGGGATTACATCTACCGGTTTGTAGGTAGAAAACCACGGAAAAGTAACCAGTCATCGATAGTATGAGCACACAGGGTTAACTCCACCAAGGGGATGAAAGTGGGATTTTACAACTACCAGCTAGTAGGTAGAAAACCACAAAGATAGGACTTACAACTATCGGTTCGTAGGTAGAAGCCACCAAACGATCTGCTGAGAGACAGAGTGAGAAAAAAGGATTTACAACTACCGGGTAGTGGGTAGAAGATCGTAAAGAAAGGACTTACAGCTACCGGTTCGTAGGTAGAAGCCACAAATTCCGCTAAGGATAAGATGAATGAGTGCCGGTTAGTGAGCGACTATTCATTTATGCCCCAGGGAAGCACAAGAAACAGCCAACAGGAAGCCAATTTAGGATCGATCCAAAAAGGCAGACTGAATCAGGACTCATCCTAATGAGGAAAGAACTCAATAGGGAAAACCCATCCCGCTATGTGTAGGGAGGGAACGGAAACAACCGTCATCCACGAGGATGTATCTCAGTGGGGAAATGGTAGGAAAGGATAGACACTTGCTGCTTAAGGGGTTGGCTCTACATGGAGAGATCAGGCACACCCATATCTGCTAGGGAGGATCTACTTGAGAGATCTGTATCAACAAATAGCAGGAGACAACCATCAACAGATACACGGCAACAGCTGCATCGTGAGTATCCGAATGCTATGATTATGCATGTATGCATTATGCATGATGAATGTATGATGAATGCTGACAAACAGACATGTAAACACACAGGTCCGGGAATCAATCATCCGGAGAGAAAACCAAAGTCACCAGAGAGCCAAGAAAATCCACTGGAGACTGGGACAATAGGGAACAATCATCATCCTGCAGGGGAGGAAGGCCACCAGAGGCTTCCGGAGGGATCGTCGGTCACAACCGGAGAACAGAGTTCAAC
Organism: Lathyrus oleraceus; assembly: GCF_024323335.1. Taxonomy (NCBI): domain Eukaryota; kingdom Viridiplantae; phylum Streptophyta; class Magnoliopsida; order Fabales; family Fabaceae; genus Lathyrus; species Lathyrus oleraceus. The sequence continues at coordinate 363,022,554 of NC_066580.1, forward strand.
ATACTGGCGGACGCGCCACAACAACTCGTGCTGGAAATCAGAGATACCAAGGAGCAACCAGATCTCTGATGAGGATAGATAGGCATTGAGAAAGCTCATCATGCCAACAACTCCGCTCGGGGATCTACCTGAGGACATGATGGAGCACTGGGATGTCAATCCATAAAATACCGAATCTTCCAAAGAAAAGCACCCATGCTGGTGGAGAGGAGAAGAATGCTCTGCTGGAGAGAGGAAAGTTGAAGTCTTCAATAAACACTCTGCTAGGGGAGCTGCCCCACAATAATGTTCCAACCACAAACTTGTTAGGGATGCCCCACGATAGGGCTAACAGAGACTTAGAGGGAAAATGTTGCACCGTCGGGAACATGAAGATGAACAACTTCAACCAACACTGCACTGAGCAACCTTGCTGAGGAGAAACCAAAAGAGGTTCGACAGGAAAAACGATACAGTCATGCTCGAGATACGAACAATTGTCTTACCTGTTGGTAATCATACCACCCTTGGGAGAGCACTGTGGGTCTCCTAAGTATCCTTCCATCATTGTGTATGTTCACTTTGTTTAAGAACAATTTTTTTTGTGAAAAATTTGTTTATTTTGAAAACAATGATACTTTATCAATTAAACATGCAAAACATTTGTTGAGTCGAAACAAATAAGAGTGCAAATAATTGGATAAAAGCTCAAATTGATGTGATGGAATGGTAGTCTGCAAAGGGCGAGACTCCATAGATCTGTACAAGTTTGAAATCGGTGATATATATTGGAGAGGGCTACATTGAACATAGTGACCTTTCCTCTACCATTCCGAACTTTCGATGTATTCGGAGCTTCAGTCGACGACGAATCGAGAATCCCTGACGGATGACGGATATAGAGCACAGTTTTGTCAAGATGCAGTTACTTGCCAAATCCCTAATTTTTGCCTAGATTGCCCCAGTGTGAGGTGATCAATCTAGCGGGATGCAAATTCTTTTCTCAATGTCTCTAACTTTTGCCTGGATCGCCCTTTCGGGTTTTCAATCCACCGAGACGCTCCTTTTTTGCCTAAGTCGCCCTTTGGGGTGTTCGACTTAGCGAGCTGTTTTGCTTTTTTGTTTTTTTGTTTTTAGGTGAAGTATTTCTTGACTGCATCGGGATTCACAGGACGAGTGAACTTCTTCATCCATTGTAGTAAGTGTCAGAACACTGCCTGAAGAGGCTCTCTTGACAACATATGGACATTCATAGCTTGGGGATTCACTTGCCCCTGGAATCGGGCACGAAAGACAAGACTTTCTTGAGCACAAGGTCCCTCGGAACACATGAGGCTTGACCTTCTTATCGAATGCTTTTTCACTCTCTGCTGATATGACTGACCATGACACATGGCAGTTGATCTTTTCTTTTCGATCGAATTCAGCATCAGTCAACTTGGGACTTTGAGGGTGCTATTTCTCTTTTGTTTTTTCTTTCTTTTGATTTCTTTTGATTTCTTTTGATTTTTTTTTATTTTGCACCCTCTTCTTTTTTGTGTTTTTTTTTATTGATGCCCCAGTTGGCTGTTCTGCTGATTCTCGAGATGCAGCTGAGTGTTCTTCTTTTCTTGCTCAAGAAGTCGGGAAATACCGTCAGGAATCCCTTCAACATCATCTTCGTCCGCTTCAAATACAGGGAATTCAAAATTGGGAGATGACGTCCGATCATTATGTTTAATGGGTTTGAGAAACAACCTGCATAAAGATTTTGAGTATAAAAAGCACTTTGAAAATCAAACAAGACAATCGTTATGCAGATGAAAAGATTGCTTTTATTCTTGTTTTTTTAAGGTTTTTTGTGATCACCAATTTCATGCAAAAAGCGAAAAGGGAAAACAATTGGAAGAACAAATGTTTAACATGAATTTATTTGAATGAAAATATCATTGCACAAAATGTTGCCAACAAAGTCATCACTTCTCCTTTTGGCATGGGAGAAGGGTTTTTAAACAAAGTGATTATTACTCTGACTTATGAACAACTGTAGGAAAGCCCACAGTGACCCAATTGTGATAGATCCCCCCGGGGATGACAACTATCAGTATCTCTTGCATCAGTGTCATGAACCGGGCCATGTTTGCCCTCATTTCGGCCAATTTTGCCTGAACCTGATCCATACTCTTCTGTTGATTCAATCTGGTTGAGTAGCGGTGCGGACGATGATCAGCAATCCTGACTCAGTCAGGAACCAAAGTGAGAAGTCTCTCCCAAACATGTCTGCAATGCAAGGATGATATGTGCATGATATGCATGATATGGGTATTATTTTATCATGAATGACCCTGATAAAGGATATGCGTATGCGAGTTAACTTTTTTTCATGCATTATTATTTTTTTTGAAAATAAGTATGCTATGATGCAAATGATGCAACATGACTGGTCAGGCTGTGCGTCTCAAGGCACAGGGTCAAAGCTTCGGCTTGAACTCTGATCACAAACATCTGAAACCCAAAGTCAATCTGATCAACTGGCATCTGAAACCAATCTGAGGAACCAAGTCACCATAAATCCGACTTGGGGAGTTCCGAAATAAACGAAACTGGAGATTACATCACTATCATCACAGGAACATCCACTGAACGGATGACAGCCAGCTCCTTTGAACAGGTACTCTCAAATTCAACCCGGGGATCCGAAATAAACGGAACCCGCTGATAAACCACGGACAGAACTCCGGCGTCCCAGAAATAAATGTCCATAATTCACAGTCACCATCTGTACCGGGAGTCACCAACTGTACCTGTAATAATGATCAACCCTTCCCCACTCACAGGTGTAGTCTAGGCCAGGGTAAGGTCGAGAGAAACGCAGCATAAATAACCTTTCGCAGAATATCATCCTGTGCACACCCGATGTATGCACCGATAATATCCCACCAGGGTCTGAACTGCTCGTGATATCAATGTTCCGCTAAGTGGCGTACACCACCCGCTTCCCATGAATCACTCTATTCCTAGGTTTCCTAGATTTCACTCATAGCCTGGGTATTGGGCCTTTTACCTCGAGTAACTCCCATCCCAAACAGAGAAACACAGCCAGATGAACAGATGAATATGAATGCAAACATTAATGCAAACAATAAATGCAAACAGTAAATGCAAATATATACAAATGAATGCGATAAATAACAGCACAAAGCAACCAAAGCCCTAACCTAGAGAGCGCTAGGAGAGACTCGCTCAGGGAAGATGGACCAGCAAGAGGTCAACTTCTCTTATTCCCCAGCAGAGTCGCCAGCTGTCGCATTACGCGAAAAACCGGCGGGAAACAAGAACAACAGAGCCGCCACCGTGCGTTATTTATCCCAAAAGAGGGAAAGGAAACGCTCAGAGTAAACCTGGAAAAGACATGGTCTCGCGACCAAAGAGAATGGGATCGGGAGTCGGTTATGCGAAGGGAAGGTATTAGCACCCCTACGCATCCGTCGTACTCGACGGGATCCACGCACAATAGGAAGGAAAATGGTTGCTAAAACGCTGCTCAAACACACACACACTGGCTGAAAGAGACACAAGAAAACAAACAAGACTGAAACTGACTCGGCAGGATACTGCATCCTGGGCCTACTTAGTCTATCAGGCATAGACATCAGAGTCGAAGTAGTTCGGACTGGGGAAACGACACATGCTCGCTAGGATATCGCATCCTATGCATACGTATCTCCTTGGACAAAGGAGAATCAGAGCATTCGTAGCTCGGCTGACACGCACACAAACAAACACAGGCAAAGGCAAACGTGGAGCCTGAATGCCAATCACTGGACTTACATCAGCATCCGAACCAAAACAAACCCACACTGGAACCCGAATGCCACTCGATGGACTTACATCAGCTTCCAAGCACACAACAACACACACAGAAGGGTTGAAGACAAAAGGTGGAAAAAGAAAAAAGGGCGCCCGGAGAGATCAGCTCATCTCCTGCCTACGTACCTCATCTGGTATGAGGATCAGGGCGACGTAGTTCCCCTACGCAGGGAAAAAGGACTAGCCTAACCAGATAACAGAGGGAGACACAACACTAGGGAGACTACGACTCGAGCCTAGATGTTGTCATGCAAAGTCGTCCCTAAGTTAAGGTTTCTAGCTAACTTGCACAGGAAGCAAGCCTATCCTAAACATGACTTGCACAGGAAGCAAGCCACACCTAACCTAACTTGCACAGGAAGCAAGGGTCTCGATTGCAACTAGGGCAAGAGAAAGGGGAGGTCTCAATCGCAACGAGGGCGAGAGAAGAGAATTAGCGTTAGTTGTCAGTCAAACTCGACAAGACATCCCATCTTGTGCCTACGTATCTCATCTGGACATGAGAATCAGAGTTGCCGTAGTTCGGCTAAACTATTCCCGTTGGTTTGTGTTTTTTAAGTGGACAACGTCACTGCGCAATCTACCTGATGCTCGACCTTTGGAGACTTACTCACCTATAGTAGAAGGAGCTAACGTATCCTTAAGAGGGGATAATGTTTGTTTGTGTTTTAGGAAAGCTCAAGCAAGAAAGGAAGTCCTATACGAAGGAACCGTGCTACCTTAATTGACATGCAAACGAGACTACGCGGAGTCTAGCAAACCTAGGGGATACAATCACACCACACAAGCACATACAGCATGAAATAAACACACAAACAAGGGGCTCAAACATCAAGGCTAGGTTTTAGTCGAGGGGTCATATCAACCTCAACAAACAAACCACTGGAACTGGGTAGTGTTAGCTCTTAACCTTGCCATTGAGGGGCTAAGGTGAAGCAGATGAAAGGTGAGTGAAGATAAGACTTCACAGCTCTTATCCCTGGCCTGGGAGAGCTTAAGACAAGAATGTGTGGGTTCAGAAGGTAGGAACCCTTCTACACATTTGATACTGACTCAACTGTACAATTGTACAAGATCTTGGGTTTGTATCTGCAATGCATCAACACAGTGGTGTGAGCAAAGCAGATGACACACAGAATAGCAGGGGATAGATTGCATATCCCTTGGGTTCTGCCAATTGCCTCTTCACTTAGGAGGTCTTTGACTCTATACAAGGACAAATGTAAACAGTCACAAACATTGCCTCTTAAGGAGGACTTCAGACAGTTGCCTGGCCAAGTAACAGGCCAGGTCTTCCAGACTACATGAAGATTAGAAATATACCTCAATGCAAATTGCTTATACAAGCAAAGCAAAGCAAAAGTTCACAAGGAACTGAGCAACTAAAAGCACCTGAAATAGTCAAGCAGACATTAGTATGCAACTTCAAAACAAAGCAAAAGGAAACAGACATCAACAGTTAATCATAAGCAAGTGAATGTGCAAGGCATAAGGCTCAAGGCATGTGAGCCAAGCCACCTACAAAACAAACAAGTTAATCAATGATATTCAAGCCAACACAACCAATTTGTATTGGTCTCATTGGACAATTGTTGGTTAACCTGAAAAGATGAGCTCAAATGTGAGTAACATGACCACTAGGACAAGCCTAGGGTCAAAAGAGAATGAAAAAGTCAAAACAGCAAATGGCAAGTGCCCAAAATCATGTTCAAGCAATCAAGAAACAAACCCCATTGGTTTCACATTCATATCAATCATTATCATCATTTCATGAACAAAAGAAGTCAAGGCATGGCATTTAGAAGCCCATAGAAGTCAACAGCAAGACTTGAATCAAAAGCAATCTCAAACATTTCCAAAAATCAACAAATAAATCATGATCAATCACAACCCACAGCATGGTAAGCATGTCAAATTTCATCTCATTTGGACAAGTAGAAGGTGGTCAATGAAAATCAGAAAGGCAAGGCAATTTTGAACATGCTCAAAGAAGTCAACCAAACATGCATCAACTTAAGAAAATCATAAATCAGTGATGGCATATGATAAATGAATGGGACTAAAACCATGGCAAAGATTAAGATGTCTAGTAATCACATGTAAAGTTTCATGTCCATCTAATAAAGTATGAGGATTTCACAAATGAAATGGGCACATGCGTCACAAAAAGTCAACATAAGACCAAACAGGGGAGAAAAATCTCAATCAATTGGAAAATGCCATAAACAAATCCACAAAAAATCACATGTAAACTAGACATACTCAAGCTCAGTCATGCAAAAATTCAATCCATTTTGAGGTCAAGAAGCATGGCTATGAAAATCATCAAGTTGCACATCAATGGTGTGACACAAATTGTCACACCCTACCTCAAAAAATCATAACTCAATGACCAGAGATGATAAATTCATGAACTCTATACCAAAATCACCATGGATGTGTCTAGTTTGTGCACAAAAATTTTCAAAGCCATAGGATAAAGTGTCACTATTTCACAAAGGTTTTGGTAAAAGGTACAAAATATTCATACATGTCACAAACCCTAATGCCAAATAAAAACCAACCATCCAAAAAATCTGGAAACAAATATGACAAAATAATAGAGATCATGATGAAGACAATGCAAAAAATCCCATTCAAATTGGATTAAAAACAATGGAGTTATGATTTTTACAAGTTTGGTGATCAAAAATGAAATTAAAGAGAAAAAACAACAATATTCAATGGGACAAGGGCACGCTGGATGGCAGTTTTGTAATTACCCGTGCCACTTATTGAAACACGGTCGTTTAGGCACGGCAAATGAAATAATTTCATTGGTCAGTATGGGAGCACAGTGCCATGCACGTGAAGGTTCAATTTCTGGGCAAAGGCAAGCATGTTCTAGGGTTTCAAATGTACAACAAGCTATCTTCATCTTCCCCAAATCGACTCAAACAAATTTTTTCCAGAAATTGAAATTAATCATACCAAAATGATCAGCAAGCTTCACTCATGCATAATCCAAACATCATTTGCATTGAAACACACTAAATAACATGAATCGAGCAAAAATATATTTCATCATCAAACTTGAAAACCAGATTTCTTCACAAATACTCAAACATTTTCAAAAGCAAGACTATCATGAAGCTCAGCATGAAGAGACCTCTCTAAAGCATGTAATAATTTGATGAAACAAGGAGGTCGAAAATTTACCAATTTGGAAAGGCAGTTGCAATACAGTTGTTGTTTGGCCAATCTGAGATGAAACAGATACTCCTCCAGCTCCTCAAAGTTGAATGATGAAGTTGGCTTGGCTCGAGATAGCTTGAAATGACTTTAACCTTGAACTGCCATTGAAGATGCTTTGAAAAACAGTCGAGCAACAGCTGCTACAGATGGAGAATGAAGGTTGGAATGGGCTCACAATGATGGTCAGATGATGAAGCAACAAGGGATAGCTCGAGTTCTCTTGAGGTTTTGGCAGAAAAGTTCAAAATGCCAAGAATGGAGATTTGAGAGAGTGAGAGAATTCTGTTGGTATGGAGGCAGCTAGAGTTGCAAATGATCAGAAAAATGAGTTTATATTTGCTGTTTAAGGTTGGATTAGTGAGAGCTAAGCACCATTTTGTTTAATGAAGCCATTTGCTAATTTACCACTTTGGTTCTTACGGTGAGGTGTATTGGTTAGTGCACGAAATTTGGGCCTTCCACAAGTCCCAAATGACATTTCAGATCAATTTTGAATAGCCAAAATGGTTGGAAATGCATAAATCAAAAGTTCACTTTTATACCTCACTTAAAAAATAATTCAAGTAAGTCAAAAAATGCCATTTTGATCCATAAGGTTTTGGTACATGAAGGTCACATTTTTGGAAAGAGGAGGTTAAATATGACTTGTTGGAAAAAACCTCACCAAATTTGGCCAAAAGGTTTGAGAGATATGGCCTTTTGAAGTTCAAGAATTTTTGAAAATGAATTGATCATATCTTGCCAACCATACATGGGAATTGAGAGTTCTTGGACTTTTTGGAAATGGGAGAACAAGATCTTCAACTTTCATGTTGGGCAAAAATTCATTTGAAGCTTGTATCATGATGTAATCTTAGGCTCAAGAAGTTTCCATTTTTGGCAGTTAAAATTACAGGTCCAGTTTCTATTTTTGGAAATTTTTGATTTGGCTTCAAATTCTTCAATGATGATGTTTGCCATGATATATGAGGCCTATTTGGACATGAATAAGCTCTCTCAAACCAAATCCAACCATCAAAACCATAAAATCAATCACAGTTGACCAAGTTTGACTTTTTAGGGTTTCTGATGGACTGTGCATTGCCTGATAACTTCTGAGCATCCCATCTTTGACTTAGACACTTCAAATGGATCCCCAAGTCATGTGAACATGTTGAACCAACCCTGGGGCCTTGGCTCAATGAAAAACACACTTGTTTGCTTGATTGACTGATCTCCTGATCAGTTTGACCTAATCTGACTGATGATCTTGCACTTGAGGCAAAGGGACAATGCAATGCTATGCAATGGACTATGTTATGTTATGACCTAATATGAGAATGTATGTACAATGATAGGTGCAAATTTGAGGTGCTACACATATGAAAATCATTCCAAGAGAAAACTTACTCTAAATTACATTCCAAACAACTTTCATGTTGAGACCTAGAGCTATTGTTTCCTGGAAAATCATTTTTTTTATGTTGAAACCATATAGGTCACTTTGTCTAAACCCTAATTTGAAAGTCAACTTCCCAAGGCCATAACTTGCTCAATTTTTATGAGATGAAAGATTTACAAGTTTCACAATCAAATTCAAGATATATAATTTAACTTTGATGTTTGGAGTGAGAGCTAATTCAACTTTTATGAGCATGTGATATGTGGCTACATTGTAGGTCACTTTTGACATATACCATTGAACAAGTGATTTTTCCAAACTTCAAAAATGCACAACTCTATCATTTCAAATCCAAATGATATGAAATTTGTGACCATTTTGAAGGTATTTGAAATAGCTACAACTTTGATGAAGACATTGTTCTCATTTTAAGCTCACATACAAAGTTAAGCAAGGTGGAATATTGAGATATGTGGCTTGACACTTAGGAAAAATTTCAACATATTGAAATTTCCAAACTTCCACCTCAAAATTCGTCATGATACAGGCTTCAAATGGAAAAATGTTGAACATGAGATTTGTTCCTCTTGATCTAAGCTTTCCAAAAAGTCCAAGTTCATCCATTTTGGACACGAATTACAAGGGTTGCACATGGCATGAACATGGTATCATCATTTGGCAAAGATCAAACTTCAAATCTTCATACACACTCGCCTTGCAATCCAACTTGATTTCAGACTCTCTCACATTCATTTGTGGACCTTAGGCAATAATCTCATGGTTTTGTACACGCCCGTGCACCCGTGAATCATCAATGGCCAACTTTGGAAAGTGAATTTGATGGTGCAAATATCATGAGTTGCACCTATAAATAGAAGCCCTTATGCTCAGAATTGAAAACACCTTGCGCGCTAGCTTTGCCCCCCATTAAAACCCTCTCATTCCAAAGGAAAACCTGTTAAATTTCAACTTGAAATTTTAGTTTGAATCTCAATTTTTGGATATTCAAAAGCTCCAGGATCCAAATCGTTTGTAAGACCCCAATTTTGACCGTAATATCCTTCATGTAATTTCATCATAAGCACTAACATTGGGATCACACCTTGGAATCCGCCTTACCCCTCCTTCATTGGGTTTGTTTTAGGAAAGACCACCAAGCACTTTGTGATTATATCATACTTGTATTTTATCATTTCACTAACCAAAATACCAAAAATTCGTCTTTCCATTTGTCTAACTCTTTTGTAGGAAGGGCATGATTCCAGTGATTCATCAAGTTCACATCTAGGGTTTGAGACCCTCATGAACAAAGAACATAACCAAGAATTGATTCAAGAATGGTCATGAAAATCATATATGAGTCCCAATGTTCTCTACATGTAATCATCTTATGTATATATGATCTACCATAGTTTGAGGGTGATTTGCCTTGGAAACCCTAGTTTGACTTGGTATCTTGAGTAACTTCTCTAACAAGTATCTCACCAATTGATCAAATTTCTCAAGGGACACTTCAAATTTAATCATCTTATGTATATATGATCTACCATGAGCCTACAAAGTCAAGAGAATTGAATATTGGCAAGTTGGTTGATGGTGGTTGGCCAGATGAATTTATCTGATCAAAACTGGAACTCCCTAGACCGTATCTCGTACAATTTCACCATATAAAAATCATTACAAGAGAAAACCTACTCTAAATGACATTCCAAACAACTTTCATGTTGAGACCTAGAGCTATTGTTTCTTGGAAAATCATTTTTTATGTTGAAACCATATAGGTTACTTTGTTTAAACCCTAATTTGAAAGTCAACTTCCCAAGGCCATAACATGCTCAATTTTTATGAGATGAATGATTTACAAGTTGGTCAATCGAATTCAAGATGTCTACTTCAACTTTTATGTTTGGAGTGAGAGCTAGTTCAACTTTTATGACATTGTGATATGAGGCTACATTATAGGTCACTTTTGACATATACCATTGAACAAGTGATTTTTCCAAACATCGAAAATGCATAACTCTATCATTTCAAACCCAAATGACACGAAATTGGTGACCATTTTGAAGGTCATTGAAAGAGGTACAACTTTGATGAAGACATTGTTCTCATATTAAGCTCACATACAAAGTTAATCAAGGTGGAATATTGAATTAAATGGCCTGAAACTTAGGAAAACTTTCAACATGTTTAAATTTTCAACAAGTTTAAATTTCCAAACTTCAACCTCAAAATTAATCATGATACAAGCTCCAAATGGAAAAGTGTTGAACATGAAAGTTGTTGCTCTTGATCTAAACTTTCCAAAAAGTCCAAGTTCATCCATTTTGGACAAGACTTGCTAGGGCCGCACATGGCATGAACATGGTATCATCATTTGGAAAAGATCAAACTTCAAAACTTCACACACACATTCCTTGCAATCCAAGTTGATTTCAGACTCTCTCACATTCATTTGTGGACCTTAAGAAATAATCTCATGGGTCTGTACACGCCCATGCACCCATGCATCATCAATAGCCAATTTTGGAAAGTGAATTTGAAGGTGCAAATATCATGAGCTGCAATAATAAATAGAAGCCCTTATGCTTAGAATTGAACACATCTTGCGTGCCAGCATTGCCCTCCATTGAAACTCTATCATTCCAAAAGAAAACCTGATTAATTTCAACTTGAAATTTGAGTTTGAATCTCAACTGTTGGAGATTCAAAAACTCCAGGATCCAAATCCTTTGTAAGACCCCAATTTTGACCCTAATATCCCTCATGTAATTTTATCGTACGCACTAGCATTAGGATCACACCTTGGCATTCTCCTTACCCCTCCTTCATTGGGTTTGTTTTGGGAGAGATCACCAAGAACTTTGTGATTATATCATACTTGTATTTTAACATTTCACTAACAAAAATACCAAAAATATGTCTTTGCATTTGTCTAACTCTTTTGTAGGAAGGGCATGATTCCAGTAATTCATCAAGTTCACATCTAGGGTTTGAGACCCTCATGAACAAAGAGCATAACCAAGAATTGATTCAAGAATGGTCTTGAAAATCATATATGAGTCCCAATGTTCTCTACATGTTATATTGATCAAGTTTTCTCCAAAAGTTTGAGGGTGATTTGCCTTGGAAACCCTAGTTTGACTGTGTATCTTGAGTAACTTATCTAACAAGCTATCTCACCAATTGAAAAAATTTCTTAAGGGACACTTCGAATTTCATCATCTTATGTATATATGATATACCATGAGCCTACAAAGCCAAGAGAATTGAAAATTGGCAAGTTGGTTGATGGTGGTTGACCCGATGAATTCATCTGATCAAAACTGGAACTCCCTAGACCGTATCTCCTACAATTTTCACCATATGAAAATCATTCCAAGCGAAAACTTACTCTAAATGACATTCAAAACATCTTTCATGTTGAGACCTAGAGCTAGTTTTCCTTGGAAAATCATTTTTTATGTTGAAACATTATAGGTCATTTTGTCTAAAACCTAATTTGAAAGTCAACTTCCCAAGGCCATAACTTGCACAATTTTTATGAGATGAAATATTTAAAACTTTCACAATCTAATTCAAGATGTCTACTTCAAATTTTATGTTTGGAGTGAGAGGTAGTTCAACTTTTATTAGCATGTGATATGAGGCTACATTATAGGTCACTTTTGACATATACCATCGAACAAGTGATTTTTCCAAACTTCAAAAATGCATAACTCTATCATTTAAAATCCAAATGACATGAAATTAGTGACCATTTTTAAGGTATTTGAAATAGCTACAACTTTGATGAAGACACTGTTCTCATTTTAAGCTCACATACAAAGTTAAGCAAGGTGGAATATTGAGATATATGGCTTGACACTTAGGAAAATTTTTAACATGTTGAAATTTCCAAACTTCCACCTTAAAATTCATCATGATACAAGCTCCAAATGGAAAAGTGTTGAACAATAAAGTTGTTCCTCTTGATCTAACACTTCCAAAAAGTCTAAGTTCATCCATTTTGGACAAGAATTGCTAGGGCTGCGCATGCCATGAACATGGTATCATCATTTGGCAAAGATAAAACTTCAAATCTTCACACACACTTTAAATAACTTGATCACCACTCTAGTGTCATTTGTGGGTGAAGATATAACTTCAATCCACTTAGACACGTAGTCCACAGCTATTAAGATATACTTGTTTCCTAAAGATGGTGGGAAAGGTCCCATGAAGTCTATACCTCAAACGTCGAAGAGTTCTACTTCTTGAATGTTTCTTAGAGCCATTTCGTCACGTCTTGAAATATTTCCCGTGCGTTGGCATCTATCACATTTGACAATGCAAGCATGGACATCGCACCACATGGTAGGCCAGAACAGGCCAGCTTGAAGAATCTTGGCGTATGTCTTAGAGGTGCTCGCATGTCCACCATAGGGTGCAGAGTGACAATGCTCAATTATACTTTTTACCACCTCTTCTGGAACACAACGGTGAAAAATGTCGTCTTTACTCCTTTTGAAAAGGAGCGATTCATCCAAATAAAAGTTTCTCACATCGTTAAAGAACTTCTTCTTCTGGTGGTAGTTAAGATCAGGGGGTATGATATCAGCAGTTAGATAATTAACAAAGTCTGCATACCATGGCACGTTACTTATAGCTAAGGATTTTTGGAAGTGATCATGAGGGCCTAAGCTATCGTCTTCAATGGCTTCTAGTTTAGCTATCAGTCTATCATAGGCAAAATCATCATTTATGGGTACGAAGTCTGGTTTCAGGTGTTCTAGCCTAGAAAGCTGATCATCTACCATATTTTCAGTGCCTTTTTTTTATCTCGGATATCTAAATCAAACTCTTGTAGTAACAAAATCCATCGGAGTAACCTGGGCTTGGCATCTTTTTTACTTAATAGGTAACGAATGGCAGCATGATTGGTGTAAACTATAATTTTGGCTCCAACTAGATAAGATCTGAATTTGTCTATAGCAAAAACTACAGCTAGTAGTTCCTTTTCAGTTGTTGCATAGTTAAGTTGGGCGGCGTCTAGGGTTCTACTGGCATAATATATCACAAGTAATTTTTTATCTTTCCTTTGTCTTATAACAGCTCCAACGGCATAATTTCTAGCGTCACACATTATCTCAAAAGGTTCTGACTAATCAGGGGGTTGCATAATGGGTGTTGAAATCAATGCTTTCTTTAAACGATTAAATGCTTCATTACATTTTTCATCGAAAATGAATTCAGCATCTTTCATTAAAAGGCCAGTTAAAGGTTTAGTTATTTTCGAGAAGTCTTTGATAAAACGCCGGTAGAATCTAGCATGTCCAAGGAAACTTCGGACTTCTCTGATAGTTTTGGGTGGTTTTAGATTCTCTACGACTTCTATCTTAGCTCTATATACCTCAATACCTTTTTTGGAAACTATATGTCCTAAAACAATCCCTTTGGTGACCATGAAATGACACTTTTCCCAGTTTAGCACAAGGTTCACCTCCACGCATCTCTCCAAGATTTTCTCAAGGTTAGCAAGAAAATTTTGGAAATCAAATCCGCAAACCGAGAAATCATCCATAAATACTTCCATGATACTATCTAGGTAATCTACAAAGATTGACATCATGCATAGTAGCTGGGGCATTACAGAGTCCGAATGGCATTCTTCTGTAGGCAAAAGTTCCATAAGGGCATGTAAAGGTAGTTTTCTCTTGATCTTCGGGGTGGATAGGTATTTGGAAGAATCCAGAGTATCCATCTAGATAGCAAAAGTAAGACTGTCTGGCTAGACGCTCCAACATCTGGTCTATAAATGGTAAGGGAAATGATCCTTCCTAGTTGCTTTATTTAACTTTCTATAGTCTATGCACATCCGACATCCTCCTTCTATCCATTTTGCTACATGTTATCCTTTATCGTTTTGCACTACTATGATGCCTCCCTTTTTAGGTACTACATGCACAAGGCTCACCCACTTACTATCCGAGATCTGATAGATTATACCCGCCTCAAGTAACTTAAGAACTTCTCTCTTAACAACATCACTCATTATAGGGTTTATTCTTCTCTGATGTTCTCTGGAGGGCTTTGAATCTTCTTCGAGCAAAATCCGATGCATGCATACGGATGGGCTTATACCTTTCAGATCAAAGATATTATATCCTAAGGCTGAGGGATATCTTCGTAAAACATCTAAGAGTTGGTCTGTTTTCTCTTGGCTCAAGGTAGCTTTGACTATAACTGGATGATTCATCTCTTCATCAAGAAACTCATATCTCAGGTTCTTAGGCAGTTCCTTAAGTTCTAAGGTTGGTTTCTTAGGGCATGGCATAGGATCTGGGGTAAGGGATAAACATTCGTAAAGGTTATCATCGATGTAGGGCTTCCTAAAGTTATCATCTTCCAATATGAGAGTTGATGGAAACTTAATTTTTTTTATGATTTCTTCTTGTTCTATTTCCCTAACACATTCATCAATGATATATATGGCATAACATGCGTCTCCCATCACAGGTGCTATAAGAAATTTTGAAAGTATAAATTGTATCTTCTCGTCACCTACCTCAAAGGTCAATTTTTGTCTCTTGACATCTATTATGGCTCCTGCAGTTGATAAGAATGGTCTACCTAGAAGGATTGGTATATCATCATCCTCTTTAATGTCCATGACAACAAAATCAGTAGGGATAAATAACTGACCTATCCTAGCAGGGACATCTTCTAATATGCCTATCGGATACTTAATAGATCTATCGGCTAATTGAAGTGACATCTTAGTAGGTTGTAATTCTCCTAAGTTTAACCTCTCACAAACTGCTAAAGGCATTAAGCTCACACTAGCTCCTAAGTCTAGAAAAGCTTTTTCGATGACATGACTTCCCAAAATACAAGGAATGGAGAAATTTCCAGGATCTTTATCTTTTTTGGCTAACATATTCTCGGAAATAGAATTGCATTCCAAGGGCTTCGGATCGTCGAGTCTAGGTTTGTTGGTAAGGATATCTTTGAGAAACTTAGCATAAAAAGGTATTTGGGTGATGGCTTCTGTGAAAAGGATTTCTACGTGAAGTTTTTCTATAACCTTAATTAATTTCTGATACTGGTTATTGATCTGGGCCTGTTTGAGTCTTTGCGGATATGGTATCGGTGGTTTGTATGGTGGCGGTGTTACATAAGTTTTGTCTTTATGTTCTTCTCCTTTTTCTTGACCTTCCTGTTTTTCAGATTCCTCTGGTTCCTTCACTTCGTCCGTGGGTTCAGTATATTCCTTAGAAGTTTTGGGTTCACTCAATCTTTGGTTAAATGGCTCATCATAAGCGGTGTCACTTCGTAGGATAATGGAATTGGCTTGTCCTCTCGGATTCTGTTGAGGTTGTCCATGAAACTGTCCTCCAGGTGTAGTATGGGGGGCTTGGTTTAAGGCTATCTGAGAGATCTGGGTTTCAAGCATCATGTTATGAGTAACTTTTTGGTCAACCTTGGTTCCTAATTGGGTAATCAGTTTGTTAACGTGAATGTTCTGGTTCATGAACTCTTTATTTTGTTGGGTTTTAGCAGTGATAAAATTTTCCACAATTTTCTCAAGGCTCGGCTTTGGCGGCACAGGTTGCATAAGTTGATTTGGTCTTGGGGCTTAGTAACCTGGTTGTCTCGGAGGTGCAGTATTTTGGATAGGGTTATTGTTCTTATAGGAGAAGTTCGGGTGATTCCTCCATCCAGGGTTGTAGGTATTCGAATATGGGTTCCCTTGGGCATAATTCACTTACTCAGAGTTAGTTTCATTTAAGAGACTGCAGTCTGCAGATTGGTGTTCTTTGGTTCCACATTTCTCACAATCCAACAAAACTGCAACTACAGTATTTGGGTTTATACACATATGCTCAACCTTGAGGGCCAACGCCTCCATTTTAGCTTGCATCATGTCTATAGAGCTTATCTCATGTACTCCTTCTTGGGCTTCCTTCTTCTCAATTGTCGCTTGTTCAACTCCCCATGATTGACGATTTTGAGCCATATCTTTGATAAGGGCACTAGCTTCAGGGTAAGGTTTGTTCATCAGTGTGCCGCATGCGGCAGCGTCGATGGTCATCTTAGTGTTATAGTGAAGTCCATTATAGAAGGTCTAAATGATTAACCAATTTTCTAAACCATGATGTGGGCATGCTCTTAACAGCTCTTTATATCTCTCCCAAGCTTAGAACAACAATTCTCCTTGATTCAAGGTAAGTCTGGTTATTTGGTTTCGAAGAAGGGCGGTCTTACTTGGGGGGAAGTATCTAGTTGGGAATACTTTTCTAGGGTTTTCCCAAGTTGTTATGGAATTTGGTGGAAGGGAATCTAACCATGATAGGGCTTTATCTCTGAGGGAGAAAGGGAATAATCTTAAACGGATTGCCTCAGGAAAAGCTCCATTGGTTTTAAAAGTGTCTGCTAATTGGAGAAAGATTTTTAAATGTTGGTTTGGGTTCTCAGTATTAAGACATGTGAATTGTCTCTGTTGCACTAGTTGCAACAAGGAGGGTTTAAGTTCGAAATTACTAGCTAGGATGGTTGGGTTTACTATACTAGAACTAGGCTCTTCGTTGGATGGTTGGGCGAAATAATTAAGAGGTCTTTGATTTTGATCTTCGGCCATACCTCTCCTAATTCTATGGAAAAATAAACGTGCGCGAGCGTAACATTCAGGTTCCGCTAGAGGATCTACTAAGCTTCCGGTGCTACGAGTCCTTCGCATTGACCAGCAGGTAACAACCTAAGTCTAAACGATATAACAAAAGGGTACGAAATTTGACAAAATTGGTCCCCGGCAACGGCGCCAAAAACTTGATGGTGTTTTTCGCAAGTATACGAACACGTTAGAGTAATATAAAAGATTGTCGAATCCACATAGACCAAATGTCAATCTATCGTTATCTATTGTTATTGTGTTTATCTAAGGTAATCGAAACAAGGTTTTTAAGAGTGCACAATGAAAAATAAAGTATTAAATTAAATTCAATCAATAAAGACAAGTTCGAATGTAATTCACATAATCAATTAATAATCCAAGTACTTGCTAATAGAATTACTTATGGGCAGTGTTTCCTACTTTGAAAATAACCAATTTAACGGAAACTGTGGCTTTCGCGTATTCAGAACCGAGTTGTACTCCCTAATCAAACCCTCTTATTATCACTTATAAAAATGCGCGCATTGCGTTAGAGTAGTAAACCTATTTTTAAGAAATATAGTGTCTTGACTAAGTTGAAAATTATTTTGACCTGGATTTCTTAACCAAAAGAGGTTCTCACGAACCAGACTCTAAACTTATAAACGCGTCCAAAAATAGTTTTAAAATCACTTTTCTTTTTAAGTTAAAAACTCCTAATGAACTAAACAAAGCGCTTTCGCTGTATTTGAAATAGTTAAAAACAACTAAGTTTAAACAAATGTCGGACGGATTTCGATCTTACCCAACGGAAATTAAGTACGGGAAAACTTAAGTTGAAAGTCAAAATAGCCCTTAAGTGTTTCTACGAACAATTGTACGGATTATCGGTTCAATTACGATCCTTACATTCTAACCTTTAAAGGTTTAGCCAGACATGGTAAAGTAAAAATGCATTTTAATTTTTATCAAAAAAACAGATAAATAAAAGACTTTAAGAAAAAGAAGGTAATAAGTGCGAGTGGAGTAAAGTAAATAAGAGTAGTACGAGTGCGAAAAATAAGTTAAAGTAGTGCGGTGCAAGAAATAAAGGAAAGTAGTGCAGTGCGGGAAAGTAAACAAAATAAAGGCAGTGCGAGAAAGTAAACAAAATAAAGGCAGTGCGGGAAAATAAAGTAGACAAAGGTAAAGCAATAAAACCTGCTCCAATCGGAGGGTTGAATAAAGTGCAAAACAGGAATGAAAATGGCGGTAGGATTAAACTTTCTTCGAAAGTGCTCCAAACTCGATTACAGACTCGATTAGACAGTGTGGCAACACTTTGATGTGAAGCGATTACCACTTTTAGACAATACTGATATATGCCTAGTTGTAACTAAGTTTGGATGATCAAGCAAATGAAATCAAGGCTCTATTTATAGGCAAGAAAAAACATGGAAATTACAAGGATGCCCCTAAGTTTGAAAATGGGAGGGAACCATTTTGTTCTTGTGGCGCCCGCCACAACATCATGGCGCCCGCCACAGGAGGAAATTGCAGCGCCCAAGTGGAGATCGGGGGGACGTGGCAGTTGAGGAGAAGTTGAAACAGGGACACGTCATGGCTGGACCCATGGCGCCCGCCATAGTGGGAGCCACAAGTGTAAAATGCTGATTTTAAGGCTTTTTAGCTCATTTTCGCTCCGTTTCTCGATCGGGGCTTCGATTAGACTGAAAACCTGAAAACAAAGAAAAACATAGTAATAACATAATAAAATAACAATAAAACAACTAAATGCATGCGAAATCGGAGTCAAAAATACGGTGAATTTCAGTGTCATCAGTTAACGCCATTAGACTTTTCTTGATTGGGAATCCTGTGCCTACTTTGTTGGGTGATATGTATTTCTCTTTGCATCTAAGAAATTCTAAGGGTGGTGGAACGATTGTCTGTTGCATTCGTCTTCTGTATAAGTGGTTTATTTCGCACTTTCCTCAGACACCTGCTTTTGTGGAGAACAAACAATGTCTAAGGTGGTCTTAGAGACTTATGTCTCTCACTAATGATGATATAGTTTGGATTGATCCGTCTTTAAGAAGTTTGAAGATTATTGATAGTTGTGGTGAATTCTCTAATGTGTCTCTCATTGGTACACAAGGAGGAATTAACTACGACCTTTCTTTGGCTCGTCGTCAACTTGGGTTCCCCTTGAGAGACAAACCTAATAACATGTTGTTAGAAGGTCTTTGATATCAAGAGGGTAAAGATTTCCAATATTGAAGCAGAAGATTGTGCATGCTTGGCATAATTTGCATAGGAAAGGAAGATCTGAGCTTGGTCCACGCAATTGAAGAACAGATCTACGAAGTTGAAGATGCCTTATCCTTGTGAAAGACCTATGTCTATGGTTGTGGTTGAGCCATTAACTCTCCCTAACCAAGATGTAGAGGAGTTGGAAGACGCGCTCGCAAGATGAAGCAAGAGAAGGATATGTGGGAAGAGCATTTCCGTGCTTTGAGCAAGAAGCATGAAGAGTTGCAGTTGGAGTCTGAGGACAAAGATGCACTTATCGAGCTACTTGAAGACCGAGTGACGAAGATACAGAGAGAGCCAGAGGTTTCATCTTCTAGCATGCCTCAACCTTCCGTTGCTTGGAAGAAGATTGTTGATCAACTTGTCCTCGAGAAGACTCAGATGAAGGCTTCTTTTGAGACTGAGATCCTTCGCATTCAAAGGAAGTACGCTCCTTCAACCAGATCTTCTGACATTGTTATTAGGGATCCTTAGGATGACTAGTCTTTTTTTCTCTTGTATCTTTTTATTTTGGTTTCTGAAATTGTACTCAGTGTAATCCTTCCAATTTACATAAATAAAAAGAGATTTTTGGTCATATCAAATTGTTACAATTGCCATTTAAATATTATATATTTGCAAATGATATAGTAAGTTCCTTGAAAACAAAAATAATCAAGCATTGCATTTCATGCATCATTTGCATAAGCAGGTTTCCGCCAGATGTCTGATTGGTGTTTATTTTATGCTTTAGTCAAGCTGATTCACCGGTACAATACCCGAACCAATCATAAAAAAATCATGGAATATTTGGAGCAAGAGAACAGAGAGCTGAAGGACGAGAATGCCCACCAGAATGCCATGATGGAGTCAGTTCTTGCTGCTCATAATCAAGCTTCTCCAACACCTGCAACTCCTCCCGTGAGGACTGTTACTTTAGAGGTGATTACCTCTACCATGCCTGCTGCTACCGCCTACTTGCGCCGAATATGCCTGCCGCATTCCCGTGGGGAATGCGGCCCAACTTTGTGCCCAAAGGCTTTGTGCCTACATTTGCTTCCATGCCGACATCTAGCCCGGTCATGTTCGTGCCACCTCCCGTTGTGCACACTTTGCCTCGCGTAGAGGATACCATCTATCATTTTGAGCCATCTGAGGGTCCAGATGTTTATGAGAAGATGGACAAAATGAAAGATCAGTTTCTTGAGATGCGCAAGGAATTGAAGACGCTTAGATGTAATGATTTGTTTGGGAAGAGTGTTGTCGAGTTGTGTGTGGTGCCCAATGTCAAAATCCCGGTAAAGTTCAAAGTGCCTGACTTTGAAAACTATAACGGAAATTCTTGTCCACTAAGTCATCTTGTGATGTATGCCCGCAAGATCTCTACTCAGACTGACAATGATTAATTGCTTATTCACTACTTCCAAGATAGTCTAACTGGTGCTGCACTCTGTTGGTACATGGGGTTGGTAGTGAAAACATCCGCACTTTCAAGGACTTCGGAGAGGCTTTTGTGAAGAAATACGAGTATAATATGAACATGGCGCCAAATAGAGACTAGTTGAGGTCTATGTCTCAGAAGGACAAAGAGACATTTAAAGAGTACGGGCAAAGATGGAGGGAGTTGGCTGCCCATATCACTCCTCCTTTGGAGGAGAAAGAAATGACAAAGATCTTCTTGAAAACCCTGAGTTCATTTTATTATGAACGCATGATCGCTAGTGCCCCCAGTGATTTTACCAAAATGGTAAATATGGGGATGAGACTTGAGGAAGGAGTCTGTGAGAGACGATTGTCAAGAGATCAGGCGTCAACAAGCAAGAGATATGGTAGCAACTTTTGTAAGAAGAAGGATAGTGAGACCAACACAGTAATCAGTGGGAGGAAAAGGATGACTTAGATCCGAAGAAATCCACCATCCTGTCAACATCATCATCATCAAGTGTCATCAGTAATTCTGGTATTTTCTAATCAACAAGCAACACTAATACAATAACAACAACAACATCAACGTCAACAACAGCAACCGCAACAAAGAACGAACACCTACAAAAACAACAATACCAACAAAAATCGTCATCAGCTGAACTTTGAGAGGAAGAAGGTCTCTTTTGACCCGATTCATATGTCGTATGCAGAGTTGTATCCCTCGCTAGTTCTCAAAAACTTAATTCAATCGAGGAACCCACCGCAGATCCCAGAACCACTTCCCTGGTGGTATAAACCTGAGCTCCATTGTGCTTTTCATCAAGGAGCAGCAGAACACGATATTTAAAACTGTTATCCATTGAAGTATGAGGTTCAAAAGCTTATGAAGAGTGGTATGGTGTCCTTTGAGGACCGCGCGCCAAATGTGAAAATAAACCCTTTGCCCGCTCATGGGAACTCTTCAGTGAATATGGTGGACGATTGTCATGGAGAATTCAAGGTTTTTGACGTCCGGTTTATCCGAAGATATTTGGTGCAGATGCACAAGGATATCTGTTTGGTGAGTGACTATGAACATGACCATGATGGTTGTGTTGTTTGTAGTGTGAACCCAAGAGGGTGTGATGTAGTGAAAAGGGACATCCAAAGTCTGATGGATGAAGGCCTGATCCAGATTGTTCAATCTCGTCATGGAGATGATGACGTCAATGTCATAGTGCCCGTTTTCAAGCAACAAGAGCGGTTGGTAATTCAATATGATAACAGCAACAAGAATAATGTCAGTCAAAGATCAGTATCACCATTGGTAATACGGTTAGCAGGCCTAGTCCCGTATTCATCTGATAAGGCTGTACCGTACCAGTATAATGCAACAATGATAAAGAATAGTCAAGAGGTCATGTTACCTCCGACTAGTTTAGTAGTGAGCATTGTCGATGTAACGAAGGTGACCCGCAGTGGTCGGGTGTTTGGGATGGTGTTCCTAGAAAACAAAGAGGAAATGATTGTTGGTAAGAAGGTGGAGGTGCCTAATGTTGATCCAATTGGCTTTTCAAAAGATAAGTCTGGTGAATCCAACAACTTGAAAGCCAATGATGATAATGAGATACTCCAATTAATAAAGAGGAGCGAATTTAATGTGGTAGAGCAGTTGCTCCAGACTCCCTCAAAAATCTCAGTGTTGTCTCTACTGATGAGTTCCGAAGCGCACAGAGAAGCACTACAGAGAGTTCTTGAACAAGCATACGTAGAAAACGATGTTACTGTGGATCAGTTTGATCACATCATGGCTAACATCACTTCATGCAATAATTTGAGCTTCTACAATGAAGAACTTCCTGAGGAGGGAAGAAATCATAACCTGGCTTTGCATATTTCAATGAACTGTAAGGAAGATGCTTTGTCAAATGTGCTTGTTGACACCGATTCGACACTGAATTTGCTTCCAAAGCCATTTTTGTCAAAGCTATCTTACCAAGGAGAGAGTTGGGGCACCTATGTCCTCGTTGCTACTAGGAGAGAGTTGGGGAACCTATGTCCTCGTTGAAAGATGCGCAGAAAATCGTTGAAGAAGGTCATGTTGATCAGTGGGGGCATGTGGTAAAGGTCGTCGAGAATAAAGGAAGAACTGGTTTGGGGTTCCAGAAGGGCTCGTCAACCGTTAGATTTGAAGAGATGCAACTCACCTTCCGTAGCGGAGGGTTCATTCATGGGAATAAACAACACTTAGTTGCTGCGCTAGAGGACAATGAGGAGGAAGACTGCACCAACTTTGTGACGCATGGAAAGACATGCAACAATTGGATTGCTGTTGATGTTCCTATTATTTTGCATTGATCTAAGTAATTTCTTTTATATTTTAAAATCCTTCTGCTATGCCTAAGGGAGAAGTGAACATTGTTTGGGCATTTTAAAATTGATCATCAATAAAAATTAATTCTATTCATCCACATCTTTGATGTTTATTTTTTACTTTTTGCTTATTTCTGGAAAATGGTAATCACAAAAAACATAAATAAACAATATAATTGTCCATCTGCATAATATTTGGTCACAAATTCACTTCTCTAAAATCAAAATATCAAATCATTATGTAGGTTGGTTCCTAACCCCATTGAATACAATGATCCTTCTCCTTCTCCACATTTTAAATTCCCTGTCTTTGAGGCCGAGGAGGAAAGTGCTGTAGATGTGAGTGAGGAATTATCTCGTCTTCTAGAGCAAGATGAAAAGACTATTCAGCCATTTGAAGAGCAGATTGAGCTAGTCAACTTGGGTTCCGAGGATGATGTGAAGGAATTCAAGATTGGGTCTCGACTTTGTCCAGATGCTAACAAGGGGTTGATTGATCTTCTTCGAGAATATTCAGATGTGTTTGCTTGGACCTATCAAGACATGCCTGTGTTGGATTCTGATATTGTGGAGCATAGATTGCCATTGAAGCCAGAATACCCGCCAGTCGAGCAAAAGTTAAGAAGAACGCATCCTGATATGGCTGTGAAGATCAAAGAGGAAGTGCAGAAGCAGATTGATGTCGGTTTCCTTGTAACTACTGAGTATCCGCAATGGTTGGTCAATATTGTGTCGGTACCGAAGAAAGATGGAAAAGTCCGCATGTGTGTTTATTATAGAGATTTGAATAAAGCCAGTACGAAAGATGATTTCCCTCTGCCACACATTGATATTTTGGTAGACAATACTGCTAAATTCAAAGTCTTTTCATTTATGGATGGATTTTCCGGATATAATCATATCAAAATGGCACCCGAGGATATAGAGAAGACCACATTCATTACACCTTGGAGAACATTTAGTTATAGAGTGATGCCTTTCAGTCTAAAGAATGTTGGTGCGACATACCAGAGAGCTAGGACTTATTTTTTTCATGATATGATGCATAAAGAGAATGAAGTTCATGTCAATGACATGATTGCTAAATCGATTGATAAAGAGGAACATGATGAGCATTTGTTGAAGCTATTCCAGCGTTTGAGGAAGTTTAAACTCCGCTTGAATCCCAATAAGTGTACTTTTCGTGTTCGTTATGGTAAGTTGTTGGGCTTTATTGTCAACGAGAAGGGTATTGAAGTTGATCCTGCCAAGGTCAAAGCAATACAGGAGATGCCTGCACCCAAAACTAAGAAACATGTCAGATGTTTTCTCGGCCGCTTGAATTATATTTCAAGATTCATTTCCCATATGACTCCCACATGTGCGCCTATGTTCAAGCTTCTTTGGAAAGATCAGTCTTGTGATTGGACTGAAGATTGCAAGAAAGCATTTGATAGCATCAAGGAATATTTGTTTGAACCTCCGATTTTGTCTCCGCCTGTGGAAGGAAGACCATTGATCATGTATTTGACTGTGCTCGAAGGTAGTATGGGTTGTGTCCTTGGTCAGCAAGATGAGACTGGGAAAAAAGAATTCCCAATCTACTACCTCAATAAGAAATTCACCGACTGTGAAACTCGGTATTCAATGCTTGAGAAGACTTGTTCCGCAATGGCTTAGGCTGCTAAGCATCTGCGTTAGTATATGTTGAATCATACCACATGGTTGATATCCAAAATGGATCCAATCAAGTATATATTTGAGAAGCCTGCTTTAACTGGGAGGATTGCCCGTTGGCAGATGTTGTTATCACAGTATGATATTGAATATCGATCTCAGAAAGCGATCAAGGGTAGTATCTTGGCGGAACATTTGGCTCACCAACCAATTGAAGATTATCAGTCAGTGCAGTATGATTTTCTTGATGAAGAGATTTTGTACTTAAAAATGAAAGATTGCGATGAACCATTGCTTGAAGAAGGGCCAGAACCTGGTTCCCGTTGGGGCATGGTATTTGATGGAGCTGTTAATCAATATGGAAATGGTATTGGGGCAATGATTATTACTCCTCAAGGCACACATCTACCATTTACAGCCAGATTAATTTCAAGTGTACAAACAACATGGCAGAATGTGAAGCTTGCATTATGGGGCTTGAAGAGGCCATGAATCTCAGAATTAAACATTTGGATGTATTTGGTGATTCGGCTTTGGTTGTGAATCAAATCAAAGGAGAATGGGAGACAAATCAACCTTGTTTGATACCGTATAGAGATTATGCGAGGAGAATTTCAACTTTATTTATAAAGGTTGAATTTCATTATATCCCTCGAGATGAGAACCGGATGGCAGATGCTCTAGCAACATTGGCATCAATGATTGTAATGAAGTTCCCAATTTATCTGTGATGCGTCTTGATAGGAAAGCTCATGTGTTTGATGTTGAAGAAAGTAAAGATAAGAAATCGTGGTATTACGACATCAAATGTTTCCTCCAAAGTCAGATTTACCCGCCTGGGGCATCTTTGAAAGATAAGAAGACTTTGAGAAGATTAGCCGGTAATTTCTACTTGAATGGTGATGTACTGTACAAGAGAAACTTCAACATGGTTTTGCTCAGATGCGTGGATAGACACGAAGCAGACTTGTTGATGACCGAAGTGCATGAAGGTTCCTTTGGTACTCATTCCAATGGACATGCAATGGCGAAGAAAATGTTGCGAGCAAGTTACTATTGGCTGACAATGGAATCTGACTGTTGCAAGTTTGTGAAGAAATGCCATAAGTGTCAAATATATGCTGATAAGATTCATGTTCCTCTGACACTATTGAATGTTATCTCTTCCCCATGACCCTTCTCCATGTGGGGAATTGATATGATTGGGATGATTGAGCCCAAAGCTCCGAATGGACATCGTTTCATTTTAGTGGCAATTTAATACTTCACAAAATGGGTTGAAGCGACATCGTATGCAAATGTAACGAAGCAAGTTGTTGTGAGGTTTATCAAGAATTAGATCATATGTCGTTATGGTGTGCCAAGTAAGATTATTACTGATAATGGATCAAACTTGAATAACAATATGGTGGAAACTCTTTGTAAAGACTTTAAGATTGCACATCATAATTCTTCTCCCTACAGACCTAAGATGAATGAGGCTGTTGAAGCTGCAAATAAGAACATCAAGAAGATTATCCAGAAGATGGTTGTCACGTACAAGGATTGGCATGAGATGCTCCCATTTGCTTTACATGGGTATCGTACACCCATCCTCACTTCAACAGGGGCAACCCCTTTCTCTCTTGTGTATGGTACGGAAGTAGTGCTCCCCGTAGAGGTTGAAATTCCTTCATTGTGTGTGCTCATGGAAGCCAAAATGACTGAACCTGAATGGTGTCTGACCAGGTTTGATCAGCTGAATTTGATAGAAGAGAAGAGATTAACTGCCATGTGTCATGGCCAGTTATATCAGCAAAGGATGAAGAAAGCTTTTGATAAGAAGGTCAAACCTCGGGTGTTCAGAGAAGGTGACCTTGTGCTAAAGAAGATTTTATCGTTCAAGCCGGATTCCAGGGGAAAATGGACTCCTAATTATGAAGGCTCATATATTGTTAAGAGAGCCTTTTCAGGCGGTGCATTGATTCTAACAACTATGGATGGTGAAGAGTTCACTCGTCCCGTGAACGCAGATGCAGTCAAGAAATACTTCGCCTAAAAAATAAAAGAAAAACTCGCTAAGTTGAAAACCCAAAAGGGCGGCTTAGGCAAAAATGAGCGTCTCGGTGGATTGAAAACCCGAAAGGGCGATCCAGGCAAAAATTAGAGACATAAAAAACAGAAAGAATTTCCCGATAAGTTGAGTACCCAGCCTGGGGCAGCTTATGCAAAAATTAGGGATTATGGCAAGTAACTGCATTTTGCTGATCTTTAGTGTTTTGAAGGCTTGTTTGAGCACAAAGGTTGACATCGGTTCATCTCCAGCAGCGGTCAAGCATAGTGGATATCAAGATTTGGTAGAAGGATTAACGATCATTTGTATTTAATGTAACCCTTTTCCATGTAAATTACCATTTTCTACTTTGTAAAAATCTATGGAGTCTTGTCATTTACAGACTACCATCCTATTAAATAAAGTTGAGCTTTTATCCAATTGTTTCTACTCTTATTTACTTCAGCCAATAGTTTTAAATTTTATTATGATCATTTTAAAATTAAAGTTTTAAATCAAAAATCAAGTTTTCTTTAAAATATAAAAGCAAGAACTTTTCCAAAGCAAGTAACAGTAATATTAACAACATTTCAGTGAAAAGCAAGTTTTTGAGTGTGAAGCATCGGAGGTTCCCCAAGCAGTAACTCTTCGGTTATCCCCAGACATTTAGTGTTGATTCATTTCCCCAATGGATTGTTGTTATTCCTCAGCTAATAGATTAAGTTCCCCGGTGGAGTGTTTAATCCCTGATGGAGCTTCTTTCTTCTTCCCCCAGCTGACTTGATTGATGCAGATACTCTGTGGCGTATTGTTTTCCCCCAGTGAAGTCGCCAGGATGTTTGTACACCCCAGTGGAGTTTCTTTCTCCATCCCCATCAGAATTTCGGTCTTCCCCAACGGAGTTCGTGTCTCCTCAGCAGGTGGATCTTCATCAGAGATGTTTGACATTTCCCCAGTAGATCGCTTTGGTGTCCCCACCAATCGATGTATCTTTGATCCCAGTCAGAGTTTCCTCTTGGTTTCTGAGAAGCACTTGTTGATATTTCCTCTGTAGGGTTGTCTCCCATTTTATGGTGTTGACCTAAAAATCCCCAGAGAGTTGATGTTGTTCCATTCTCAGCAAATCTCCTCATTCCTCAGCCAGCGTTGAGCCCTTGAGATGTTGATCTCTCTATTCTCCAGCAGTTTGTCTCCATATTTTGTGGATTGACCGAGGGTTGTACCAGTGGTTCAATTTCTTTGCGACACCTATGTATCCTTTGTGATCGTTTTGTCAGCATAATCATCATATATACATATACATATACATTCATATAATTTCATAATTTGCATATCTCGCATCTTCATATTTGATTTGTTTGAAATTCTCATTCTCTGTTATGGCGGTACTCTATTCCCATACCAAATCGGGTGTCTGTCCTCCTACAATTATAGAGTGTCAGCCCCTTAAGCAGCAAGACTTTAACCTTTCTCCGTTTCCCCACTGAGTTTGTTTCCTCATGGATGATTGTTATTTTTGTTTCCTCTCCAACAAATTTTCTGGATGGAATTACTCCCCTTGAGTTATGTCCTCATTGGGTGGAGTCTTTGAAATTCTGGTGTAGTCAGAATTCAGATGTTCTACTAAAAGTCATGACATCTGATCCAACATTATAACTAATACAGCAAGACAGTTATACAAATTAAAACCCTGTACTCAAGCACGCTTTCACAGTAGTCACAACATCTGCTACTGTATTACATTAGAATGAAAGAACATTTAGTTCTGTCCTTCTAGTACAGAGACACAACAAAGATCAAATACCATACTTACTTCTGTTGTGTTTGGACAGTTATCAGCATGATATATCAATATTGAATTGCACATCACCTGTTACTGTATTTCAATTTGCTGGCTTAGTACTGGTGTATCCTAACCTACAAGTCAAACAGGGTAACCTAATTTCCACACATTAGGGAGCTGACAAATGTACTAGTTGTTAATTTCATTAATTGTAGGTTAGTTGTTATTTCCTGAATTTTAGCTCAGCTGTTGGATTCCTTAAATTAGCCTAAGAAAAATACTGAAACAGAAAAACTAATTATCCTACAATTTAGCCCAAGCAATCAGGTGTGAATGTTACAACATTCAGGTTGACATCCAGAACATATTCCTCATGCTGACTCTGTTATGTTCTTGAAACCTAACTGTGCTGACTTTGCTATACTGTAAAAGACTAACCAGTCTCTACTCCAGTATCAGCCTACATGAACAACTGTCAAGACATCCAGTTTGACAGTTTCACTATGATCCTTTGGCCAGGTCTGTTATCCCTTTGAGGATCAGACTTACTTAAATACTGAACTGAGATCACCATGCCTAAGGTTCGGTATATGCGGTCAGTAATGAATGTTAAAACATTCTGATTGACATTCACACAGAAGGATATGTACCAGGTCTGTTATCATCTTGGTTAGCAGACGGCAATACAACCTGAGTTATGGCAGACAAGATTATAACATGCAGAATGAAAACAAACACAGAGAATTGTTTACCCAGTTCGGTCCAACATGACCTACATCTAGGGGCTACCAAGCCAGGAAGAAGATCCACTATCAGTAGTATTAATTCAGAGTTAAACTCCCCCGTTTACAACTCTTCACTTAATCCCTACCCAATGCAATCTATACCTAGGAACTCCTAGATAGAAACCTCCAGTTTCCATTCCTATCACTACAAATACAATGTAATGTTCAAACACCTTGAACTTGCTTCACAGCTTCATTCAAGAACATAATCACTCTTGCCTATAGGCTTTGAGTTACAAAATACTCTCAGCTTTTACCACTGAGAAACACATGGTAACCTTCCCACAGATTGGGAGGTTTACCTCACACACACCCCTAAAAATTCATTCTAAGAGGCTTACAAAAACTAGGTTACAATAAGCTATTTATAACCTAATCACCCAACTGGATTTGGGCCTTCAGAAATCGCAGCAAACTTGTTCTTTGCTGTTACAAATACAGCAGAAAATTTCTGCTACAAACAAGGTCTTCAATCCTAAAATCTCTCCATATATATCTCCTTATTTTGAGCCTATATATATGTTCTGATTGAGTCTTTAAGACCTCCACATGGGAGCTAGGATATTCACCAAATATCCTTACTAATCCCAGAATATATACTGAATTAATTAATTCAGTTTTCTAGAGATGTACGATGTCACAGGCATGATGTCGTGACATCGAACATGACATGTTGGTCCAGATGTTGAACTTCTTCAACCCAACATATTAAAACAACAGAGATGATTACATTATTTGTTTTACAAAATTAATGCCAATCCTAAGGTATTAACAATCTCCCCCTTTGGCAAATTTTAGCTAAAACAAATAAACATTACACTGGACAAAACATCCCATTATGGGTATGCTCTTCATCTCTGTCATTGACTCCACCACCACAAACACCAAGGTTGGTGTACATGAGGAAGTAGAGGAACACAGATCAGTTGTACCAGAACCCTTTCCCTCAACAGGAGAGCTTCCGGAAGAATATGTAATGCTGAGTACATAGATAATGTAACTCAGATCACAAGACACAACTGTCCTCTTAACTCAGATCACAAGACATAAGTGGTATACCCAGTTGGTGGAATTTGTGCCTGACACCAACTTCTGTTTGCTACCACAGTTAGCTTGCTTCTGGTACATTCTCAACCCGAGGACTGTATTTCTCTCCCCCTTTTTAGCTAAACATTTGTAAAGGCACCCCTCACAAAACCAGATCCAGGCGCAGCTTGCCCAAACCTTAACATACCCCATGATTCTGAGGGAATGGAGTGTTTCTCTTGTGAGAAGAAGAGGGATATTACATCCTTTAAATAGTCCAGCCCGTGCTTAGGAATTAACGGTAGGCATAAATGCTTGGTCCAAATTCATTAATATTTGCTGAGAAACAGTCAGAGAATCACCAACAAAATCTCAGACTATCTTTGAATACCTTTTATAGCTCTTGACTGTTTCTTTTCCAAAACAGCAGTTCCAGTGCATGGAGACTATTCCATATATGCAGTCAGACACGTTGCACGCAATGTCTTAACATTCCACGCGGCTTTTCCCTGCATTCTGCCAGTATTCAACATTTCCTAAGACCACTTTCATACCTCCAGTAGAGACTTGACATCTGGCACTACTAAAGACAAAATCACAAACACCAGTAGATGGTTACTCCCCCTGTACCACACAACTGTGACCATCAGGCTAATTCTAATTCATCAGAATTAGACACAGCACTAACAGTATTGTCCAGGGCAATGTCATGACATCCGGTCAGACATCCTTCTGCTCACTCAACCTTGACTTACATCACATCATCCTGATAACTAACAAGGTGCCATACCCAGTTATCTGAGAGCACACAGACCACAAGCTTGATGATTACTTGAAGCACAAGGACAAACTCCCCCTGTCATGGACCACCTACTCTCTTGGAGGTCACACATGATCATATCCAACACCCCAAAGTTGGACCTTCACATACTTCCTGATTCAGAGAGAACCCAGACCACTTGATGAATGGAAAACATAAGACGCATCTTCATGTCTTCAAGAGAACACCCTCTGTTCAACCCTCTTGGCTGACCACATCCACACTCTGTGTCAATCTCTCTTCTAACCAGAACAGAAGACCACTTCACAAGATGTTCTAACATCAGCTGGGACATCCTTCACAACACACCAAAGACCACCATTTGATAATCTTCAGATATCACTGAGTCACCAGCTTGATCCAGAAGAACCCAGACATAAATTGGGACATATACACCCTCATCCCATTACGAGAGATAATCTTCCATAGATAGCTCAGAGCTCCTACCACAAGATCCAAGAGATGAATAGAAAACACCTCCTTTTGTCTTCAACTTACTACTTTTCTGCTCAAAAGTAATTGTCTCAGACTTTCCTCAAGAATAATCAGCTGCCATATGTGGATTATCTTGATTCTTCGAACTCACTTCTGAGATAGACCAAATGCCACTGGTTGATTACCTCCTTCATGAATCCTCATATGAAAAAGTCAAATGCCATTCTTTGACCTCTCCACGTCTATCAGACCTCTCCCAAAGATATTCTAACCTTCCAAGTGAGACTTGTACTTCAAGCTACATGTTAAACAAAACTTAGATTTTCTAAGACATGAACATGTAACATCCTTTCTATCCAGCAACTCCAAAGAACTGCAACGAGGACGACCTTTTTGAAGTATCCAATCTACAACCCTGTAGACCTTTCTATCTCAAGTTGATGTGCCACTTCACCAACTAAGAATCTGATGTTGAACCAAATGTCGCAACATTGTGTTTTGACATCCGACTGTTGAATTCAGCTCCTTCTTCTGCCACTTGAAGGAACTTCCTCCCTTCACAGAACAAGAGTTCAATGTTCTCATAGACTTGATTGTGGAACCAAGTTTGAGTAAACAACCTCCGTCCTGCAGGTTTGCAGTTAAGTCATCCAAGCTCACACCTTGATGAATTCCTGCTGCTTTTCCAAAGACATCAGACACTCTGATGCATGAGTCTTCAGAAGGACCAGTTAGAAACTAACCCTTCAGCTATACCAAGGATTCCTCTTCCTAAAGCAAGGTTGTTTCCATGATGTTAAGAGTGCTGCCACTTGTTCTTAACTTCACAGTGTGCATTAGCCAATGGACTTCCTTACTTAGATCAGAGATAAACTGATCCAAGTAACCACCATCAAGACTATGATGTCTTCTTCTTCTTGTACACACCAAGGCTGAACATGTTTCTTGCCAGGAAACCTTTTCAGAGATCATATGCTTTTGCTGCCACCAAAGAGATAGATCATAAACCAGTGTACTATCCCTCCTGTGATTCTGCACAGGGTCTTGAAGAAGAGATGTTCCAACATCTTTAAGAACATCAGTTATCTTGAGCTCCAAGGATAATCAATTACATACTTGTACTTGGCACACGTTGACATTGATCTTAAATCCTTTCCCAATATTCCTTTCAGATACTTCCACCATAAGACTACTTTGAAAATACTCTTCTAGTGTCAACATCTTCTGCTTGCAAGCACTTCAACAGTGTTGAAAATCTTCTCAGATTAAATTCACCCTTAGGAATGTGGGAGATGAATTCTTCCTTGCACATGTGTCACACCACCACCAGAACCCATGTGACACAGGTCAACAGCCAACCAGACCCTAGGCTGACCAAATGTGAGGAGGTTAACCAAAACTCCCCCTCAAATTAACAATCATGGAAACTTCACACCAATATCCATGCATTGTACAGACATGTCTCAACCTGACATACACCATCCCTACCAGTGGCACCTAACTCTATGAGTTATACCTAGACATACTCCAATCACACCAATCAGACTTCAGCTGACCATAAGTACTAGTGAAAGACAACAACACTAGTCCATAGTAGATATGCATTGCCAGAGCATACTACCTCAACCAACCTCTGAATCTTCATATTCTCACTCCTTGAAGGAACTGCCACTTCTGATCGTGGTGTTTGAATAACAAGATTCATGGTCCCAATCCTCTTAAATGGAATAGCAGTCAGGTTACCCTATTATTGACTTCTATCATCCAGGACAGAAAAACTAATTATCCTACAATTTAGCCCAAGTAGTCAGGGGTGAATGTTACAACATTCAGATTGACATCCAGAACATATTCCTCATGCTGACACTGTTATGTTCTTGAAACCTAACTGTGTTGACTTTGCTATACTGTAAAAGACTAACCAGTCTCTACTCCAATATCAGCCTACATGAACAACTGTCAAGACATCCAGTTTGACAGTTTCACTATGATCGTTTGGCCAGGTCTATTATCCCTTTGAGGATCAGACTTACTTAAATACTGAACTGTGATCACCATGCCTAAGGTTCAGTATAGCGGTCAGTAATGAATGTTAAAACATTCTGATTGACATTCACACAGAAGGATATGTACCAGGTCTGTTATCATCTTGGTTAGCAGACTGCAATACAACCTGAGTTATGGCAGACAGGATTATAACATGCAGAAGGAAAACAAACACAGAGAATTGTTTACCCAGTTCGGTCCAACATGACCTACATCTGGGGGCTACCAAGCCAGGAAGAAGATCCACTATCAGCAGTATTAATTCAGAGTTAAACTCCCCCGTTTACAACTCTTCACTTAATCCCTACCCAATGCAATCTATACCTAGGAACTCCTAGATAGAAACCTCCAGTTTCCATTCCTATCACTACAAATACAATGTAATGTTCAAACACCTTGAACTTGCTTCACAGCTTCATTCAAGAACATAATCACTCTTGCCTACAGGCTTTGAGTTACAAAATACTCTCAACTTTTACCACTGAGAAATACATGGTAACCTTCCCACAGATTGGGAGGTTTACCTCACACACACCCCTAAAAATTCATTCTAAGAGGCTTACAAAAACTAGGTTACAATAAGCTATTTATAACCTAATCACCCAACTGGATTTGGGCCTTCAGAAATCGCAGCAAACTTGTTCTTTGCTGTTACAAATACAGCAGAAAATTTCTGCTACAAACAAGGTCTTCAATCCTAAAATCTCTCCATATATATCTCCTTATTTTGAGCCTATATATATGTTCTGATTGAGTCTTTAAGACCTCCACATGGGAGCTAGGATATTCACCAAATATCCTTACTAATCCCAGAATATATACTGAATTAATTAATTCAGTTTTCTACACATGTAGGATGTCACAGGCATGATGTCGTGACATCGAACATGACATGTTGGTCCAGATGTTGAACTTCTTCAACCCAACATATTAAAACAACAGAGATGATTACATTATTTGTTTTACAAAATTAATGCCAATCCTAAGGTATTAACAGTCTTGATTGACCATTTTCTTTCTAGCTCTTACCTAGATAGATATTTTGGTCCCCTAAGAGTCTATTACCCAGTAACTGGTAATATTCTTCTTAGCTTGCAGTATGTTACTTTTTGCCCAGTACCCGGCAAAAGTACTCTTCTTCTCCTCAGCAGTATCCCTAGTGGATCTATTCCCCGAAAAGTATATCCTTGATGTGTTCATCCAAATCTGTGACTAGTGACATATATTCTCATTCTTGGTATTCTACCCAGTAAAAAGGTAGTTGTAACCCCTATTTTTGTTCCACAGAGAGTTAATCCTTGATATTCTCATCTTAATCGATGACGGGTTTTCTTCTCTTTGTTGGTCTTCTACCTAGTAGCCGGTAGTTATAAATCCTACTTTTTTCTCCTATGTAGAGTCTATCCTTAATATGTTCACTTTAACCAGTGACGTATTTTCTCTCCTTTCGTATTTTATCTAGTAACTGATAGATGTAATCCCTATTTTCTCCCCTTTCAAATTTTATCCTTGATATGTTCATTTTAACCGGTGACGGATTTTCTCTTTGATTTGTCTTCTACCCAGTAATTTTAACCGGTGACGGAAAGTCTATCCTTGATATGTTCACTCTAACCGGTGACGAATTTTCTTCCCTGTCAAGTTTATCCTTG
Organism: Lathyrus oleraceus; assembly: GCF_024323335.1. NCBI lineage: Eukaryota > Viridiplantae > Streptophyta > Magnoliopsida > Fabales > Fabaceae > Lathyrus > Lathyrus oleraceus. The sequence goes on from NC_066580.1 coordinate 363,057,915, forward strand.
ATATTTTCATCTTAACGGATGATGGATACTCTCACCCTTTGGTCTTCTGCCCAGTAACTGGCAGTTGTAAATCCTACTTTCTGCAGTTTTCCCCAGCAAGGTTATTCTTACCCAGTAACCGGTAGTGAATACTTCCTTCTGGAGGTTCCCAGCGAGTCATCCTTGATATGTTCATCCTAATCGATGACGAATGGTCTCTCTGTCAGATCTTTATTATCTCCTTACCCAGTAACAAGTACTAGATAATAGATTTTTGCTCCTCCTGTATTGAAGTTTATTTCTCCCCAGTTGAGTTGAGTGCGTTTTTCCTTGGTGAAATCTCTTTCCCCTGCACGAGTCGAGTACTTAAGTTCTATCCTGATTTATTCGTATTCCCTACAGGTGATGTTTTGTTCCCCCGACCGAGTCTTTCCATTGTTATATGGATTCCCTCTAGTCTCCCAGCAGTTTTAAATCGTAGCCTGGCCTACACAAAACTCCTTTTTATCCCCTAGAGTCTTTGTCTCCCCAGCGAGTTTTCCCTACATAATGCATTATACTCCTTCGGACATTCGGTCTCTCTGATTTCTTTTCCTTTGTGGCAATATTTCCCCACAGAGCATTAACTTTTACATTCACATCGTATGCATCATGAGGTATCTTAGGGACCAAAATTTGTTTCTATATGTTGTTATTTAAGCCCATTCTACTGAGTAGACACCAAGATTTTAACATTCGCCTCCTCAGTTAGAATGTCTTTAAATAGGGGCAGTTGTAAGACCCCAAGTTTGACCCTAAGATCCCTCATGCAATTTCATCATAAGCATTAGCATTGGGATCATACCTTGGCATCCTCCTTACCCCTCCTTCATTGGGTTGTTTGGGAAGAGATCACCAAGCATTTTGTGATTATATCATACTTTTATTATATCATTTCACTAACCAAAATACCAAAAATATGTATTTTTATTTTCCTAACTCTTTTGTAGGTAGGGCATGATCTCATTGAATTCATTGATCACATCTAGGGTTTGAGACCCTCATGACAAAGAGAACAACCATTAAATTGATACAATAATGGTTATGGGCATCATATATGAGTTCCATTGATCTCTAAATGTTATATTGATCAAGTTTTCTTCAAGAGTTTGGAGGTGATTTGCCTTGGAAACCCTAGTTTGACTTGGTATCTTGAGTAACTTCTCCAACGAGCTATCTTACCAATTGATCAAATTTCTCAAGGGGCACTTCAAAATTCATCTTCTTATGCATACATGATCTACCATGAGCCAATAAAGTCAAGAGAATTGGAAATTAGAAAGTTGGTTGATGGTGGTTGGCTAGATGAATTAATCTAATCAAAACTGGGTCTCCCTAGACCCTATCTCCTACAATTTTCACCATATGAAAATGATTCTAAGAGAAAACCTACTCTAAATTACATTACAAACAACTTTCATGTTGAGACCTAGAGCTAGTTTTGCTTGGAAAATCATCTTCTATGTTGAAACATTATAGGTCATTTTGTCTAAACCCTAATTTGAAAGACAACTTCCCAAGGACATAACTTGCTCACTTTTCATATGACTAAATATTTCCAAGTTGCACAATCAAATTCAGTGTGTCTGCTTCAACTTTGATGTTTGGAGTGGGAGCTAATTCAACTTCTTTGAACATGTGATATGAGGCTACATTATAGGTCACTTTTGACCTATACCATTGATCAAGTGATTTTTCCAAACTTCAAAAATGCATAACTCTATCATTTCAAATCCAAACGACATGAAATTGGTGACCATTTTTAAGTTCTTTGAGAGAGATACAACTTTGATGAAGACACTTTTCTCATTTGAAGCTCCTATAAAAAGTTAAGCAAGGTGGAATATTGAGACATATGGCTTGACACTTAGAAAAAATTCTATATGTCAAATTTTTCCAAACTTCCACCTCAAATATCTCCAAGTTCTAAGCTCCAAATGAAAAAGTGTTCAACATCGAACTTGTTCCTCTTGATCTCACCTTTCCAAAGAGCTCAAAGTCATTCATTTTGAACTTGAAATTCATAGGTTGCGCATGGCTTAAACATGCTGATATCATTTGGCATGGATCCAACTTCAAGCATCAATGTTCAATTGCCTTGCATTCCAAGCTTGCTTCAACACATCTGATCATTCATTTTGGAATTCAAGCTATCATTTCATGGGCCTATGCGCGCCCATGCACCATGCTATCATCATTTGCCAAATTTGGAAGGTTGAAAAGAGTGTGCAAATATCACATGGATTTGGCTATAAATACAACTGCATTTGCTCAGAAATGACACACACATGGCGCCAGCTTTGAATCTCCATTGAAAACCCTTCACTCTCATAGGATAACCTTGATAAATTCATTTGAATTTGAGCTTGAATCTCCACTCTTTTGGAATTCAATTCTCCAGGAATCCATTGCTTCTAAACTTTTCCATTCCTCTTCTGCAAGCAATTGAAGTGAAGCCAAGCACAATTTAGATCAAGATCTAGCAAGTTTAGACCTCCATTGAAGGTAATTTGCAGAAATTTTAAATTCTTCGATTCTCTTAAATTGTTGCTCAATTCCATTGATTCTTGAGTTGTCTGAAGTCCTACAAATGTAGGAAAGAAGATTGAGTTGCTTTAAGGCCAAATCAAAGCAACTCAGATCATGAACCTCATTTTTCAATTCCACATATCATGAGTTGTCTCAATATATTTGGAATTGGAGGAATTTGAGGTCATATTCGTGCTCAGTGATGTTTTTTTCTTTATGATAATGTCCTTGTTTGTTATTTTGATGATGGTTCATGTTGACCATTCTGGTGGAGCTCACCGGAGAAGACAACCGGAGCTCTGGCTCCGGTGATGATGTGTCTTGAGTCTAAGCCACATGATCCATGTTTCATATTTTAATCTTAACCGTTCCTTGTGAATACCATTTGTGCCACGCGGTTGACCAAGGCCTTTGTGGAACGCGCATTTTGAATCACCAGATCTGCCACCTCAATTAACGAGGGAGATCTGATGGTCCACGTATTTTTGGATTTTCTGAATTTCATTTTAATTCCATTTTCTTCAATAATTCTTATTAAATTCAATATTGATTCAAAAAATATGGGACTTTCACCAAAAAAATTCAAATATTTTTCTCTTTCTTATTCTGAATTAAAATTATTTTTTGGATCATTATTAATATTTTTCATGAATTAATTGATTTTTCATTTGTTTTTAATTGTTAAAAAATATTTTTAAGTGTCCAAAAATTCTAAATTTTTTTCTCCAAGGTCCTTTGACCTTGTATGACCTATGATAAATCTCATGGCCATTTATTTGGTGTTTTGATGAGATTTTAGGATTTGGACAAACTATATTTGAATTTAATGTACTATTTTATTATTTTTAATTGAAAAAATGCCATCTTATTTGTGTTGACCATTTGTATTGACTTAACTGAGTTTCTTATTTGTTGTTGGGCCTTGGTCAAGGTTGATTTGACTTTGTCAAATTAATGTCATTGGATTTAGGGGATTGATGGAATGTACATTTCATCTTCCAAAATGAATGAATGATATTAATTTGGTAAAAGTCCTCCTTTGACCAATTTGTGATCTCATTCATCCTTTTCCCACTTCATATAATTCCCCTTATTCATTCATTCATTTCCATTTGGCCAATGACATCTCAAAGTCTTAATGCTAGTTGATTGAAAGATTAACATGAGTATGAATGAGATTAGGTCACACCTTTTGCATATTTTTGCGTGTGGTATGTTTAATGAGGATAATTCATAATAATATGTCTCCAACATGCATTAACACCAAAAGTCCATTGTCCGACCTCAAATAGTTGTGACTTCTACATAAGTCCAATTACGATTGCTTAACATAGCGCTAAATTTGTGACACAAAAGGCATAAGCATTCTAGTTAGTGAGATTGTAAGTCTCCCCTCTTCCATGGTATTGTGTGGAAACCTGGCATTCTTTCCTTCCTTTGGAAGATGTTTTGGTTCAAGGATCCATGCTTATGGCAAGTGGGTTGAGTGTTCTCCAAAGAATGTCTTGAAATCAAAAGCAAAACAAAACTACTTACTAACTTACTAACTATTAACTTTTAACTTCAAGTCTTTACTTTAATGCAGTTCACTATTAGCACTCTATTTCATTTTCCATTATACATATCATTATAACTTTTTATATTAATGTAATTTTTACTTTTTCCATTTGGACCATATCGTGTGATATACTTTGTTTTGTGCTACTTTGCTTGTTTGTGTGGTCTATGACCACTAATGTACATCGTAACAAAAAAAACCCTAAAAGACTTTTGAGTGGACTATTGTTTTGATCTTGCCCAATTGGACTTAGAATTTAGGCAACACTCCTTTGCTAATGGACTTGGCCAATGCCAATTTGTGAAGAACCAAGTGCTTGCAATTTGAATTCATCTGATACATCATTCTAGATCTCTCCAGATTCATCTACAACATTGATCATTGCGAAGTTGTTATGTTGAACCTGTGAGTTGTGGAATTAATTTGTTGCATGAGCTATTTTTAAGAAGATCATTGAAGTGGATAAGCTTTGATGAGGCCATCTTTATTTGATTCCTTTTCTCTTCAAGATTGATATAATTGTGCATTTGTGTGTTGCATGATTCTTAAAAATCCAAGGGAATTCTGGGTTTCTATTGACATACTTGTCTATTGGATTGCTACCCACTTGGTCAGATCTTTTCAACTTTAAACTTTTAAATTTTGTGCATAGGGTAGTCTCTTCATCTCCTCCCCATTTGTATAATTTCAAAATCTTTCCCTCCATTTTCGAAACCTTCTTTGTGTGAACTATCTTTTGTTCTAAACTTAGACCACTTTTGCAAAAAGATAGAAACTTTGGCCTTATGCCATTGCATTTTCAAATTTATTTTCTTAAATCAAACTTGTGAATAAACTTAACCATAAAAGAACTAACTAATTAATTCAAACCATTTTAGCCTTTGTGCCTTTCAAACTTAAATTTTGTTAAAACCAACACACTCATTCTGAAATTTATAGCACGAACTACGAGGTTTTGATCCCTCATTTTTATGTCGGTACGTAGGCACAAGACCGAAGGTTTTATCAAACACAAAAATGAAATTAATGAATTCTTTTCTCATCCCCCCATTCCATTTGTTTGTAAACATCATTTTGTACAAAATACATATGCACACAAAAAGGGCTCCCTAGGAGTACCTAGGACACTTTGGGTGCTAACACCTTCCTTCTGTGTAACCAACCCCCTTACCTGTGATCTCTAACTTTTATTAGTTTTTATTTGAAAACTTATTACTATTTGGGGTTTGTTCGTACTTTTTCCCTTTTCCCTTGGAAACAATAAAAGCGCGGTGGCGACTCTTGTTAATTGATCTCTAGCTTGTTAATAGCTTGATGATCATGAATTTCCCGCTACAATTACCACGCGTGCTCCTAAGTTGACAAGAGCCCACATGGAACGTGCGTTGTTGGCCACTAGATCTGCCACCTCAATTAATGAGGGAGATCAAGTGGTCCACGTTTTTTCTGATTATTTAATTTCAATTTAATTGCTTTATTTTCATTAATTCATATTAATTTTAATATTGATCCAAAAAATATGAGAGTTTCACCAAAAATTTTGAAAATATTTTCCTCTTTCATATTCTGAATTAAAATAATTTTTTGGATCATTATTAATATTTTTCATGATTTAATTGATTTTGTGATTCTTTTTAATTGTTTAAAAATAATCTTAAGTCTTTAAAAAATCTTAAAAAAATTCTCCAAGGTACTTTGACCTTGTTTGACCTATGATAAATCTCATGGCCATTTATTTGGTGTTTTGATGAAGTTTTAGGAATTTGATAACCATATTTAATTTAAATGCATTATTTTAGTATTTTTAATTGGAATAAATGCCAAATTATTTTGTTGACCAATTGTGATGACTTGTTTATATTTGACTCTTGTTGTTGGGCCTTGATCAAGGTTGATTTGACTTTGTCAAATTAATATCATTGGATGTAGGGGATTGATGGAATGTACATTCCATATCCCAAAATGAACCAATGATATTAATTTGGTAAAAGTCATCCTTTGATCAATTTGAGATTTCATGTATTCCCCTCCCTCTTCATCTCATTCACCTTCTTTATGCATTCATCTCATTTGGCCTATGATATCTCAAAGTCCTAAAACTAGTTGATTGAAAAATTAACATGAGTATGGATGAGATTAGGCCACGCCTTTTGCATATTCTTTTTGTGTGTGGTATGTTTCATGAGCATAGTTCATAATACTATGTCTCTAACATGCGTTAACACCAAAATTCTATTGCCCGACCTTAAATAGTTATGACTTCTACATAAGTCCAATTACGATTGCTTAACATAGCGCTAAATTTCTGACATAAATGGTATAGCATTCTAGTTAGTGAGATTGTAAGTCTCCCCTCTTTCATGGTATTATGTGGAAACTTGGCCTTTTTTCCTTCCTTTGGAAGATGTCTTTGTTCAAGGATCCATGCTTGTGATAAGTGGGTTGAGTGTTCTCCAAAGAATGTCTAAGAATGAAAAGCCAAAACAAAACAATACTAACTTCTAACCTATTAAATACTAACTTTTAATTTGAAGCCCTTTACTTTATTGTCATTTAATTCTAGCTTTTATACATTTGCCATTGTTCATATCATTCTAATTGTTTATCTTAATGCAATTTTCACTTTGGCCATTTGGACCATATTGTGTGATATATTTTGTTTGTGTATACTTTGTTTGTTTATATGGTCTTTGACCATTAATGTACATAATAACAACAAAAACCCTAAAAAACGTTTGTGTGGACTGTTGGCTTGATCTTGGACAAATGGACTTAGAACTTAGGCAACATTCCTATGCTAAAGGACTTGGCCAATGCCAACTTATTAAGAAACCAAGTGCTTGCAATTTGAAACTTCATCTGATACAACATTCAAGATCTCTCTAAGTTCATCTGCAACATGATCATTGTGAAGCTGTTATTTTGAACCCGTGACTTGTGAAATTCATCTGTTACATGGGCTACCTTGAAGAAGATCATGGAATGGATAAGCTTGGATGTGTCCATATTTATTTGATTCCTTTTCTCTTCAAGATAATATAATTGTGCATTTGTGTGTTGCTTGATTCTAAAATTCCAAGGGAATTCTGGGTTTCTATTGACATTCTTGTCTATTGGATTGCTACCCATTTCGTCAGATCTTTTCAACTCTAAACTTTTAATTTTGTACATAGGATATTCTCTTCATCTTCTCCCAACTTCTTTAATTTCAAAATATCTCTCATTTTTTTCAAAAATCTTCTTTGATTGAACTTATTTTGTCCTAAACTTTGACCACTTTTGCAAAGGAGATAGAAACTTTGGCCTTATGCCATTGCATTTTCAAACTTCTTTTCTTAAATCAAACTTGTAAATAAACATAATTAGACTTGACTTAAACTTTCAAAAATATAAAGAGAACTAACTCATTCAAACCATTTTTAGGCCTTTGTGCCTTTCAAACTTAAATTTTGTTAAAAGCAATGCATCCACTTTGAAATTTGTATCACGAACTACGACGTTTTGATCCCTCATTTTTATGTTCGTACGTAGGCACAAGACCGAAGGTCTTGTCAAAGACAAAAATATAATTAATGAATTCTTTTCTCATCCCCCCATTCTATTTGTTTGTAAACATCATTTGGTACCAAATATATATGCACACAAAAAGGGCTCCCTAGGAGTACCTAGGACATTTTAGGTGCTCACACCTTCCCTCTGTGTAACCAACCCCCTTACCTATAATCTTTGACATTTTATTAGTTTTGATTTGAAAACTTATTACTTTTTGGGTTTTGTTCGTACTTTTTCCCTTTTCCCTTGGAAACCATAAAAGCGCGGTGGGGCATGGAAAGGCTTGCAACAATTGGACTGTTGTTGATGTTCCTGTTATTTTGCATCGATCAATGTAATGGCTTTTATATGTTTTAAAATCCTTCTTCTATGCCTAAGGGAGAAGTGAACATTGTTTGGGCATTTTCAAATTGATCACTAATAAAATTAATTATATTCATCCACATCTATGATGTTTGTTTTTAATTTTTGCTTTATTTTGAAAATGGTAATCACAAAAAACATAAATAAACAATATAATTGTCCATATGCATAATATTTGGTCACAAATTCACTTCTCTAAAATCAGAATATCAAATCATTATGCAGGTTGGTTCCTAACCCCATTGAATACAATGATCCTTCTCCTTCTCCAAATTTTGAATTCCCTGTGTTTGAGGCTGAGGAGGAGAGTGATGTAGAAGTGAGTGATGAATTATCTCGTCTTCTTGAGCAAGATGAAAAGACCATTCAGTCGTTCGAAGAGCAAGTTGAGTTAGTCAATTTGCGTTCCGAGGATGATGTGAAGGAAATCAAGGTAGGGTCTCGACTATGTCCAGAAGTCAAGAAGGGGTTGATTGATCTTCTTTAAGAGTATTCAGATGTGTTTGCTTGGTCCTATCAAGACATGCATGGGTTAGATTCTGAGATTGTGGAGCATATATTATCGTTGAAGCCATAATGCCCTCAAGTCAAGAAGAAGTTGAGAAGAACGCATCCTGATATGACTGTGAAAAGCAAAGGGGAAGTGCAGAAGCAGATTGATGTCTGTTTCCTTGTCACCGCTGAGTATCCGCAATGGGTGGCCAATATTGTGCAAGTACCAGAGAAAGTGGAAAAGTCTGCATGTTTGTTGACTATAGAGATTTGAATAAAGCCAGTCCAAAAGATGATTTCCCTCTAACACACATTGATATGTTGGTAGAGAATACTGCTAAATTCAAAGTCTTTTCGTTTATGGATGGATTTTTCGGATATAATCAGATCAAGATGGCACCCGATGATATGGATAAGACCACATTCATTACACCTTGGGGAACATTCTGTTATAGAGTGATGCCTTTCGGTTTGAAGAATGCTGGTGCAACATACTAGAGAGCAATGACTACTCTTTTTCATGATATGATGCATAAAGAGATTGAAGTTTATGTCGATGACATTATTGCTAAAGCAATTGATGAGGAGGAACATGTTGAGAATTTGTTGAAGTTATTCCAGTGTTTGAGGAAGTATAAACTCCGCTTGAATCCCTATAAGTGTACTTTTGGTGTTTGTTCTGGTAAGTTATTGGGCTTTACTGTCAGCGAGAAGGGTATTGAAGTTGATCCTGCCAAGGTCAAAGCAATATAAGAGATGCCTGCGCCCAAAATTGAGAAGCAAGTCAGAGGTTTTCTCGGCCGCTTGAATTATATTTCCAGATTCATTTCTGACATGACCGCCACATGTGCGCCTATATTCGAGCTTCTTCAGAAAGATCAGTCTTGTGATGGGTTGTGTTCTAGGTCAGGAAGATGAGACTGGAAAGAAAGAATTTGCAATCTCTTACCTCAGTAAGAAGTTCACCGACTGTGAGACTCGGTATTCTATGCTTGAGAAAACTTTTTGCGCATTGGCTTGGGCTGCTAAGCGCCTGCGCCAATATATGATGAATCATACCACTTGGTTGATATCCAAAATGGATCCAATCAAGTAGATATTTGAGAAGCCTTCTTCAAGTAAATATCCAAAGGTAGTATTTTGGCTGACCATTTGGCTCACCAACTAATTGAAGATTACCAGTCAGTGCAGTATGACTTTCCTGATGAAGAGATTTTGTACTTGAAAATGAAAGATTCTGATGAACCATTGCTTGAAGAAGGGCCAGACTCTGGTTCCGGTTGGGGCATGGTATTTGATGGACCTATTAATCAATATGGAAAAGGAATTGGGGAAGTGATCATCACTCTTCAAGGCACGCATCTACCATTTACAGCTAGATTGACTTTCAAGTGTACAAGCAACATGGCAGAATATGAAGGTTACATTATGGGGCTTGAAGAGGGCATGAATCTCAGAATCAAGTATTTGGATGTCTTAGGTGATTCGGCTTTGGTTATGAATCAAATCAAAGAAGAATGAGAGACAAATCAACCCAGTTTAATACCATATAGAGATTATGTGAGGAGGATTTCAACTTTCTTTATAAAGGTTGAGTTTCATCATATCCCTCGAGATGAAAACCGGATGGCAGAAGCTCTGGCAACGTTGGCATCAATGATTGTGGTGAAGTATTGGAATGAAGTTCCTAATTTATCTGTAATGCGTCTTTATAGGCCAACTCACATGTTTGCTGTTGAAGAGATTAAAGACGAGAAGCTGTGGTATTAGGATATCAAATATTTCCTCCAAAGTCAGATTTATCCTCCTGGGAATCTTTGAAAGATAAGAAGACTTTGAGAAGATTGGCCGGTAATTTCTACTTGAATGGTGATATACTGTACAAGAGACACGTTGACATGGTTTTTCTCAGATGCGTGGATAGACACGAAGCAGACTTCTTGATGACTGAAGTACATGAAGGTTCCTTTGGTACTCATTCCAATGGACATGCAATGGCGAAGAAGATATTGCAAGAAGGTTACTATTGGCTGACAATGGAATCTGACTGTTGCAATTTTGTGAAGAAGTGTTACAAGTTTTAAATTTATGCTAATAAGATTCATGTTCCTCCGACACAATTGAATGTTATCTCTTCCCCATGGCCCTTCTCCATGTAGGGAATTGATATGATTGAACCCAAAGCTTCGAATGGACATAGTTTCATTTTGGTGGCAATTGACTACTTCACAAAATGGGTTGAAGCGGCATCTTATGCAAATGTAACCAAGCAAGTTGTTGTAAGGTTTATCAAGAATCAGATCATATTCCGTTCTGGTGTGCTAAGTAAGATCATTACTGAGAATGGATTGAACTTGAATAACAATATAGTTGAAGCTCTTTGCAAAGACTTTGAGATTGCACATCATAATTCTTCTCCCTACAAACCCAAGATAAATGGGGCCGTTGAAGCTGCAAACAAGAACATCAAGAAGATTATTCAGAAGATGGTGGTCACATACAAGGATGGCATGAGATGCTCCTGTTTTCTTTGCATGGGTATCGTACATCTGTCCGCACTTCAACAGGGGAAACCCCTTTCTCACTTGTGTATGGTATGGAAGCAGTGCTCCCCGTAGAGGTTGAGATTCCTTCATTGCGTGTGCTTATGGAAGCCAAGTTGACTGAGGATGAATGGTGTCAGACTAGGTTTAACCAGTTAAATTTGATTTAAGAGAAAAGATTGACTGCCATGTGTCATGGTCATTTGTATTAGCAAAGGATAAAGAAAGCTTTTGATAAGAAGGTCAGACCTCGTGTGCTCAGAGAAGGTGACCTTGTGCTCAAGAATATTTTATCGTTCAAACAAGATTCTAGGGGAAAATGGTCTCCTAATTATGAAGACCCATATGTTGTTAAGTGAGCCTTTTCATGCGGTGCATTAATACTTACAACTATGGATGGTGAAGAGTTCACTCGTCCTGTGAACGCAGATGCAATCAAGAAATACTTCGCCTAAAAAAAGCAAAGAACAACTCGCTAAGTTGAAAACCCGAAATGGAGGCTTAGGAAAAAATGAGTGTCTCGGTTTATTGAAAGCCCTAAAGGGAGATCCAGGAAAAAATTAGAGACATAAAAACAGAAAAATATCCCGATAAGTTGAGTACCCCGCCCTAGGGCAACTTATGCAAAAACTAGGGATTATGGCAAGTAACTACATTCTGCTAATCTTCAGTGTTTTGAAACTTGATTGAGCACAAGAGTTGACATCAATTCATCACCCTGACAGCGGTCAAGAGCACAACAGATATCAAGTGTCGGTAGAAGGATTAAGGATCATTTGTATTCAATGTAACCCTTTTCCATGTAAATTACCATTTTCAACTTTGTAAAATCTATGGAGTCTTGTCATTTACAGACTACCACTCTATCAAATAAAGTTGAGCTTTTATCCAATTGTTTCTACTCTTATTTATTTCAGCCAATAGTTTAAATTTTATTATGATCATTTTTTGAAAATTTAAATTTTTTAATCAAAATCTCTTTTTCTTAAAAACATATAAAGCAAGAATTTTCCAAAGCAATTAAAAGAAATATCAACAACATTCCGGTGGATAAAAAGCCCTTGAGTGAGAAACATCATAGGTTCCCCATGCAGTTAACCCTTCGGGTGTACCTCGACGTCTGTGTTGATTCAGTTCCTCGACGGAGTTTTTGATTCCCCAGTAGAGCTTCATTCCTTTTTCTTAACTGAGTTGGTTGATCCAGGTACCCCTCGACATGTCTCCCTCGACAGAGTTTCTTCCTTCCCCAGTGGAGTTTGGTTTCCTTCAGTATAAATGGTTGATCTCCCTAGTAGATCGCATTGGTTTCTCCGCCAATCGCCAGTTGATTTGCTCCCTAGTCAGAGTTTCCTCCTGGTTCCTGAGCAGTTTATTTCCCTGTATGGTTGTCTCCCATGTTTATGGTGTTGACCTAAAATTCCCCACAGATTCGGTGATATTTCTCTTTCCTCAACAGATCTCCTCCTTCCCCAGTTAGGGTTCGGCCTTTTTGGATTGTTGATCTCTCTGTTCCCCATCAGTTGTCTCCATATTTTGTGGATTGACCGAGGATTGTACTGATGATTTAATTTCTTTGTGACACCTCTGTATCCTTCGTGATCGTCCTTGTTAGCATAATCATCATAAACAAATACATTCATATAATTTCATCTTTGCATATTCGCATATCTGATTAAATTGTTGGTTTGAGATTCTCAGTCCCTGTATGGCGGTACTTGATCCCCATACAAATTCCAATGTCTGTCCTCCCTCAATTGTAGAGTTTTAGCCCCTTAGGGAGAAAGACTTTAACCTTTCTCCTCTTCCCCATTGAGTTGTTTCCTCGTGGATGATTATTACTTCAGTTTCCTTCCAAGTTGTTCATCTGGATGGAACCACTCCCCGTGATTTATGTCCTCATAAGGTTGAGTCTTGATTGACTATTTTCTTTCTAGCTCCTACCTAGATAGATACTTTGAGTCCCCTAAGAGTCTATTGCCCAATAACTGGTAATATTCTCCTTAGTTTGCAGTTTGTTACTTTTTGCCCAATACCCGGAAAAAATGTCCCAGTAGTAGACTCCCTAGTGGATCTGATTCCCTAGGAAGTAGATCCTTGATATGTTCACCCTAACTGGTGACGAATATCTTTCTCTCCCCTGCTTGAGTCTATCCTTGATATGTTCATCCTAACCAATGATGGATATTCTCTTTTTGGTATTCTACCAAGTAAAAAGGTAGTTGTAATCCTTATTCTTTTGTTCCCAGAGAGATAATCCTTGATATCTTCATGCTAACCGATGACGGGTTTCCTTCTCTTTGCGGTCTTCTACCCAGTAACCGGTAGTGGTAAACCCTGCTTTTGTTCCCCTGCAGAGTTGATCCTTGATATGTTGACTTTAACTAGTGACGGATTCTCTCTCATGGTATTCTATCTAGTAACTGATAGATGTAATTCCTATTTTCTCTCCTCACAGAGTCTATCCTTGATATGTTCATCCTAACCGGTGACAGATTTTCTCTTTGATGGTATTCTATCCAGTAACTGATAGATGTAATTCCTACTTTATCTCCTCACAGTGTTTATCCTTGATATGTTCATCCTAACCGGTGACGGATTTTCTCTTTGACGGTATTCTATCTAGCATTCGATAGATGTAATTCCTACTTTTTATTCAGTTGGTTTATCCTTGATATGTTCATCTTAACCGATGACGGGTATCCTCCTTGACAATACCAGGCATGTCTATCCTTGATATGTTCATCCTAACCGATGAAGGATTTTCTTCCCTATTGAGTTTATACTTGATATGTTAATCCTAACCGATGACGGATACTCTCACCCTTGGTCTTCTGCCTACTATCTGGTAGTTGGAAATTCCATTTTTTGCAGTTTTCCCCAGCAAGGCTATTCTTAACCAGTAACCGGTAATGAATATTCCCTTCTGTTGTCTCTCAGTAAGTCATCCTTGATATGTTCATCCTAACCGATGACTGATGTTCTCTCTGTCCGATCTTTATTTCCTCCTTACCTAGTAACAGGTAGTAGATAATAGATTTCTGCTCCTCCTGTGTTGAAGTTTATTTCTCCCAAATTGAGTTGAGTGCAAATTTCCTTAGTGAAATCGCTTTTCCCTGCCTGATTCAATTATTTCAGTTTTATCCTGACTTACTTGTATACCCTGCAAATGTTGTTGTTTCCCTGGCTGAGTCTCTCCATTTCGTATGGAATTCCTCTAGTCCCCCAATAGTTTTAAGTCACAACCTGGCCTACGCATAACTCTTTTATCCCATAGAGTCTCTGTCTCCCCAATGAGTTTTCCTTACGGAATGTATTATACTCCTGCGGACTTTCGGTCTCTGATTTCTTTTCCATTGTGGCAATATTTCCCCATAGAGCATTAACTTTTGCATTCATGTCATATGCATCATGAGGTCTCTTAGGGACCAAAATTTGTTTATATGTGTTGTTATTTAAGCCTATTCTACTGAGTCGACATGAAGATTTTACCCTTCGCCTCCTCAGTTAGAATGTCCTTAAATAGGGGAAGCTCTAAGACCCCAATTTTGACCCTAAGATCCCTCATGCAATTTCATCATAAGCATTAGCATTGGGACCATACCTTGACATCCTCCTATCCCCTATTCATTGGGTTTGTTTGGGGAGAGATCACCAAGCACTTTATGATTGTATCATACTTGTATATTATCATTTTACTAACCAAAATACAGAAAATATGTCTTTGCATTCGCTTAACTCTTTTGTAGGTAGGGCATGATCTTCATTGATCTATCAAGTTCATATCTAGGGTTTGAGACCCTCATGACAAAGAGAACAACCATGAATTGATAGAAGAATGTTTATCAACATCATATATGAGTCGCAATTATTACTACATGTCATATTGATCAAGTTTTCTTCAAGAGTTTGGAGGTGATTCGCCTTAGAAACCCTAGTTTGACTAGGTATCTTAAGTAACCTCTTGAACAAGCTATCTCACCAATTGATCAAATTTCTCAAGGGACACTTCAAATTTTATCATATTATGCATATATGATCTACCATGAGCCTATAAAGTCAAGAGAATTGAAGATTGGCAAGTTGGTTGATGGTGGTTGGCTAGATGAGTTCATCTAATCAAAACTGGGTCTCCCTAGACCCTATCTCCTACACTTTTCACCATATGAAAATCATTCCAAGATAAAACTTGCTCTAAATGACATTACAAACAACTTTCATGTTGAGACCTAGAGCTAGTTTTGCTTGGAAAATCATTTTCTATGTTGAAACATTATAGGTCATTTTGTCTAAACCCTAATTTGGAAGTCAACTTCCCAAGGCCATAACTTGCTCAATTTTTATGAGATGAAATATTTCTAAGTTGCACAATCAAATTCAAGATGTCTAATTAAACTTTTATGTTTGGAGTGAGATCTAATTCAACTTTTATGAGCTTGTGATACGAGGCTACATTATAGGTCACTTTTGACATATACCATTGAACAAGTGATTTTTCCAAACTTCAAAAATGCATAACTCTATCATTTCAAATCCAAATGACATGAAATTGGTGACCATTTTGAAGGTCTTTGAAATAGATTCAACTTTTATGAATACACCTTTCTCATTTGAAGCTCACATACAAAGTTAAGGAAGGTGGAATATTGAGATATATGGCTTGACACTTAGAATAAATTTCAACATGTTTAAATTTCCAAACTTCCACCTCAAAATTCATCATGATACAAGCTCAAAATGGAAAAGTGTTGAACATGAAAGTTGTTCCTCTTGATCTAACCTTTCCAAAAAGTCCAAGTTTATCCATTTTAGACAAGAATTGCTAGGGCTGCGCATGGCATGAACATGGTATCATCATTTGGCAAAGATCAAACTTCAAATCTTCACACACACTTACCTTGCAATCCAAGTTGATTTCAGACTCTCTCACATTCATTTGTGGACCTTAACCAATAATCTCATGGGCCTGTACACGCCCATGCACCCATGCATCATCAATGGCCAATTTTGGAAAGTAAATTTGAAGGTGCAAATATCATGAGATGTAGCTATAAATAGAAACCCTTATGCTCAGAATTGAACACACCTCATGCGCCATCTTTGCCCCCCCCCCATTGAAACCCTCTCATTCCAAAGGAAAACCTGATAAATTTTAACTTGAAATTTGAGTTTGAATCTCAACTATTGGAGATTCAAAAACTCCAGGATCCAAAGCCTTGCAACCTCGTCAATCACTTCTTGCTAGCTTCTCAAGTGTGATCAGATCGTGTTTGGAGCAAGCAACATCAAGAACTTCACTGCATTGAAGGTAATTTTCAGAAAACTTCATCTCTTTGATTCTCTCTAAATCTTGCTCAATTCTCTTGATTCTTTGGTTGTCTGAAGTCCTAACAATGTAGGCAAGAAGATTGAGTTGCTTAGAGGTCAAATCGAAGTAACTCAGTTGACATACCTCAAATTTCAACTCCTCATATATTTCTATATGTGAGGAGTTAGTCAAAATTGAGGTGATATTCGTGATCTACGTCATTTTTCCTTTCAGATCATGTCCTCCTTTTTTATTCGGGTGATGGTTGAAGGTGGACCAGTCCGGTGAGGTCCACCAGAGAAGAAGACCGAAGCTACAGCTTCGGCCGTGTGTTGGCACGTCTCCAACCATAGGATCCATTTAAATCGTTTTTAATCCTGAGCGTTGTTTCTAATTACCACGCGTGCTGCTCAGTTGACAAGAGACCACATGATCACACAATCCCATGCAATGAAAAATCCATTTGCCATGCACACGAGTTCCTGACTTGCTTGCATCCATTTCAGCTATAAATACATGTGCTATGCTTCATAATTCTCCAACCTGAAGGCGCCTGAAATGCTGCAAGAGTGAATCCCTAACCTTAACAAAGGAACAATGTTCATTTTTCTTCAAAAACTCAGATCTGAAATTCAATTGCATTTGGTTGAATTTTCAGATCTAAAGTTCCTAGACCTTCATCATTTGATCTATTGAAGTTCTGTTTTGCCAAAGGAACCAAGGAAAGGGACTCAAATCTTCATAATCCAAAGGTTTTGATCAACAGGTTTTTGCTTCGAATCTCATTATTGTTTGATCCATTAACCTTGATATTGTGTTGTCTGAAGTCTTCTCTATAGAGGCATTATTATTGAGTGCTTAATTGTTGAAATCGAGCAAGTTCAGTTGAACATCACCAAACTTCCATCTCTTATTTCTCTCTTAATAGGAATCTAGAGTGGAAGTGACTGATATAGGAGTGATGTACATCACTTCACCTTTCGAACGGTGCCTGGATCGTTCATTTTAGTGAGCATTTGAATCTCTACATTTTTTTACCTTCGCCGGAGCTCACCGGAGAAGACGCTAGCGTTGGCCACTGTCTCATTGCCAGATTCAATGCGAGCCATTGATCTCAATCTCCAGATCTAATCTCCACGCTCCATTGGATGTTGCCACGTCAATTAATGAAGTCATCCAACGCTTCCTGATTTTTCTATTTTCCTTAATTTCTGTTTATTTTCTTTAATTCCATTTTATTTCAAAAATTCATAACTCTCTCATTTTAATTCCAAAAAATATGGGACCAATTGCATTATTTCTCTTTTTAATTCTAGTTTCTAAAAATGATTTTTAATATTTTTTATTTAATCATTTGATGTTTTTTGTGAATTTTCTCTTTTCTGGTTATTTTTAATTCATTTTAAATAGTTTTTGATATTCAAAAAATACAAAAATATTTTCTCAACCTATTTGAATGATGATGGATCTATGAAAAATATTCTCATCAATTTATGAATTGATTTGAGATTTATTTGAGATTTTAGTTCAATTAGGTTATTTTTCCTCATTTTTAATTGATTAAAAATAGTTTCTGACTTTTAAAAATGCTGAAACTATTTGTCAAACTTTGTTTGACCTTATTGAACTTGGGATAATTCACTTGGACTTTTTAAAGTTGATTTGAGGTGATTTTGAAGTTTGACCATTCTTTAATATTTTAATTCAAGTTTATTTTAAATATTAAAAATGCCAAAAATATTTTGTTTATTTCTTGACTTCCAATCTTCATCTCATTTCTGATTTTGAGGGTTTGACCTTGATCTTCCCTATCTTTGGTCAACATTTATGGATTGGTACATTCATTTTCATTGGATGCACTTTATTTTCTTCATTTCTATTATCCACTTCCTTCATCTTCTTCTTTTTCTTTTCTTTTTTTTGATCAATGAGTTAAAGGTTGATAAGTTAGCATTGATTAGGGAGGTTTAATCTTCCTTGATTCAAATCTAATTCATCTTGATCAAATGATCAAGTGAATGGCTTTGCATTAAGGATAAATTGCTTCTTAAATCATGTAAAGGACTTAAACCAATACAAGATCATTTCTTATCTTCTTTTAGGCACGACAAGTTGTTGGAACTTGGTTCACTAATCAAGACTTCTAACTTGTGTTGTTGCCTACATTATTATTGACCGACCTCAGATAGTTGTGACTTCTACATAAGTCCAATTATGATTGCTTAACATAGCGCTAAATTTGCCTTATAGCACATTAACTACTAACATTAACCATTAACAATTAACATTTACTTTTTGCTCTTTACTTTTATGCAATTTACTGTTATTGTATATATTATTCATTTGCTTTTTACTTTGCTCATTTGAGCACATGTTTATGTTAATGCAATTTGCCTTTTGCTCACTTGGGCACATAATTGTATATATATTATTGTGCTTGTGCTTTTGTTTTGATTGTTGTGGACAAAAATGCAAAGAAATGGACAAATGGACTTAGTTTTCTAGGACTTTCCCTTTGAAAAGTGGAGTAAAAGGATCTTAATGTGAAGATGGATTAGAAGGAGAAAACCTTTAAACTCACTCTTGTCCATTCTTGATTTGTTTCATAAAACTTTTGATGTGTGTGCTCTTGTGCCAGGGAATCCTATGAGAGCTCAAATTGAAGGACCATTGCTATCATCATCCAAAGTGAAACATACAAGATGCATTGAGGATCTCTTGAGAGACTTGTTTGATTGTTGCTTGAGCTTACTATTATTTTGCTTGCATATTCCAAAGGATGGAAGCTACTTGGATCATCAATATGATCTCAAGAGAGGAACTCCATTTGTGGTCTTGTTCTCTTATCCCTTATCTCTTATATGATTAGGACTTTAGCCATTCTTCTTCTTCCCTCCACTCTAACCTAAGCCAAAACTTTTGTGCAAACATTAACACTTCTTTTCAAACATTAGAAACCTAAGCCTTGTGTTTTTGATTTTCAAACTTTTTTTTCATAACACTTATTTTGAATTGAACTTCTAAGTCAATTTTGACCATATTTTGTATATACTTTTCATTGGTAAATATAACCCATTCAAATGTCTTTTTGTGGTTTCAATGGCCACTTTCTTAAGCAAATTTTTCATAACCTTTAGCTATTAGATTTGAGTTATCCTTGAGGTCGATGTAATTCTCACCTATATCCTTAGTGATGGACAATGAGCCTTCCATGCTTATTATAGGGTTAACCCCTCACTAGCATGTTGAAGCTATCCTCACATGGTGGATTTGTGGTTTTAGGTTGAGTTTTCTCCCTTGGATAACAAAAGACCTTAAGGCTTTTGGACCAATCAATTCACCAAATCATTTTTTGAGATTTTTACCCCGAACTACGAGGTTTTGATCCTAATCTTTTTTAAGATGGTACGTAGGCAATGGGTTTATCCATCCAAACACAAAATTGTAAATAACTTGTATATTCTCTTCTCATCTCTTCAATCATGTTTGCACAAACAAATTTTCACAATAAATACCAACCTTACAACAAGTAAGAAAAGGGCTCCCTAGGAGTACCTAGGATGTTTTGGGTGCTTAAAACCTTCCCATTGCATAACCAACCCCCTTACCCAGATCTCTGACATTTTTACTAGTTTTTGATTTGATAAAACTTTTAGGTTTTTGTTTGCTTTCTAACCATTCCTTTGGATAAATAGAAGTGCGGTGGCGACTCGACTTGTATGGTTTACCTTAGATTTAGTCAATATCTTTAAAGGTAACGAATACCCCGCTACAGAAAAGTGGCGACTCTGCTGCGGAGCATTTGCCTAGTTGGTTTTGCCTACTTTTCATATTTTGTTGTATTGTATTATATTGTTTTGTGACATAATTTTGTGCAATTTGGGATTATTGTATTGTATGTAATGATTGAATTGCTTGAATATTAATTCCTTATATGCTTGGTGATCTTTGTGAGATGAGTTCTGTACCCGGACTCGAGTGCACTTAGGATAGGAGAATGGTAGTCTTGTTGACTTGTGTGGAGTTATTCCTTAGCAAGTTGACTTGCAAGTCCATTCACTTGGTGGAGGTCATGTTGGGATCAATAATGTCACACAAGTAAGTTGTGGTTAGACATTACTCTTTCCAATATAGACCTTAGAAGCCAAGGACCTTAGGTTACCAAGCCCATCTTGGCCTATTCTTAGGATGTAGTGCGAAAGTTGTTCAAGAGTAAGATTTGATACGATTGTTACGCGATACTACGCTCATAAGAGTCTCTCTTGAGAATATTTTGGAATACGAGTAGTCGTTTTTCCGATAATATCCGAAAGATGGTATGGTGACTATGGGAACCTCTTGTAGAACATGTTTGGCTGGTTTAAACGCTAGTACACTCCCTTTGGGGGGTTCTTAACCGAGACTCCATGCTCGTGACTCGCAATAAACCCTTGATTCGTGGTTGATCCGTTCATGTGTCCTTAATATCAATGGAACTTGGGTGTTGATAAGGTGTAAACCATAATCCACCAAAATGGATGATTGATATTAAGGATAACATGATCCATCCCATGCCCTTTGTTTGGTGTGCTTTGCTTGATCCTTGAGTGTGATTGTTGCATTCATGCATTCATGCACCCATTTGCATCCATATCATCAATAATGAAGAAAATTTTCAAGGAACTTAAGAGGTCTATTTGCAAATTTTCAAACATGGAAAGACAAAGAAGGAATACAAAGAAGTACATCTTCAGACAACCAGATTTGAAAGGGTTAAGGAATCTAACATCCTAAGTATTAGATCCTTTGGGTTTCAAGGATCGTTTTAGGAAGCTTCTTCCTCTTCTGACTACTCAGGTGGACGAAGGATTGATGACTGTGTTGGTGCAGTTTTATGATCCTCTGTACCGTTGCTTCATATTTCCGGATTTTCAGCTTTTGCCCACGCTCGAGGAGTATGCCTATCTTGTGGGTATACCAATTCTAGACCAGTTGCCATTTAGTGGCTTGGAGAGTATTCCTACTTCTCAAGAGATAGCTGACATGTTGCATATGGATGAATCGCTGGTTGGTGCTCATATGACTACCAAAGGTGGAATTCAAGGTCTCCCTTCTGAGTTCCTCATTGCTCAAGTTATTATATATGGGAAGGCCATGAGTGAGGACGCCTTTGAGGCCATATTTTTACTTCTCATCTATGGGTTAGTATTGTTCCCCAACATCGACAAGTTTGTGGATGTGAACGCTATTAGGATCTTCTCTACTCTTAATCCCGTTCCGACTCTGTTGGGTGACACTTATTTTTCTTTGCATATGAGGAATGTAAAGGGTGATGGCGCCATTAGGCGTTGTTTGCCTCTGTTGTATAAGTGGTTTATTTCTCACTTACCACAGACGGTCGCCTTCAAAGAGAACAAAGGATGTCTATGGTGGTCCACGAGACTTATGTCTCTCACTAATGATGATATCTCTTGGTACAATCGTGTGTATGATGGTGTGCAGATTATTGACTCTTGTGGTGAATTCTTCAATGTACCTCTTCTTGATACATGTGGTGGGATTAACTACAACCCTGTTTTGGCGAGTCGTCAACTTGGGTTCCCCCTAAAGGATAAACCCAATAACACTCTGTTGGAGGGTGTGTTCTTTCATGAGGGTAAAGATCCCCAAGGCTTGAAAGTTAGGATGGTCCGCGCTTGGCGTAAGATACATAGAAAAGGAAAGAATGAGTTGGGTCCTAAGAACTGTGTCGCTTTGGAGCCTTACACTACTTGGGTTAGGAAGAGAGCGTTTGAGTATCTCATGCCGTACGAGTATCCGAGACCTACACCTTTGGTTATGATTGGGCCATCAACCCTCCCTGACCAAGGAATAAAGGAGTTGAGAGACGAAGACCGTTCACGTGCCTTGATCCGCGAACAAGAAGAGTTGCTTCAGCAGATCAAGGAAAAGGATGCCCTGATTGAGTTCTTCGAGCATCAGGTTATTGATGATCCCAATGATGATCCTTTGTGCAGAGATATGGCCAAGTGAAAATGATAGCAAGCATGGTAATGGTTCCCAAAGCTCTCATTCATCAAATATGCCTCCCTAATATCCCAATTCATCATTTTGATCAAATCAAGTCAAAGGGTTTGAGGTTTGTTTCCCAAGGAAACCCTAATTCATCTGTGTACCACAATGCCTTGCTCTTGAAGCAACCTCAGCCCATGATCAAATACAATCAAGGGAAGTCATTTAATTCATAATTTCATGCATATTTGAACTTATTTGAGTGTCCTTAATCATCAATTCATCAAGATATGAGTCAGGGACTTGAGGAGTTGATCAGTTAAATCATTTGACTATTTTGAAATGCACTGAGACCTAACTTTTTATGTGTTGGTGAAATAGAGATCATCCCAAAAGAAAAAATGTTATTAAGGACAATATGAACAACCTTCATGTTCATCAAAAATTGATTTGAAGCTTGGAAGGTCATCACCCATTCCAAGACATTATATGTCATTTTGACTGAAACCCTAATTTTAGGTCAAATTCCCAAGAACATAATTCATTCATTTTTTATGATTTTGAGATGGGATCAAATGCATTGGAAAGCTTATGATGTCTACTTCATATGTTATGTTAAACAAAATTTCAAAATCGAAAAGGCATTACATGTGATAATGCAAAACATTATAGGTCACTTTGGACCAAATGCATTGAAAGTCAAAAAAGTCCAACTTCAAGGGCCCATACCTCTTTCATCAAAAATTCAAATGATGCAAAATTGAAGTCAATTTTGATTGTCTTGAAGAGATCTACAACTTTGATGTTGGAGATTTTTTCATTTGAGGCTTGCATCATCAAAACAGAGGGGCTTGAACATTGGACAAATTTGGAAACCTTGCCTTTACATGTTTTGCACATTACACTTTAAATTCAAAATTCACTAATTTCCACACATCAAATGGATTTTTTCCCAACATAACATTTGTTCCTTACATCAAAACCTTTCCAACCATTACTCACATGCTCATCTTTGGATTTAGCAATTGGCATTTTCGAAAAGGAGAAGTTTTAGGCATAATTGTGCATAACATGTTGAAACTCATTACACAAGCATATGCATTGCCAACTACACGTCCATTTCAGCTCAATTATACTTCATATTGCATTTGGCATTGGATTTGGGCCTCCGACATGATCATGCAAGCCCATGCAATGCATATTCTCTTGCCATGCACACGGATTTTCCACCTCCTTGCATCAACTTCCACTATAAATACACTTGCTTGCTTCACTTGAAAGGATCCATGAATCAACCTGAAATGCTGCTGAACTGAAAACCAAACCTCTCACCAAAGGAACTATTTCATTTTCATTCAAATTTCTCAGATCTGAAATTCAACTAAATCTGGTTGAATTTCTAGATCTAAAGTTCCTAGACCTCTCTCTCATAATCCATTGAAGCTCTGTTTGGCCAAAGGAAGCAAGGAAACAAGCTCAGATCACCATAATTCAAAGGTTCTCTCGAACTGGTTTTTTCTTCAAAACTCACCATTTATTGATCTATTTGCTTGAATATAGTGTTGGCTGAAGTCCTCTTCATAGAGGCAATTGTTTTGAGTGCTCAATTGTTGAAATCCATGAAGTTCACACGAACACCACAGAATTTCCACCTCTGATTTCTCTCAATATAGAGATCTAGAGTGGAATTGAGTGATATAGGGGTGATGTACATCACCCCAGCTTTCGAATGATACCTAGATCGTTCATTTTGGTTTCCATTTTAAGTTCTGCGAATTTTGGATGTGGTCAGAGGTTGGCCGGAGAAGACGGTGGCGCTGGCCACCGTCTGGTTCCCAGATTCAATCTGATCTATCGTGTGAGTTTCTAGATTCAATCACACGCGTCCATTGTTATGACTTATTTAAAGGCTTGGTGTGTCTAAGTTGACCAAGGCGTATGGTGCAAGCGCGTGTCTGGAGCGTTTGATCAGCCACGTCAATTAATGCGGCTTGATCAGACGCTCCTGGTTTTTTTGATTTTCCTATTTTCTGATTTAATTTCTTTTATTTCCATTGTTTTCAAAAATTCATATCCTCTTCATTTTAA
Organism: Lathyrus oleraceus; assembly: GCF_024323335.1. Lineage (NCBI taxonomy): Eukaryota > Viridiplantae > Streptophyta > Magnoliopsida > Fabales > Fabaceae > Lathyrus > Lathyrus oleraceus. The sequence continues at coordinate 363,082,354 of NC_066580.1, forward strand.
ATCCAAAAAATATGGGACCAATTGCATTCTTCTCCAAATAATTTCTAGTTTCTAATTTTGATTTTTAACATTTTTTATTTTGTCATTTGATATTTTTTGTGAATTTTCTCTTTTTTGGTTATTTTTAATTCATTTTAATTAGTTTTTGATATTCAAAAAATACAAAAATATTTTCCCAACCTATTTGAATGATGATGGATCTATGACAAATATTCTCATCAATTTTTAATTGATTTGAGATTTATTTGAGATTTTAGTTCAATTAGGTTATTTTTATTCATTTTTAATTGATTAAAAATAATTTCTGACCTTTAAAAATGCTGAAATTTTTTGTCAAACTTTGTTTGACCTTGTTGACTTTGGAAAAATCACTTGGACCTTTCAAGGTTGATTTGAAGTGATTTTGAAGTTTGACCTTTCTTTTATTTTTAATTCAAGTTTATTTTAATATTAAGAATGCCAAAAATATTTTGTTTATTGTTTGACCTCCAATCTTCATCCCATTTCTGGTTTCTCATTGTTTGACTTTGACTTTCAATGTCACTTGGTCAACCTTGGTACATTTTATTTCACCTTATGCACTTTATTCTTTCCATTTCCTTTTCCATTATTCATCTCTTTCTTCTTCTTCTTCTTTTTCTTTTTTGATCAATGAGTTGAAGGTTGATAAGTTAGCATTGATTAGGGAGACTTAATCTTCCTTGATTCAAATCTAATTCATCTTGATCAATTGATCAAGTGAATGGCTTTGCATTAAGAATAGGTTGTTTCCTAAATCATGCAAAAGACTTAAACCAATACAAGATCAATTTTCTTCTTCTTTATAGCATGGCAAGTTGTTGGAACTTGGTTCACTAATCAAGACTTCTAACTTGTGTTGTTGCCTACATCATTATTGACCGGCCTCAGATAGTTGTGACTTCTACATAAGTCCAATTACGATTGCTTAACATAGCGCTAAATTTTGCCTTATGGCACACTAACTACTAACATTAACCATTAACAATTAACATTTACTTTTTGCTCTTTACTTTTATGCAATTTACTATTCTTTCACATATTATTCATTTGCTTTTCCCTTTGCTCATTTGAGCACATGTTTATGCTAATGCCATTTGCCTTTTGCTCACTTGAGCATATAATTGTGTATATATCTTTTGTGCTTGTGTTTGTCGGTTTGATGTGAACCAAATGCAAAGAATCGGACAAAATGGATTTAGATCTTTAGGACCTTCCCTATGCAAAATGGAGTTTGAAGAGCAACTAGGCCTCATGCCTTTAGAATGCTTAAATGACAAAGAGCAACTAGGCCTTATGCCTTTATAATGCTTAAAGCTTGAAGATGAACATTGAAAGGACCATATTCTAAACTCCCTCTTGTCCATTATTTAATTGTTAATAGAACCTTTTGATGTGTGTGTTTCTTTGTGCTAGGGATTCCCACCTGAGCCAAATTCAGGAACCATTACCATGAGCTCTTAAGAGAGAGGGATCCAAGATACCTTGAGGAGTTTTTCCAAGAGCTTTATCTGATTGTTGATTGCTTGAGTGTATGTATATGTGATTGCTTATTCCAAAGGATGGGAGCTACTTGGATCATCAATATGATCTCAAGAGAGGAACTCCATTTGTGGTTTTGCTTCTTGTCCCTTACCTCTTTGCATTGCTTAGGATCTTAGCCATTCTTCTTCTTCTCTCCACTCTAACCCAAGCCAAAACTTTTGTGCAAACATTTGACAATTGTTTTCAAACATTAGAAACCTAAGCCTTATGCTTTTGATTTTCAAACTTTCTTTTCATAACACTTATTTCGAAATGAAATTCTAAGTCAACTTTGACCAAATTTTGTACATACTTTTCATTGGGAAATATAACCCATTCAAATGTCTTTTGTGGTTTCAATGGCCATCTTCTTAATCAAAATTTTCCATAACCTTTAGCTATTAGGTTTTATTTACCCTTGGGGTAGATGTAATACTCACCTATATCCTTAGTGATGGACAATGAGTCTTCCATGCTTATTATAGGGTTAACCCCTCACTAGCATGTCGAAGCTATCCTCACATGGTGGATTTGTGATTTTAGGTTGAGTTTTCTCCCTTGGATAACAAAAGACCTTAAGGCTTTTGGACCAATCAATTCACCAACTCATTTTTGAGATTTTTACCCCGAGCTACGAGGTTTTGATCCTAATCTTTTTATAAGATGGTACGTAGGCAATGGGTTTATCCATCCAAACACAAAATGTAAATAAACTTGTATATTCTATTCTCATCACTTCAATCATGTTTGCACAAACAAATTTTCACAAAAGCAACGATCTTACAACAAGTATAAAAAGGGCTCCCTAGGAGTAACTAGGATGTTTTGGGTGCCTAACACCTTCCCATTGCATAACCAACCCCCTTACCCAGATCTCTGACTCTCTTTTACTAGTTTTTGATTTGATAAAACTTTTAGGTTTTTGTTCGCTTTCTAACCATTCCTTTGGATAAATAGAAGTGCGGTGGCGACTCGACTTGTCTGATTTACCTAGGATTTAGTCAATATCTCTAATGGTAACGAATACCGCGCTACAGGCATTTGGCATTATTTTTATTTGTTTGGAAACTATTTAGTTGGATTGGAAGCACTGAGAAAGGGACTTTTGGATCGTGAAAAGAAAAGATACGAAAAGAGGAAGCAACATTGCAAGGTGTGGAGAAGAGAAAAGATCTTCAAGATCGGAAGAAATTGAAGATCAACTTTCATCAACAACAACTTGTAATGTCTTTAATTTGTAATCTTTTGTCTTTGAATATTATGAGAGGCTATACCCCCCAATGCTAGGGTGGTGTCCCTGATTTTCTACTGTATAAATATTTTATCCATGTTCTTATAATCATTGATGTTTTGGTAATTCAAATTATTATACAACGTGCTTAATGCTTAATTTTATCGGACAAATGAAATTCTGATCAATGGTTAAGGTTTAGGTCGGACAAACCGCCTTATCACGTGTTGTCTAATAAAACCCGCGTTTAATCACTTAGGAATGGGGATCAAACTGTGGTTACCGTAAATTCTTGATACAATAAATATTTCTTAACAGCAATTTGACTGACTAAGGAATTAGGAGTGAAATTGTCTGTTAAATTTGTTTGGCTAAGGAATTAGAGAAAACTACTCTGGAGAAACTATTTTGAATCATAATAGCATCAATGTTATATGATATGGAAAAAGTGGAATACACATCAATTCATACACTTGGCCTTAGCATTATTTCTCATATGCGGACTTTTCCATCTTTCTTTGACACAAGCATAATATTGGCCACCCATTGCGGATACTCAGCAGTTACAAGGAAACCGGCATAATTCTGCTTCTGAACTTCCTCTTTGATCTTCACAGCCATATCTGGATGCGTTCTTCTCAACTTCTGCTTGACTGGCGGGCATTCTGGCTTCAATGGAAATCTATGCTCCACAATCTCAGAATCCAAACCAGAAATGTCTTGATTGGACCAAGCAAACACATTTGAATACTCTAGAAGAAGATCAATCAACCCCTTCTTAGCATCTGGACATAGTCGAGACCCAATCTTGACTTCCTTCACATCATCCTCGAAACCCAAGTTGACTAGCTCAATCTGCTCTCCAAACGGCTAAATAATGTTTTCATCTTGCTCAAGAAGACGAGATAATTCATCACTCACCTCTGCATCACTTTCCTCCTCGGCTTCATACACAGAGAATTCAAAATTTGGAGAAGGAGAACGATCATTGTATTCAATGGGGTTAGGAACTAACTTGCATAATGATTTGATATTTTGATTTTAGAGAAGTGATTTTGTGATCAAATATTATGCAGATGGATAATTATATTGTTTATTTATGTTTTTTGTGATTACCATTTTTAGAATAAAGCAAAAAGTAAAAATAAACATCAAAGATGTGGATGAATAGAATTAATTTTATTGATGATCAATTTAAAATGCCCAAACAATGTTCACTTCTCCCATAGGCATGAGAGAAGGATTTTAAAATATAAAAGAAATTACTTAGATCGATGCAAAGTAACAGGAATATCAACGGCAATCCAATTGTTGCATGTCTTTCCATGCGTTACAAAGTTGGTGCAGTCTTCCTCTTCATTATTCTCTAGCACAACAACTAAGTGTTGTTCATTGCCATGAATGAACTCTCTGCTACGGAAGCGAAGTTGCATCTCTTCAGATCTAATAGCTGACGAGCCCTTCTGGAACCCCAAACCAGTTCTTCCTTTGTTGTCGGAGACCTCTACCACACGCCCCCACTGATCAACAAGACCTTCTTTAACAATCTTCTGAGCATCTTTCAGAGAGAACATAGGTGTCTCAACCCTCTTCTCAACAGCAATAAACAAGGCTTGGAACGGAGTCCCAACCTCATCCTTAGATTCTACATATGCGAAAGATGACAGATGGCTAACCAACAGCGTTTTCTCTCCTCCAACAACCACAAGCTTGCCATTCTTGACAAATTTCAATTTATGATGCAGAGTGGATGTAACAGCCCCTGCCTCATGAATCCATGGCCTTCCCAATAAGCAACTGTAGGCCGGGTGGATATCCATTACTTGAAAAGTAATCTGAAAAACACTGGGACCTATCTTAACTGGAAGGTCCACTTCACCACTTACCGCTTTGCGTGAGCCATCGAAGGCTAGAACAATCACCCCACTATATCTCATGGGAGCTCCTTGGTACGATAACTTTGACAATGTTGACTTCAGAAGCACATTGAGTGACGAACCGGTGTCAACAAGCACATTTGACAAAGCATCTTCTTTTACAGTTCATTGAAATATGCAAAGCCAGGTTATGATTTCTTCCCTTCTCAGGGAGCTCTTCATCACAGAAACTCAAATTATTGCATGAAGTGGTGCTATCCACAATGTGATCAAACTGATCCACAATAACATCCTTCTCCACATATGCTTGTTCCAGAATCTAGAGCAGCTGTTCAACCACATTAAATTCACTCCTTTTAATTAGTCGGAGTACCTCATCATCATCATTGGCTTTCAAGTTGCTGGATTCACCAGACTTATCCTTTGAACAGCCAACTGGTTCTACATTAGGCATCTCCACCTTCTTACCAACAACTGTTTCTTCTTTATTTTCCAGGAACACCGGCCCAAATACTCGACCACTGCGGGTCACCTTTGTAACATCAACAATGCTCACCACTGAACTGGTCGTAGGCAACGGGACCTCTTGACCAATCTTCATTGTTGTAGCATTATACTGATACCGTACAACCTTATCAGATGAATACGGGACTGGGCCCGCTAACCGTATTACTAACGGCGATACTGATCTTTGACTGACGTTATTGTTATTGTTGCTATCATACTGGATTATTAACTGCTCTGGCTGCTTGAAAACCGGCACTATGACATTAACATCGTCATCTACATGACGGGATTGAACAATCTGAATCATGCCTTCATCCATCAGACGCTTGATGTCCCTTTTCACCATATCGCACCCTTTTGGGTTCACGCTACAAACAACACAACCATCATGGTCATGTTCACAATCACTCACGAAACAGATATCTTTATGCATCTGCACCAAAGATCTTCGGATAAACCGGACATCAAAAACTTTGAATTCACCAGGACAACCATCCACCATATTTACTGAGGTGTTCCCATGAGCGAGCAAAGGGTTAGCTTTCACATTAGGCGCGTGGTCCTCAAAGGAAACCATACCACTTTTCATAAGCTTTTGCACCTCATATTTCAATGAATAACAGTTTTCAATTTCATCCCAGGTGCACCCTGATGAAAAGCACAACGAAGCTTAGGTTTATACCACCAAGGAAGTGGTTCTGGGATCTGCGGTGGATTCCTCGGTTAAATCAAGTTTTTGAGGACCAGGGATGGATATAATTTTGCGTACGACATAGGAATCGGGTCAAAAGAGACCTTCTTCCTCTCAAAGTTCTGTTGTTGGTGATGATTGTTGTTGGAATTATTGTTGTTGTAGGTGATCGTTCTTTGTTGCGGTTGTTGTTATTGACATTGATTTTGTAGTTGATGTTGAATTGGTGTTGTTTGTTGATTTGAAATTAATGGAATAATGGAACACACTTGATGATGATGATGTTGACGGGGTGGTGGATTTCTTCTTGCTCGAGGCCTCCTTTGCCTCTTGTAGCGGGGTATTCGTTACCATTAGAGATATTGACTAAATCCAAGGTAAACCATACAAGTCGAGTCGCCACCGCACTTCTATTTATCCAAAGGAATGGTTAGAAAGCGAACAAAAACCTAAAAGTTTTATCGAATCAAAAACTAGTAAAAAAGAGTCAGAGATCTGGGTAAGGGGGTTGGTTATGCAATGGGAAGGTGTTAGGCACCCAAAACATCCTAGACACTCCTAGGGAGCCCTTTTCACATTTGTTGTAAGGCTGTTGTTTTGTGAAAAAAATGTTTGTGCAAACATGATCGAAGAGATGACAAGAGAATATACAAGTTATTTACATTTTGTGTTTGGATGGATAAACCCATTGCCTACGTACCATCTTAAAAAAGATTAGGATCAAAACCTCGTAGTTTGGGGTAAAAATCTCAAAAATGAGTTGGTGAATTGATTGGTCCAAAATCCTTAAGGTCTTTTGTTATCCAAGGGAGAAAACTCAACCTAAAACAACAAATCCACCATGTGAGGATAGCTTCAACATGCTAGTGAGGGGTTAACCCTATAATAAGCATGGAAGACTTATTGTCCCTCACTAAGGATAAAGGTGAGTATTACATCTACCTCAAGGATAACTCAAACCTAATAGCTAAAGGTTATGAAAAAGTTTTGATTAAGAGGGTGGCCATTGAAACCACAAAAAGATTTGAGTGAGTGGTATTTACCACTGAAAAGTATTTACAAAATATGGTCAAAGTTGTCTTAGTATTCAATTCGAAATAAGTGTTATGAAAAGAAAGTTTGAAAATCAAAAGCATAAGGCTTAGGTTTCTAATGTTGAAAACAAGTGTTAATGTTTGCACAAAAGTTTTGGCTTGGGTTAGAGTGGAGAGAAGAAGAAGAAGGGCTAAGGTCCTAAGCATACAAGAGGTAAGGGATAAAGGAACAAAACCACAAAAGGAGTTCCTCTCATGAGATCATATTGATGATCCAAGTAGCTCCCATCCTTTGGAATAAGCAATCACCATAATGATAAACTCAAGCAATCAACAATCAAATAAAGCTCTTGGAAAAGTTCCTCAAGGTATCTTGGATCCCTCTTTTTTAGAAGCTCATGGCAATGGTTCCTCAATTTGGATCAAGTTGGAATCCCTAGCATAAAGAAACACACACATCAAAATGTTCTATTTACAAATCAAAGAATGGACAAGAGGGAGTTTAGAATTTGGTCCTTTCAATGTTCATCTTCATGTTTTAAGCATTCTAAAGGCATGAGGCCTAGTTGCTCTTTAACTCCATTTTGCATAGGGAAGGTCCTAAAGTCTAAGTCCTTTTGTCCATTTTTTGCATTTGGTCCACAACAATCAAACAAAACACAAGCACAATAGTATATACACAATTATGTGCTCAAGTGAGCAAAAGGCAAATTGCATTAACATAAACATGTGCTCAAGTGAGCAAAGGAAAAAAGCAAATTGATAATATGTGCAAGAATAGTAAATTGCATAAAAGTAAAGAGCGAAAGTAAATGTTAATGGTTAATAGTTAGTGTTAGTAGTTAGTGTGCCATAAGGCAAATTTAGCGCTATGTTAAGCAATCGTAATTGGACTTATGTAGAAGTCACAACTATTTGAGGTCGGTCAATAATAATGTAGGCAACAACACAAGTTAGAAGTCTTGATTAGTGAACCAAGTTCCAACAACTTGCCATGCCAAAAAGAAGAAGAGAATTGATCTTGTATTGGTTTAAGCCTTTTGCATGACTTAAGAAACAACCTATCCTTAATGCAAAGCCATTCACTTGATCAATTGATCAAGATGAATTAGATTTGAATCAAGGAACATTAAGTGTCCCTAATCAATGCTAACTTATCAACCTTCAACTCATTGATCAAAAAGAAAAACGAAGAAGAAGAAGAAAGAGATGAATAATGGAAAAGGAAATGGAAAGAATAAAGTGCATAAGGTGAATAAAAATGTACCAATCCATGTGTGTTGATCAAATGATATTGAAAGTCAATGTCAAACCATGAGAAACCAGAAATGGGATGAAGATTGGAGGTCAAATAATAAGCAAAATATTTTTGGCATTTTCTCTATTAAAAATAAACTTGAAATAAAAATAAAAGAAGGTCAAACTTCAAAATCACTTCAAATCAACCTTGAAAGGTCTAAGTGATTTATCCCAAGTTCAATAAGGTCAAACAAAGTTTGACAAAAAATTTCAGCATTTTTAAAAGTCAGAAACTATTTTTAATCAATTAAAAGTGAATAAAAATAACCTATATGAACTAAAATCTCAAATAAATCTCAAATCAATTAAAAAATTGATGAGAATATTTTTTAGAGATCCATCATCATTCAAACAGGTTAGGAAAATATTTTTGTATTTTTTGAATATTGAAAACTATTTAAAATGAATTAAAAATAACCAGAAAAGAGAAAATTCACAAAAAATATCAAATGACAAAACAAAAAATATTAAAAATCATGTTTAGAAATTAGAATTTAAATGGAGAAGAATGCAATTGGTCCCATATTTTTTGGAATTAAAATGAAGAAGTTATGAATTTTTGAAAATAATGGAAATAAAAGAAATTAAATCAGAAAATAGAAAAAGAGAAAAAACCAGGAGCGTCTGATCAAGCCTCATTAATTGACGTGGCTGATCAAACGCTCCATATGCGCGCTTCCAGGGTAGGCTTCAGTCAAACGCATCACACATGGCATTTAAAAAAGTCATAAGAAACAAAGGTGGAGATTAGATCTGGGGATGCCATCACATGATCCACAATCCATCTGGCAAAGGGACGGTGGCCAGAGCCACCGTCTTCTCTGGTGAGCTTGAAGATTCCAGTGACATTTGCAGATTTCAAAAACTTAACCAAAATACATGATCCATACATCATTGGAAAGTTGGGGTGATGTACATCACCCCTGTACCATTGGTTTCTCCTCTAGATCCTTATAGAGAGAGAAATCAGAGAGAGAAAATCATGGTGTTCATACTGAACTTCATGGATTTCAACAATTGAGCACTCAAAACAATTTCCTCTATGAAGAGGACTTCAGCCAACACAAATATCCAAGCAAATAAATCAAGAAATAGTGAGTTTCGAAGAAAAAACCAGTTGGAGAGAACCTTTCAATTGTGGTGATCTGAGCTTGCTTCCTTGCTTCCTTTGGCCAAATAGAGCTTCAATGGATTATGAGAGAGAGGTCTAGGAACTTTAGATCTAGAAATTCGACCAGATTTAGTTGAATTTCAGATCTGAGAAATTTGAATGAAAATGAAATAGTTGCTTTGGTGAGAGGTTTGGTTTTCAATTCAGCAGCATTTCAGGTTCATTCATCGATGGAAATTGAATGGAATGATGCTTCTATTTATAGATGGAGAGGCAAGGCAAGTTGTATCAAACTCATGTGCATGAAATTGGATCCTCCATGCATGGGCCTGTACAGGCGCATGGAGGGCCCAAAAGCAAGTGCAAATGCAAGCTGATATCATGCCAAATTGAAATGGATGTGTACTCTGAGCTGCAATGGCTTGTGCATGGAAATTTAACATGAAATCCATAATTGGTCATAAAACCTCAAGTCTTCGAAAATGCCATTTGCCATATCCAAACATGAGCATCTGCGTAATGGTTGGAAAGGTCTTAATGTAAGGAACAAATGTTATGTTGGGAAAAAATCCATTTGAAGTGTGGAAATTAGTGAATTTTGAGTTTAAAGTGTAAGATGCAAAACATGCAAAGGTGAGGTTTCCAAATTTGGCCAATGTTCAAGCCCCTCTGTTTTGATGATGCAAGCCTCAAATGAAAACACATCCAACGTCATAGTTGTAGATATTTTCAAGACAATCAAAATGGACTTAAATTTTGCATCATTTGGATCTTTTATGAAAGAGTTATGGGCACTTGAAGTTGGACTTTTTTGCCTTTCAATGCATTTGGTCCAAAGTGACCTATAATGTATTGTATTATCATAGGTATTTCCTTTGAGATTTTGTAATTTTGTTCAACATAACATTTGAAGTAGACATCTTAAGCTTTCCAATGCATTTGATCCCACCTCCAAATCCTAAAAAATGAATGAGTTATATTCTTGGGAAGTTGACCCAAAATTAGGGTTTTAGTCAAAATGACCTATAATGTCTTGGAATGGATAATAGCCTTCCAAGCTTCAAATCAATTTTTGATGTACATGAAAGTTGTTCATATTGTCCTTAAGAACATTTTTGCTTTTAGGATCATCTCCATTTGACCAACACATAAAAAGTTAGGTCTCAGTGCATTTCAAAATAATCAGATGGATTGACTAATCAACTTCTCAAGTCCACAACTCATATCTTGATGAATTGATGATTGAGGACACTCCAATAAGCTCAAATTTGCATGAAATGATGAATTAGAGAACTTACCTTGATTTTATTTGACCATGGGTTGAGGTTGCTTCAAGAGCAAGGCATTGTGGATGGTCAGATGAACTAGGGTTTCCTTGGGGAACCAACCCCAAACCCTTTGACTTGCTTTGATCAAAATGATGAATTGAGATGCTAAGGAGGCATATTTGATGTATGAGAGCTTTGGGAACCATTTCCATGTTTGCTTTCCTCTTTTCTTGGCCCTATCTTTGCACCCATGATCTCCTTGAAGCTTTTGACCTTGTGATTGCTCAAGCTATAAACAAAAGATGTTAGTGACATATTTTTGTGCTTTTGGTTAGTAAACACAATAAGAAAAGCAATAATATACAATTCAAGCATGCTTGGTGATCTCAAACCACTCACAAGAGGTCCCACCCAAAGGTAAGGGGTACCACGATGCTTATGATCCTTGAGGCGATGCAAATGCAATGTTGTGATGCCATGAGGGATCTTAGGGTCAAAATTGGGGTCTTACAGATGCCCCTATTTAAGGTCATTCTAGCTGGAGAAGTGAAGGTTAAAATCTTCGCCTCGACGAGGTAGAATGGGCTTAAATAATAACAAAGAGATGAATTTTGGTCCCTAAGAGACCTCATGATGTATGTATGCAAACAGTAATACTCTACGGGGGGATGTGTCCACAAAGGCTAAGATCAGGAGGAATTTGACAATCCCTATGAGTAATCCACTCCATGGGGAAGAGACTCTATCGGGGGGTAAAGGGATAAAAATGCGTGAGCAGGTCACGACTTGAAACTTGCCGAGAGGCACAGAGGAAATCCAGTGAAATACATCAATGGAAAGACTCAAGTTGACTCAAAGATGCACGTATTGGGGAATATACCAATACAACAAAGAAAGTATCCATAACGGATACTTCGGATAAAAAGTCCGGACTCAGGTGGGGAAATAACAAATGAGGTATTACCGGTTACTGGGTATTAGACTCAAAAAGATATCCTGTGATCCCACCGGTATAAGGGTGAGAGAAAAACATGCTCCGGGAGAATGAATATCTAAGACCGGTACAAGGGTGAGAGATATCAAACATCCAAAGATCATCTGAGGAGGACCTAAAAAGGTAAACTTCAGCTCAGGAAAATTTGACTCCGCAGGGGGACAAAAGGTCATAATAGGGAGCAGAAGGAAGGAACACCAAGGATACCGGTTACTGGGCATATAATAGGTGACCAACCACAATGTGAGTTGGGGAATAATCCCAAGACACTCATCATCCGAAAGTGGGATAAAAGCAAACTCGATTATAGGATGGACATTCGATTCCAAAAAGGGATACGAATCTTACTCAACTGGGGAAGAACAACAGGCTTCGACCAAAGAGTGCATGAGATATATTATCTATTACCGTCAGAACGTAGATAATATACTGGCATGGAAGATTATCCACAACCGGTTACTGGGTTAATGAAGGATAGATCGACCGAAAAAGAAAGGCATCCGGATACCGAAACTAGGTATATAATGATGACCATTCAAGGGGAGCAACAATCATTACCGACAATCGGTAAATGAAAGATGACTTGCTGGGGATAAACTGCCTGATAAGAGCAATTATCCAAGAGATATATCATTCGATAATGATAACCGTCAAAGAGGGGATTACATCTACCGGATACTGGGTAGAAAACCACGGAAAAGTAACCGTCATCGATTAGGATGAACAAGAGGTTAACTCTGCAAGGGGATAACATAGGGTTTACAACTACCGGTATAAGGGTAGAAAACCACAGACTACGTCGGGGATAAGATGAATGATTACTGATTATTGAGAAATTATTCATTTATACCACAGGGAAGCGCAGGAAACAGTCACAAGAGGCCAATCTAGGATGAAACTAAAGAGGCAAGTTGAATCAAGACTCGTCCCAGTGAGGATATAACTCAATGGGGACTCCCATCCCAATATATGTGTTGAGAGGAAACCGAAATAATCATCATCCACGAGGATATAACTCGGTGGGGATTATGGAAGGAAAGATAAACACTTTCTACTTAAGGAGCTGACTCTATATGGGGGAGTTCAGACACTGGCATCTGCTTGGGGAAATGTATTACCAACTAGCAGGGGATCGCAAACAAAGATATAAGGCAAAGAATGCGATATGAATATCCGAATGTTTGAAAATTATATGCACACATGCGTAGTTTATGTATGATGAATGCTGACAAATAGACGTTTCTAACACCAACAAGTCCAGCGAATAAGTACACAAACGTCTGGTACTACATCTCAAGGATCTCTTCAGGGGAGGCGCGTCAGTCGTCCCTACTGGGGCAAAGTCACTGCATAGATGGACTCCGACATAGGGGCAACTCTACTGGGAAATTATCAAAGGGGCATCAAATACCACATTACCAAAGACATCACATCTGCTGAGGAGGAAAGATCACTACCCTGTGTCGCACCTCGAAAAATGGGGATACGACTACAAAGCGAAGCGCGATCGCACGCTCGCAATGATGGACTGAACAGAGTCGCCACCGAACTTTATTTATTCCTAAAAAGGAAAGGGGAAATATCGATAAAACCCAAGACAAAAGAAAGGATAAGATATGGTCATCGCAACCAATATCAGGGTTCGGGAGTCGATTACGCAAGGGGAAGGTATTAGCACCCCTCACGTCCGTTGTACTCAACGGGAACCATTAGGTCAATTGTGTGCGTTAATGTTAGTTTGAAATGTTAGGCTTTTCAAGTTATTAGGTGGGAAAGAAAGAGTAAAAGAGAGGAAAATGTTTTTTGGATTTTGACGAAGGACTAAACCTAAGTTTTTTATTAATGGGCCTGACAAGATTTATAAATCCTGCTCCTACGTATCTCAATAGAGAAGTCAAGGCTTACGTAGTTCTGGGTAGAAAAATGTTTGTTTGTTGGTCGATTTTAGCGAAAGTCATACTGTATTAATCGACGAAAACATTATTTTACCCAAAACAGATGAGGAGTGAACGCATACCACACATCGAACGGATTTACAAATCTACATTCGGAAAAGCGTCATTTATCTCTACTCAACAATCGTGGCCGAAACATTGTTTTGTATCTCTTAAGACAATATATCTTTCATTTTAAAAGGTTTTTGATTAGTCGCACGGCGGCGAGAAAAAAGTTTGATTGGTTGGATGTGTTTTGAGTGATGGCGAGAACTTGGATGAGCGAGATATACATCTCGAATCCTAGCCTCAGGAGTGCATGGTATACACCATCTTCCATTTCCACCTTTTTTGAAAAAGGTTAAGATAGGAATTAAGTATTTTGGAATTTGATTGAGAAAGGCTTTGAAGAAACCGCATTGACAGTTTTAGAAGATGGTGAGAGTTAAGATTGGCGAGGCATACGTCTCGAATCTTAATCTCAGGAGTGCATGGTATACACCATGTTCCATTTCCACCTTTATTGAAAAAGTGTTAAATAATATTTAGGTATCTTAGATTTGATTGAGAAAGGGTTTGACGAAACCACATTGAGAATTTTAGACGATGGCGAGAGTTAAGATTGGCGAGGCATACGTCTTGAATCTTAATCTCAGGAGTGCATGGTATACACCATGTTCCATTTCCACCTTTATTGAAAGAGTGTTAAATAAGAATTAGGTATTTTGAGTTTTTGTTGTGAAAAATGACTTGACACTAGATCAAGTATTGATGGACGTTTGAGAAAGATTTGAATGAGTGTTTGAGAGAAAACCAAAGTGGATAAAATTGGATGATGGCGAGAGCTAGGATTGGCGAGATATACATCTCGAATCCTAGTCTCAGGAGTGCGCGGTATACACCACGTTCCACTTCCATCTTATGAAAATGTCTTAACTATAAATTAATATTTTTTGAGTTTTTTATCAGAAAAAATGGCTTGACGTTGAATCAAGCGTTTGGTGAAAGTTTGAAAGAAATGGAATAGAATAGGATGGAGAAATGGATTGGTTTGTTTATTGAGAAAATACTCGACGTTGGGTCAAGTCATATTTTTGTATTTTTTTTGGAAATGGTTGATTTTATTCTTGTGTTAGTATCTAACTAAACAGTCAAACACATAAAGAAATGAAATAGTACAAGATTATTACACATCGGGGGAGTGGGGTACATTTTGTCAAATGGGGATTCAAAATCATGAAATAATTCAATCGGGCCCAAACAACAAATAATGCAAAAGTATGAGTGTAGGTGCAAGAGAACCGGCTCATTGTAAGAAAGCCCAAGAGTAAGCTATGTGAGGTTGACGGCGATGCTTAAAAAGCAATCGACTTACAAGGGTGTGAAAATGGGCTCGATATTGAATCGAGAAAAGTGTGATTTTTATAGTTTAAAATGGTTTTGAATGAATGATGCAATTAAAAGAAAACAAATCTATGTTAGGATAATGAAACTATGAATATAATAAAGCATAAACATAAAAGAAAATGTTAAAAGAAATAAAAATACTACACATAGGTATCGAACCCACTCCGCTAAAGACCATAGAAACCACCCCTCTCCATGTGGTCACTCATGATTGTTTATAATTTAAATAACAACATAAGTATATAAACCATACTAGATTGGAACAAAAAATGAAAAAAGAAACTAAAATAATAATAGTAAAGGTCTGTTGGATTACCAAAAATAACCCAACCGCCTGGCTGTTGGGTTTCCAAAGAGAAATTAAAAGGTGCACTAAACAACATTACCAATAATTAAAATTAAAACCAAGGAATACCAAAGGTAAATGGTCTTTAGTCATATTTGAATGCTATTTTCTTAAAAGTAAATAAAAGAAATTTGGGACACTCAAAGTCCATTCCTCATTCACGCCAAACCTCATCATTCTCTCTCTCAAATGCACGGTCCCCCCCCCCCCCCTCAATCGCTTTCTCTCAGACGAGCCTCTCTCTCGCAATGTCAACCTCACGTTCTTCTCAAAATCGCGTCACTCTCAACCCTCACTCCCAATCGCCCATATCTCACTCAAACATGTAAGAAAGCAATGGCTGAAACAAAAAAACTCACCTTCGGCGGTGACAACGGCAACGATGAAGCTCCCAGGTTTGTCTTTGATTTGGTGATTAGGGTTTGTGGTATCCTTTTCGCCGTTCCCTTTTTTTCTCAAATTTTTCGTCCTCCACACTGATTCCTCTCTTTTCTATTTATGCTCGGCTGATTAGGGTTTCGAATTGGTACATTGGGTTCAAAAGAGGCATCCCTACGAAATAATTTTTTTGATGTTCAGACTCGGATTGCCCTGTTTATGCTAGACTCGAAAAGGTATTCTGAAATCAAGTTTTCTCCAATTGTTTTGTCTTAACTCTATTTTGGGTATTTTCTTGGATTTTACTGCCTTGACTAATTTTACCTGTACCCCTTTTTTACTACAGTGAAATTTCGGGGTATTGGTCTGAACTTGAAGATTTTCCTTGGTCAGTTTGTGTAATTGAGCCGGTGGTTTCATTAGGCGAACTGGTTGCCGCAACAGCAGCAGCAGCTTGAGGTGGATTTCCGGACGAAAGTGGTGGCATGTATGTAGATGTATCAATCTGCTCAGGAAGCTGTTTCATATCCACCTCAAACCGGGACTGAACATTATTGAGAACGTCAACATCGGGTGAACATGAAACAAATGTAGTTGCAAGGCCTTTGGTGCCAAACCTTCCAGCTCGGCCAACTCTGTGTAAGTATGTGTCTACAGAGTCAGGCATGTCATAGTTTGTCACAATATTCACGCGTTCAATGTCAATTCCTCTGCCAACCAAATTGGTTGCTACAAGAATCCTGGTATGTCCCTCCTTAAAACCTTTATAACGCTTCAACCTTTCTTCCTGGGACATTCCAGAATGAATGCATATAGATGGAAAGTTGCATTCCACAAGCAGCTTGTCCACTAGAGAACTATCTAACAATTGAGTTTTTTCTGATTCAGCAAGCATGTGATTCATTTCCTTGATTGCTTCTTCATTGTGGCGCATAATATTAGTCTTCGTCACATATACAGCATCCTGAAGTTGATGGAGAACATCCCTCAAACGATCACCTAGCACCAAGATATCCTCAACAATGTCATGTGAAATCTGACTTTTCTTTGTTTGTGTAGACAGGATTTTACTCAAGGATTGAATGCTTGAAAGTGGACCATGGATTTGCTCAACCAAATTATTCATCCTGACATTATTTTTCCATGTTGATTGCTGAAGTAACATTGCTTTCTGATCCATAACATATGCCATAGCTAGAGACTGTGAAATACCAACGGCATTTGATCTTTGATCGGAAGTGAAGTTGCGCATACAAACCGGCTCATCCTTGACCCGAGGGGTCTGAGTTTGTTAAAAGAGGGAGCTCTTATTTGTATTGTGTTAAAGAATGCAGATGGAATTTAGAAATGATTGTAATCCCTTTTTTTTGGCCTGCCATGAGTTTTCTGCTATAAGTTGTTGTCGGTGCCATGTTCTTTATTGTTTGTTGCAGGTTAGGGACGAGATTGCAAGCATGTTGATGAAGGAGTACCGGCAGCAGGTGCAGGTGGTGGTTCGGCTATGATGCTGAAGTTTGCAGAAACAACGGCGGCATCAACAAAACAGTTGCTCTCCACTTGATCAGAAATTTCTTGTGCAGAGGTTATGTTGCACATGAGTACATCCGCGACATAGCCCATGGTTAACAGCATCAGAGATTGCATTTGACAAATGCTGCTTGTCGGAACAGCGAGGCCATCAGAATCTCCATAGTGATCAATAATCTTCTTCACTTGTGATATACAGTCAGAGAGGGCCTTCACTTCTTCCGCAACCAAGTGGCTATAGTGCTAGCTAGAGCTTTCATTTGAGTCATTAAAAGGTGTACTGAAACCATGTGTTTGGGTCAGAAAATTTAAGTGATGTAATACTTGTACTCAAACTCATCAATGCCATGAGTATTTTTCAGTTTTCTATAATGGCAATTGAAATACAGTTCTACATCCATTGTGTTATCTTTTGACATGCCTCAATTAGAACATCTAGAGCCATGAGCTCGATGGAAGTTATCTTTTCACCTTCTCTTTTTTTTTATCTTCAGTCTAACAATGTTAGGGGGCTTCACATTCCCAATGGTTTAACAAGAGATTAATTTCAATGCACCGACGGTGCAAATCGATTATACAATTGACTTTATAACTCTTGAAGATAAACTTTTAGCCAATTAAACGAAATTAAAAGAAGATAGATGATTTAAACATTCAAGAACAACGACAAACTCCTATGATTATCGGCTGTGCAGTAGAAGATGTCTGGCTATGATTTCTTTTAGGCTTCTTATAAAGCTTAGATAATGCTTGAACAACAGTCCTCATTGAAGGTCTAGTTTTGGAAACTCCACTGACACATTTGAACGCAAGTGAGGCCATATCATTAAGCTTGTTTACATCATAGTTTTCATTCAGTTTCGGATCCACAATTTCTTCCCATCCAATCTTTCCCTCACTTTCCATGGCAACTAGTTTTACGTATTCCATTAGCCCCTGCTGTGGATTTCTTCCAGTAATAAGCTCGAAAAGTAGCACACCAAAACTATATACATCGCTTTTCTTAGTGAAGGTACTTGTAGATATATACTCAAGATCAAGATATCCAAAAGTTCCTCTGATATTCGACGCACGCGGCTTAATCATCTCTGGTCTGGAAAGCCCAAAGTCAGTGACCTTGGCTTTCATAAACTCATCCAATAGAATGTTGGAAGACTTGATGTCACGGTGCATAATAGGTGGATCAACCCCATAATGTAGATATTCCAGCACCCTTGCAACATCTAGTGCTATGCTAAGTCTCAAATCCCAGCTTAATGGCTCATAATCTTTTCCATATAAATGAGAAGCAAAACTACCATTGCTCATGTAAATGTAAAGGAGCATATGTCGCCCTCTTTCCGCAACATATCCCACCAAAGCCACAAGGTTTTTGTGATGTAATCTTCCAAGTAATAGAACCTCAGTTAAAAATTCTTGTTCTCCTTGTCTTGAATTAGCACCAAGAACTTTAACTGCAACCGTCTCACCTGTAGGCATTTGTGCTTTGTAAACAGAACCAAATGCTCCAAGGCCAATGATCATTGTAAAATTAGAAGTGGCCTTTTCTACATCTTTCAGCTGCTTTTATCAAGCCAAAATCCGAAACATCTGAGCCAGAGACATCAAGGATTTCCCAGGAAGCATCAGCTAACGCAATCAAGACATCATCACTCAGCAACTTTCTTCGTCTAGCAATCGCTGCCACTGCTAACTTAATATCACCCGGTAAGCCGATAGCAATCTCTTCTAAATCTTCAATAATATCCTCCAAAGGTCTTCCAAGAACTCCAATGCAAAGGTTGACTAGACTTTGAGGCTTTTTCTTCTTAGATAGAAATCCGGGAAATTGAGGATGGTTGATTACGGCAATGGAGGACTTGGATTTGAAATTGGATTGGAATTGGGATTAGATGTGAATTATGGTTATATCTTGGTTGTGATTTTTTTCTTTTTTCTTTTTGATGAAATTTGGGAATGGATGGTTTCCTTTGGTCATGAATGTATGCAAATGAATTTTAGGCCAAGTGCCAAATAAAAAAAAATAAAAAAAAAAATTCAGGACCAAAATCGGGGTATGACAGTTGCCCCTATTTAAGTATCTTCAACTAGAGAATATGAAGCAAGACACTCTTCATATGATCATAGTGGGAGATGGTTAAATACATAGAAGACCCGGATTTTGATCCTGAATCCCTATGACATGATGTGATATGATATGATATGATATGATATGATATGATATGCATGGATGCAGGATTCTTTTTTTTTTTTGTAATTTTATCTGCTAGGGATATGGTGGACCCTTGACAGGAGATGCTACTAGACAGACCAATCTGTGGGGAATGCTGGTGGTCCACAGGAAGACAGACAAACGGTAAGAAACAACTCGCTGGGGAAAACAGTCCTGCTGGAGAATCAGACACACACTGGGGAGTAATCGAAGTGAAAGTTGATAAACAACATTCAGAGTACAAGAGATTTCGGTAGTAAGTTCACACATGACTTATTAAACCCGAATAAGAAAAAATTTCTACAACAGGTTCATACATGACCTGATAACACTGAAACAATCATAGAGAAAGATTCTTCAAAACAGGTTCATACATGACCTGGTAATGCTGGAATAAAAGCTCAACAACAGGTTCATACATGACTTGACAATGCTGGGGAATATCAAGAATTTCTGACAGTAGGTTCAGACATGACCTAACAAACTCAGAAAAATTCAAAAAGGGTATATCAACAGGTTCATACATGACCTGGTGACAAACTTGAACATTTTGAGAAAATGTCCACAACAAGTTCATACATGACTTGACAATATTGGAACAAAAAGTTTAGCAACAGGTTCATACGTGACCTGGTAAAACTGGAATAAAGGCTCAACAGCAACGGGTTCATACATGACCTGACAATGCTGGAGAAAATAAAGAAGTTCTGACAGCAGGTTCAGACATGACCTAACAAGCTCAGAAAAATTCAAAAAGAGTATATCAACAGGTTCATACATGACCTGATGACAAACTTGAACCTTCTGAGAAAACTTCCACAACAAGTTCATACATGACTTGACAACATTGGAACAAAAGGTTCAGCAACAGGTTCATACATGACCTGATAATACTGAAATAAAAGTTGAACAGCAGGTTCATACATGACCTGACAAAATAGGAACGTTCAAAGAATTTTCAACAACAGGTTCGTACATGACCTGACAACACTTGACTATTCAAAGAGTATTCAATTAACAGGTTCATACATGACCTGACAATACTGGAATGAAAGTTCAACAACAGGTTCATACATGACCTGACAATACTGGAATGAAATTTCAACAATAGGTTCATACATGACCTGGATAGCACTGAACAAAAACCCAAAGAAACTTCAACAACAGATTCATACATGACCTGCTGATATTGGAAAACATACAAAGCGACATCATTGGAGTTTTCTAACACGAAAAAACCTCAAAGCTTCTGGAAATTCCTCAAGATGATAAGTCATACATGACTTTCACGGAACCATCAGGAAAGATAGGGTAATTAAACTCTATGTACGTGCGAACAACAATTGGACTTTTAACCGTAAGTAATGGACTACAACCAACTTTGCCAGCAACAACTGGACTTTGACCAAAAGCAATGGATTACAACCAACTTTTAACGTAGTTTGCCAACAACAATTGGACTTGATGAAAGCCAATAGTAAACCATTACCGGCTACAACGGAGTTTGCCAGCAACAACTGGACTTGAAATGATGTTGGCGACAACCAAACTTCAGATATCAATCACAAATGTATTTACAAACAGACTGACATTGATGCCAACAGCAATTGGGTTCAAAATAAATGCTGGTTACAACCCGACCTTAAAGGACACCAGTTACAACTGGATTTGGTCAAAGACAACTGGTGACATCCAGACTTAACAGACGATGCCAATAGCAACTGGTCTCAGAGGTCAAGGGATACAATCAACAACGAGACCTGAGATTATGCAAATGAGCGCGGAGCACTTCGGGCTATGCATGATTTGGATTCTGCTTATATGCATGATGTATGAATGATCATGAAATGCAAATGCTGACAATATACAGACTGGAAATTAGGGAAAGCTTTATGGAGGTACTGAATCCTCAACACCAATAACTCAACCGAAGGAGTGAGTAAATGCATCAAAGGAGGATCTATCAAGCTGAACAGTTACACTGGCCCAATAATCCTTCCAGAGAATGATAAATTCGTGCTCTGTGGAGATAGATATTGATCATCCAAGGGGAGTCTTGCAACTTGAGACTTGCAGGGAAAGACGAAAGCTTTCCTTTTAATATTTCCACATGTCAAAGCAAAATTGTGTTTCTCAATATGTTGAAAAATTCTTTTTTGAGTTCAAAAATTTCATTATTAACAAATAAATGACGTTTTGCATAACAAAGAAAATCAAAGAAAAACAGCAAATGATAGAATTTGATGGGCAAACTTGTATTTATTCAAGAATGGTAGCACACAAATGGCGTAGCTCCATGGAATATTACAAATTTGAAAATGGCAATAGAGAAAGGTTTACATTGAATCACAATGACTACTACTATCCCTAATAACAATGACTCCACGAGACCTCTTTTCTGAACGGAGTAACTAGATTGATCTTCCATTTTTAGCTCTTCTGTGTTGATTAGTGACAACCGATGCAGTCTATGCCTTTTGTCCCTAATTTTTGCCGGGATCGCCCTTTCGGGTTTTCAATCCACCGGGACGCTCTTTTTTGCCTAAGTCGCCCTTTCAGGTTTTCGACTTAGCGAGCTACCATTTTTTTTATCCCTAACTTTTGCTTGGACCGCCCTTTCAGGTTTCAGTCCACCGGGATTTGTTAGGCATATTATCTTTTGACTGCATCAGAGTTCACAGGGTGAATGAGCTCTTTGCCATCCATAGTTGTGAGAAATAGAGCACCTCCAGAGTACGCTCTCTTTACAACGTATGGGCCTTCATAGTTGGGAGTTCACTTCCCACGTGAATCTTTGTGTACTGGCAAGATCATCTTGAGCACGAGATCTCCTTCCTTGAACTCTCGAGGACGGACCTTTTTGTCAAATGCCTTCTTGATTCGTTGCTGGTACAATTGTCCATGGCACAGAGCGGTCATACGCTTCTCATCAATGAGATTAAGTTGATCATAGTTGTTCTGAATCCATTCAGCTTCGTCTAGCTTGGCCTCCATCAATATTCTCATTGAAGGTATCTCTACTTCGACTGGGAGAACTGCGTCCATCCCATACACTAAGGAGAATGGGGTTGCCCCTGTTGAAGTGCGGACTGAGGTCCGGTATCCATGCAAAGCAAAGGGTAGCATCTCGTGCCAATCCTTATAAGTTTTCACCATCTTTTGCAGGATCTTCTTGATATTTTTGTTGGTAGCTTCAACAGCACCATTCATCTTTGGACGATATGGAGAAGAATTATGGTGGTCAATCTTGAAACTCTCACATAATTCTCTCATTGTCTTGTTGTTCAAGTTTGAACCTTTGTCGGTGATGATCTTGCTTGGGATTCCATAGCGGCAGATAATCTCCTTCTTGATAAAGCGAGCAACCACATGTCTCGTCACATTGGTGTAGGAAGCAGCCTTTACCCATTTAGTAAAGTAATCGATGGCAACTAGGATGAAGCGGTGACCATTGGAAGCCTTAGGTTCTATAGCACCAATCATGTCGATGCCCCACATTGAGAAAGGCCAAGGTGATGTCAAAACATTCAACAGTGTTGGCGGCACATGCACCTTATCAGCATAAATTTGGCATTTATGACATTTTCTTGCATAGCTGAAACAATCGGACTCCATGGTCAACCAGTAATAACCAGCTCTCAAAATCTTCTTCGCCATGGCATGTCCATTGGCATGGGTTCCAAAGGATCCTTCATGAATCTCCTTAATTAACATGTCTGCTTCGTGTCTATCCACGCATCTGAGCAGAACCATGTCATGGTTTCTCTTGTAAAGCACGTCATTGCTCAAAAAGAATTTGGATGATAACCTCCTCAGAGTTTTCTTATCCAACAATGTAGAAATCTTCTAGATACTCTTGACTTAAAAGATATCGCTTGATGTCATGAAACCATGGTTTACCATCAGTTTCTT
The DNA here is from genome assembly GCF_024323335.1 of Lathyrus oleraceus. Taxonomy (NCBI): domain Eukaryota; kingdom Viridiplantae; phylum Streptophyta; class Magnoliopsida; order Fabales; family Fabaceae; genus Lathyrus; species Lathyrus oleraceus. The sequence goes on from NC_066580.1 coordinate 363,105,624, forward strand.
CTTCAATCAGCTGACAGTAGGCAGGCTCATCTCTTCGCTCGATTCGAATAAGCGGAGCTTCATTATGGAATCTGACTTGGTACATTGATGCTAATGTTGCCAAAGCGTCAGCCACTTGATTGTCTACTCTTGGGATGTGATGGAAAGTGATATCATCAAAGTATTCTATCATCTTCACAACATGAGCACGATACGGGATCAGATTTGCATCGCGAGTTTCCCATTCTCCTTTGACTTGATAGATCACCAAGGCTGAATCTCCATACACCTCAAGGATCTTGATTCAGAGATCAATTGCGGCTTCAAGACCAAGGATACAAGCTTTATATTCTGCGACATTATTCGTACAATCAAAGCACAACCTTGTTGTGAAAGGGGTAAAGCCACCATTTGGATTCATCAAAACAGCTCCCACACCATGACCACTGTAATTGGAGGAACCATCGAACGCGAGCTTCCATCGAGATCCTAGTTCTGGTCCTTCCTCTGGGCCTGGGATCTCACAATCCTTTATCACCATTATATCCTCATCGGGGAAATCAAACTTCAATGGCTGATAGTCTTCAACTGGTTGGTGAGCAAGATACTCGGCTAACACACTTCCCTTGATTTCCTTCTGGGGTACGTACTGGATGTCGTACTCTGACAAAAGCATCTGCCACCGGGCAAGTCTTCCAGTCAAGGCAGGTTTCTCAAAGATGTACTTTATTGGGTCCATCTTCGAGATCAACAAAGTAGTATGGCAAATCATGTATTGCCTCAAACGACGAGCGGCCCATGCTAGCGCGCAACAAGTTTTCTCCAAAAGTGAATATCGACTTTCACAATCGGTAAACTTTTTACTCAGATAGTAAATAGCATGTTCTTTCCGACCAGTTTCGTCATGTTGCCCTAGCACGCATCCCATTGACCCTTCAAGCACAGTCATATACATGATTAATGGCTTTCCTGGGACAGGTGGAATTAAAATAGGAGGCTCCTGCAAGTATTGACGAATCTTCTCAAAAGCATTTTGACAATCAGAATTCCATTCAACAGCTTGATATTTTCGAAGCAATTTGAAGATAGGCTCACACGTGGCCGTCATGTGTGAGATAAACCTCGAGATGTAATTCAAACGTCCAAGGAAACCTCTGACCTCCCGCTCGGTGCGTGGAGCAGGCATTTCTTGTATAGCTCGGACCTTTTCAGGGTCTACCTCAATTCCTCGTTGACTAACGATGAAGCCAAGCAACTTCCCCGAACGGACACCAAATGTGCATTTTGCAGGGTTTAATCGTAATCTAAACTTTCTGAGGCGTTAAAACAGCTTCTTCAGATGGCTCATATGATCTTCTTCATTCTGAGATTTAGCGATCATGTCGTCAACATAGACCTCTATCTCCTTGTGCATCATATCATGGAAGAGAGTGACCATAGCTCTTTGGTAAGTTGCCCCAGCATTTTTGAGACCGAAAGGCATTATCTTGTAGCAAAAAGTTCCCCAAGGGGTGATAAAAGTGGTCTTCTCCATGTCATCTAGAGCCATCTTGATTTGATTGTATCCCAAAAAACCATCCATAAAGGAGAAGACAACAAATCTTGCAGTGTTGTCTACCAGAGTATCAATGTGCGGTAGAGGGAAATCGTCCTTTGGACTAGCTCTGTTCAGATCCCTATAGTCAACGCACATCCTCACCTTGCCATCCTTTTTGGGCACAGGTACAATGTTAGCTACCCATTATGTGTACTTCGCCACTGCGAGAAAACCAGCGTCAAATTGTCGTTTGACTTCTTCACGGATCTTCAGAGCCATATCTGGTCTTGTTCTTCGGAGTTTTTGTTTTCCTGGCGGGCATTCTGGCTGAAGCGGGAGCTTGTGCTCAACGATGTCGGTGTCCAAACCTAGCATATCCTGGTATGACCATGCAAATACATCCACATATTCTTGTAGCAGCTCGACTAATCTCTCTTTGACGTCTGCTTCAAGTGTGGTGCCGATTTTGACTTCTTTATTCTCTTCCTCTGTGCCAAGGTTGATTGTTTCCACCGGTTCTTCATGTGACTGAAGGCTTTTGGACTCGTGCTTGAGCAGCCTTGCCAGTTCGTTGGGGATGTAACAATCTTCTTCACCCTCTTCTTCCGCTTGGTAGATAGGGGAGTCAAACTTATGAGAGGTAGTAAAGTCATTGGATTCAACGGGGTTATCATTTATTCTGCATGTTTGAATGATTGATTTCTTTTAGACAAAGTAAAAATAAAAGATGCATAAATAAAAAGTTTTTTTTTTGTTTTTGAAAAGATTGCCATTTTCTTAAGAGAAAGCAAAATAAATGAATAAGAAGAATTTAACAAAATGCCTTTCATTCATTGATAATGATTATTTGAAAAATGAAAAGGGGCCCTACAACATGATCCATTAGCCTTGGGCAGAGCTAAGGATTTGAAAGGAAAAAGACAACAATTATTACTTTGACAAAGGAAAAATATCGGGGATCTCAACCGCCTTCCAGTTGTTCAAAGCTGTCTCACACCGGTAAACCAAACATGGCTCATCTTCATTTTCGGTGCTGTCTTCAATGGCATTGACCTGATCTCCATGGATGAATCCTGTGCTAAGGAATACTTCCTGGATGCTTCGGGTGTTGTCCTTTTTAGGGACTCGGGCTCCTTTCGCAGCGGAAGGCACATATCCCAAACCAAAGCGATCATGCTTCTCACGAATATCGATAAGTTGACCCCAACCTTCAGGGTTTCCTCCTTCAATAATAGACCTTGCGCTCTTCAGAGAAGAGAAAGATGAACAAGCTTTCCCAACGGGGTCCTTCATTTCCACAAAAGTGGCATTGGCTATTTCAAGAGCTTGGAAAGAAGTTTCCAAAGCGTCCTCATCAGCCTCAATATACCTGAAGGATGAAAGGTGACTAACCACAAAGTCCTCCTCCCCAGAAATGATGATTAGTTGATTGTCCACCACAAACTTCATCTTTTGGTGTAAAGTGGAGGTAACTGCCCCTGCAGCATGAATCCAGGGACGCCCCAATAAGCAGCTATATGCTGGATTAATATCCATGACTTGGAAATTAATTGGGAATACATGAGGGCCAATCAATATGGGCAGTTCCACCTCTCCAATCACGGTTCTCCTGGAACCATCAAAAGCTTTCACTACCAAGGCACTAGGCTTCATAGCTGGTCCTTGATAAGATAATTTGGCGAGTGTTCTCTTTGGCATAACATTCAGCGAAGTTCCAGTATCAACCAACACTCTCGCCAAAGCATCATCTTTGCATTTCACCGAGATATGGAGGGCACGGTTGTGATTTTGTCAATCCTCAGGTAATTCTTCTCCACTGAAGCTCAAAGTATTGCAGGCTGTGATATTTGCAACTACTCCATCAAATTGGTCTACTGTTATGCTTTGTGTTACATGAGCTTGAGCAAGCACCTTCAACAAAGCCTCCCTATGGGCTTGGGAGTTCAGTAGCAGAGACAGAATAGAGATTTTAGATGGTGTTTGATGCAGCTGATCCACCACTTTGTAGTCACTTCTCTTGATTAACTTCAAGAATTCAACAACATCTTCGAATTGGACCACTTCGGGTTCTTTAGTGGGAGTTGCAATCGTTGATTCCTTGTTTGGCCCTTGAGGAGTTACATTGAATTCGGGCGTATAGATTCAACCACTATGGGTCATTCTGCTCATTCCTGCAATATTGGTGACGTCTTCACTTACAGCTTCTGTCACCTCAGCGTCTGAACTTCCTTCAACAACCTCATCCACAGCAGTAATCTCATATTTCCAAGGCACAGCCTTGGTGCTCTCGTAGGGAAAAGGTGTGGGCATACATATTTCAACAGGCGACGGATGACTATTCTCAGGCGCCACCCTTCTGCTATAATAAGGGATTTCCACTGGTTCGGGTAAATTGAAACAAGGTTCAATTACCAACACGTCTTCGTTCTTCACGACACTGGATATTTGAAGCATTCCTTCATCCATCAAGCCTTGAATATTATCTCGCACCACCTGACACCCTTTTGGATGTGTGGCACACTCTTCACAATTTTCATGATTTACATTAATCAGGCCAGCTTCCACCAATCGGGCATGGAATGCCACCAAAAGAGTCTTCACATCATCCACCTTATCAACCGTAATACCAACAAAGGCATCCTCAATGGCGTTTACTGCAGGATCTCCATGGGGAGGAAGAGGATTGTTCTTCACATTCGGTCCCACGTCCTTAAAAGACAGGATCTTGCTCTCAATTAACTCACGAACCCTATGCTTCAGAGCGTAGCAGCCCTCTAGGTCATGCCCGAGGGCACCTTCATGAAAAGGGCAGTGTGCATTAGGGTTGTACCATGGAGGAAGACGGTCAGGTGGAGGTCCCATAGGTCTAGGAACCACCAAACCCTTTTGCAACAAAGAGGGATACAACTCAGTGTACGACATTGGGATTGGATTGAAGGTCGCCTTCTCCCCTTGTCTCCTATTTTGGTTCTGAGCATTCTGCCTCGGCGCTTGAGCTCTCGGTTGTTGATAAACAGGAGTTGCTGGTGCTTGTTGATAAGCTGGCGGAGCCGCAGCACGTTGTTGAACTGGAGCTGGTCGATAAGCTGGAGGCGCTTGATAAGCCTGAGCAGGTTGTTGATTGAATGCAGGCGTCACAGCGGCTACGTACGACTGAGAAGCGTATTGGACGGGTGTAGCACCTCAAATTTGCACCCTACCTTTTTGTACATTCATTTCATATTAGGTCATTAACATAAAATGGTCCACTGCATAACATTGCATTGTCCATTTGCCCAAGTGCAAGCTCAGTTGACAAATTAGGTCAAACTGGTCAGGAGATCAGTCAGTCAAGCAAGCAAGTGCCATTTTCATTGAGACAAGGCCCTAGGGTTGATTTATCAAGCTCATATGGTCCAAGGATCATTTTGAAGTGATTTGGCCAAAGATTGGATGCTCAGAAGTCATCAGTCATTGTTTAGTCAACCAGAAACCCTAGAAAATCAACTGTGGTCAACTGTGCCTGATTTTATGGATTGGAAGGTGTGAGATGGTTTGAAAGGCCTCATTCATGTCCATACAAGTCTCATTTGACATATCAAAGACCAAAGCTGAAGATTTGGAGGTCAGACAAGAAGTTTCCTAAAATGGCAGGTGACCTGTAATTTCAGCTGCCCAAAATGGAAAGTTCTTCTCCTCAAAGTAACTTCATCATAAAAGCTTCAAATGGAATTTTGTCCAACATGAAAGTTGAAGATCTTGATCTCACCATTCCAAAAAGTCCAAGAACTTGAAATTCCCATGTGTGGTTAGCAAGATATGGTCCAGTCATTTTCCAAAAATGCCCGAAATCAAAGTGGCATAACTCTCACATGGAACGGCCAAATTGGATGGTTTTTCTTTGAGCAAATCACATTTAATGTGTGCTTTCATAATCCATCATCACATTTTGCCAAAAGCATTCACACAAAAAGGTCAATTTTCAAGTGCACTAATTAAAATCCAAGGGCAAAATGGTCCAATTTGAGAAATATTTGGAATTTTGAGATGAGGCTTTTTGTAACACCTTCCAAATATCATTTGTGACCTGTTTGAACCAAGTTTGGAGAGAAAAACCAGTTGCATTAACCAAGGGCATTTTGGCCAAAGTGGTGAAATTGCACATTACACTAATCATCCTAATTTGCTTAATTTGGATTAATTTTTGATTAAGCCTTGGTATAAATAGATAATTGTAACTGTAATCACGAAGCACTAATCATTTTCTTCAGATCCAAACAGAAAACTTTCACATTTTCTCTCACTTTTTTCACTTTGAACTTTCACATTTTTTTCCAAATTCATCAATAATTCGTGAATGTTGTTGCAATTGCTTGGTGAATTCTTCATGTGCAGGTCGTGTATAACTTCTGTTTGAAGCATTTGGAGGAGAAAGACGAGCCAAAAACCAACTGTTGAAAGCATCATCTCCAATGGCAGTCGCAAATTCACGTGGATTCTTGCACGTTTGAGCTGAAGTTTCTTCATCATTCACCTCCTACAGCTTAATACTACTTCTGTTTTCGCGAATCGGATCAAAAGAAGCAAAGATTTCACAACTGCCATCGATCAAGGTTGGAATTCGAATCTAACTATTTGCCAAATTTCTATGTGCTTCTTGTAGGTCTTAGTTTGTAGAGTGCTAAGATGCTTGTAGTTTCGATTTTAACCAATTATTGAGAGAGAAATCTAGGATTAAAGATTGCATGTCAAAACTTCATTCATCGATTTGCAGTGTATATGAACTTCTGGACGATTTAATCATGATATCGGTAATCTACGTGCTTAGACCTTTCTATCCATATATGGTTTGCGCGATTTGGTTGAGAGATGGCCATAACCGAATTTGGACTCAAGAACGATGAAGAACGCGCAATTTCTGGAAAATGAAGGCTGTTTGATCTTGTTGCCATGCGTTTCAATTTGAATTCATGTTTGGCGCCGGATCCAGCGAATAGAACGCTGCCACCAAATTAATGAGCTGCGACGTCGTTTTTGGCCTGGCTTCAGAAATTGCAAAATTGCCACTGCGTTTTAATTCATCTCATAATTCCATTAAATAAATATTCCATAATTCCACAAAACTTCAAAAAATCAAAACAAATCCATTTTTAATCCAAATTTCGTGAGACTTTTTTTGTTAGCTTCATAATTTTGTCTAGAATTTTATAGGTATGATAGCTCAAGTTGTGCCTGGTGATATTTTTGAATGGCTTAGGGATATTTGACATGTGTATATTTTTTGTATGTTTTGCCATTTAATTCACAAAATACTCATGCTTGCTCCAAATTGAATGAAATTTCACATGATGAATCTTGATACGTTTCTGGAGATTTTGGTATATCATTTGTGATTTTTGGACCTCTGGTTTGATAGATATGATTTATTCTTTTTGAGTGTGACAATATATGTCACATTATGATATGCTGAGTTCATGAATTAATTTACCATGCTTCCACTAGGCCTATGGCTCTGATTTTTTGCATGAGATACAATATGTATGCTAACTTTCAACATGATTTTTCGTGGATGTAATTGGTCCATTTTCTAATTGATTTGGATTTTTGATTGTTGTTTAGCATCTTTGGGTTGTTTCTTGTGTAACAAACTTTACATGTGTTGTTGAATGCTCATACTATATCATATGAATGTGAAATTTGATGGAGTGATTCATAACATGTTTAGGTGTAGTTTGGCTTTGGTCCCATCCATTTCTTAATTGTTTTCAGTGTTTGGTATGTGATTAAAGTTGATGCTCATTCTGTTACCATGTGTTGACTTGTTTGAATTGCTGCTGACTTTATGATTTTCATTGACCTACTTCCTGTTGTCCAAATGGCATGAAAATTGATATGTAGCTCATTGAGTGTGTCCCGTTTAGGCTGGAATTTTTGTGGAATTTATTGAGCTGTTTAAGTATTTGATTGAGTGTGATCTTTCTGTTTGCTCCTATATGACTCATAATTGCCTAGCTTGATCTAATTTGTGCATGAAATTAATTTGGTGTATGGTTTAGGCATGAGACTAATTGCATTTGCTTTTGATTTGTTTTAATGTGATTTTGGTTGGTTTGCACTTGCTGTTTATAACTTTTTATCCCCTTTGGACCCTAGGCTTGGCCTAGTGGTCTAGTTTCTCATATTTAGTTTGGATTTTCAGGATGAAATGCACAATGCTTAAGGAGATTGCTTCAAGGCAATTTGAATTGAGTTTGGTTGATGTTTATGAACTAACTTGACTTTGTGTTGTAGGGATTAAAGCTTGAGCTTGGGATTATAGCTTGCACTTGTGTGCATTAACTTGTGTTGTCTGTATAGATTGACTTTTGCTGTTTATTGTTGGTTTGTCTGAGTACTGATGATACTTGATTGATTTCAGGTACATTAAGTTGCTTACAGTTCTTTAAGAACTTGCTTGCTGCTGCTTGGTTTTTAGACCAATTGAGGTAGGACTTCTATTCTTCATGTAGTCTGGAAGACCTGGCCTGTTACTTGGCCAGGCGACTGTCTGAAGTCCTCCTTAAGAGGCGATGTTTGTGGTTGTTTACATTTGTGCCCAAGCAGGTAAAGACCTCTATGAGGCAATTGGTGGATCAAAGGGATATGCAATCTATCCCCCACTATTCTGTTGAGTCGTCCCTCTGCTCACACCAATGTGTTGATGCATTGGGACACAAACCCAAGATCTTGTGCTGTTGCACAATCGAGTCAGAGTCTTGAGCGTAGAAGGGTCCCTCCATTCTGGACCCACGCTCCTTTGTCTGAAGCTCTCCCTGGTCAGGGATAAGACCCCTCGACTAAAGCCTAGCCCTGATGTTTGAGCCCCTTGTTGGTGTGTTTATTTCATGCTGTATATGTTTGTGTGGTGTGATTGTATCCCCTAGGTTTGCAAGACTCCGCGTAGTCTCGTTTGCATGTCAATTAAGGTAGCACGGTTCCTTCGTATAGGACTTCCTTTCTTGCTTGAGCTTTCCTAAAACACAAACAAACATTATCCCCTCTTAAGGATACGTTAACTCCTTCTACTACAGGTGAGTAAGTCTCCAAAGGTCGAGCATCCAGTAGATTGCGTAGTGACGTCGTCCACTTAAAAAACACAAACCAACAAGAATAGTTTAGCCGAACTACGACAACTCTGATTCTCATGTCCAGATGAGATACGTAGGCACGAGATGCGATGTCTTGTCGAGTTTGACTAACAACTAACACCAATTCTTTTCTCTCGCCCTCGTTGCGATTGAGACCTTCCCTTTCTCTTGCCTTGGTTGCAATCGAGACCCTTCTTCTTGTTGTGTGCTTGGAAGCTGATGTAAGTCCATCGAGTGGCGTTCGGGTTCCAGTGTGAGTTCGTTTGGTTCGGATGCTGATGTAAGCCCAGTGATTGGCATTCAGGCTCCACGTTTGCCTCTTTGTGTGTGTTTTGGTTCGGATGCTGATGTAAGTCCAGTGATTGGCATTCGGGCTCCACGTTTGCCTTTGCCTGTGTTTGTTTGTGTGCGTGTTAGCCGATCTACGAATGCTCTGATTCTCCTTCGTCCAAAGGAGATACGTATGCATAGGATGCGATATCCTAGCGAGCATGTGTCGTTTCCCCAGTCCGAACTACTTTGACTCTGATGTCTTTGCTTGATAGACTAAGTAGGCCCAGGACGCGATGTCCTGCCGAGTCAGTCTTGTCCGTTTTCTTGTGTCTCTTTCAGCCTGTATAGATGTTTATGTGAGCAGTGTTTTAGCAACCATTTTCCTTCCTTTTGTGCGTGGATCCCGTCGAGTACGACGGATGCGCAGGGGTGCTAATACCTTCCCTTAGCATAACCGACTCCCAATCCCATTCTCTTTGGTCGCGAGACCATGCTTTTTCCAGGTTTACTCTGAGCGTTTCCTTTCCCTCTTTTGGGATAAATAACGCACGGTGGCGGCTCTGTTGTTCTTGTTTTCCCGCCGGTTTTTCGCGTAATGCGACAGCTGGCGACTCTGCTGGGGAATATGCAGATGATGTTGACCTGTGCTGGTCCATCTTCCCTGAGCGAGTCTCTCCTAGCGCTCTCTAGGTTAGGGCTTTGGTTGCTTTTTGTTATGTTATTTATTGCATTCATTGTTTATTGTTTGCGTGTATTGTTTGCATTAATGTTTGCATTCATTCATTTCATCTGCTGTGCTGGTTGTGTGTTCTCTGATTGGGGGTGGGTGTTACTCGAGGTAAAAGGCCCAATACCCAGGCTATGAGTGCAATCTAGGAAACCTAGGAATAGAGTGAGTCATGGGAAGCGGGTGGTATGCGCCACTTAGCGGAACATCGACGTCACGAGCAGTTCAGACCCTGGTGGGGTATCATCGTTGCATACTTCAGGTGTGTATATGATGGTATTCTGCGAAAGGTTATTTATGCTGCGTTTCTTTCGACCTTACCCTGGCCTAGATGACACCCGTGAGTGGGGAGGGAATGATCATTTTAACAGGTACAGATGGTGACTGTTGGTGACTGATGGTGACCGGTTGTTGGACTCAGTGTGTTCCTGTTGGTGACTCAGTTTCTCAGATTGGGTTCAGACGACAGTTGACCAGTTGACTTTGGGTTTCAGATGATTGTGATCAGAGTTCGAGCCGAAGCTTCGATCCTGTGTTCAGAGATGCACAGCTTGCCAGTCGTGTCTGCATCATGTGCATCATAGCATGTTTATTTTTCAAAAGAAATGCAATGAAAAAAAAAACTAAAAAAAAAAGGAAAAAGAAAAGACTAATCCCTGCATGCATATCATTTCTCAGGTACATTCCAGAGCTTGATTCATTGATAGAGATGGCAACAGTTCCCGAGCCGAAGCGGAAGACCTGTTCCTATAGCTTTCACCGTGTGCCTCTGACGTCTCTGATTGAGTTGAGCAGTTTTGTGACCAGTGATCATCTGAAGGGATTCATTGACCAGTATGGGGATCTGTTGACTTTGTTGAAGATAGTAGTTGACCCGGTGCCGTTGCAGACGCTTCTTCAGTTCTATGATCCAGAGCTTAGGTGTTTCACTTTCCAGGACTATCAGTTGGCGCCTACTCTCGAGGAGTACTCCATTCTGTTGGGTGTCCCGATTCAGCATCAGATTCCTTTCCTGGACGTCCCGAAGGAAGTCGACTTCAGGGTTATTGCTAGAGCTCTTCATCTGAGTATTCGAGAGATCAGTGATAGTTGGAAGACCAGTGGAGATGTTGTGGGCCTACCTTTGAAGTTTCTGTTGAGAGCTGCCAGAGGAGAAGCAGAGAAGGGGAATTGGGAAGCTTTTCATGCCCAGCTCGCTGTTATGATCTATGGGATCGTCCTGTTCCCGAGTATGCCCAACTTTGCGGATTATGCTGCAGTCTGCATTTTCATTGGAGGGAATCCAGTCCCTACTCTGTTAGCTGACACTTACTATGCTATTCACAGTAGGCATGGAAAGGGTGGGGCTATCAGATGTTGTCTCCCACTTTTGCTCAGGTGGTTTATGTCTCTCCTGCCAGTCAGTGGGCCGTTTGTCGACGCTCAGAGTACTTATAGATGGACTCAGAGGGTGATGTCTCTCACTTTATATGACATCAGATGGCATTCATACCGGATGGATGTGCGGGACGTTATTATGAGTTGTGGAGAATTCCGGAACGTGCCACTCGTGGGGACCAAGGGTTGTATCAATTACAACCCGGTTCTTTCTCTTCGCCAGTTGGGGTTCATTATGAGTAGAAGGCCACTTGAAGCTGAGATAGCCGAGAGTGTGTATTTTGAGAAGCGTACTGACCCTGTTAGATTGGAGCAGATTGGAAGAGCTTGGAAGTCTATTGGTGCCAGAGACGGATCCGTCTTAGGGAAGAAGTTCGCCATTGCTATGCCTGAGTACACTGATTGGGTGAAGAAGAGAGTGGAAACTTTATTGCTACCCTATGATCGGATGAATCCGTTGCAAGTGCAACCACCCTTGATTCTTGCTGATACTGTGCCAGCTGAGCAGTATAAGCAAGCCTTGATGGAGAATCGTCGCTTGAAGGAGAAAGAGCAAGACGCCCAGATGGAGTTGTATCAGGCCAAAGCTGATAGGTTGAACCTGTCTCATCAACTCAGAGATGCCCAGAGTGCAGGTGTTGGTAGTGTGAGGAGCAAGAAGAGATCTTATTCAGAGATGGAGACTTTGTTGGACGCAGAGCACAGAGAATGTTTGAGATTGCAGAGATCCGAAGCCGGTTATCTGAAGAAGATCAGAGAATTGGAGAAGCAACTCAGAGATAGAGATATCCAATTGAAGAAGGAAGTCGACCAGAGACTTGCATCAGAGACCCAGCTTGGGGCAGAAGTTGTCGAGCTTAGAAGACAGTTGAAGGAGAAGATCACTCCCTTGCCAGAATGTTCAGAGTGTGAACTGTTGATAGACCAGTGTCACTACTTGAAGACGCTCATTCCTGGAAGTAACTTGTCTTAGCTTGTATTTCCTGATGTTCATGTTATGAATCACCCCCAGGCCTGTTGGGTGGGATTCTTTGTTGTAATTTGTTGGATATTTGGATCTTTCTTGTATGATCCAGTTGCTCATTTATAGATGAGATTTTCAGTACTCAGTACCCTGTTGTATGATGTTTCTGTATCTCCCTGTTGCTTTGTGTTGTTGCAGGTTGTCGTTTCTTGAGATGAATCAGGCTCTTTGAATGCCTGAGAAATGATCATTATCAGGTGCATCATATGCATTAGCATCATAATCATAACATTTGCATAACAGGTGTTCTTGTGCCGACTTCTCACTCTGGTTCCTGTGTCAGGCAGGATAGCGGATCAGCGACCTCACCGGTATTCTACACGACTAAATCAGCGAAGAAGTATGGATCAGGTTCAGACTGAGCTGGCTGAGATGAGGGCGAACATGGCCCAGTTTTTGACTATGATGCAAGGGGTTGCTCAGGGTCAGGAGGAGCTCCGTGTTTTGGTTCAGAGACAGGAAACGGTTATTCAGGCGTCTAACCGTGGTTCACCCGTTGCTCCACCCGGTTATGAGAATGTCAACGTTGCTGCTGCTCCTGTTCATGGTTATGCCACTGGAGATGAACTTAGGGGAATAAGAGTTGATGGTCAACCTCTTGCTGCAGAGGTTAATGTCAGGGCCACTCGGGCTCCGGGGCTTCATCCAGCTCCTCTCGTCGACAGACAAGAGGACATGTTCACAATGCTGAGTGAAGATGATGGAGATGTTGGTAGGATGGAAGACAGGGATAGGAAGGTTGATGCCCTGGCTGAGAAAATTAGGGCGATAGAATGCCAGAACTCTCTTGGGTTCGATGTCACAAACATGGGATTGGTAGAGGGTCTGAGAATCCCCCATAAATTCAAAGCACCCACCTTCGACAAGTACAACGGTACTTCCTGCCCTCGCACCCACGTGCAGGCATACTATCGGAAGATCTTGGCATATACAGATGACGAGAAAATGTGGATGTACTTCTTTCAAGATAGCCTATCTGGGGCATCTTTGGATTGGTACATGGAACTCAAGCGGGATTCTATCCGGTGTTGGAGGGATCTGGGAGAAGCTTTTCTCAGACAATATAAGCACAACATGGACATGGCACCGAGCCGGACTCAGCTGCAGAGTCTGTGCCAGAAAAATAATGAGAGTTTCAAAGAGTACGCCCAGAGGTGGCGTGAACTTGCTGCTAGAGTCCAACCCCCTATGCTGGAGAGGGAGTTGACAGATATGTTCATTGGTACGCTGCAGGGAGTGTTCATGGACCGAATGGGGAGTTGCCCATTTGGGAGCTTTTCTGATGTAGTGATTTGTGGTGAGAGGACGGAAGGTTTGATCAAGGCTGGGAAAATCACTGATGTGGGTTCCTCTTCATCCAAGAAACCTTTCTCTGGGGCACCTCGCCGTAGAGAAGGTGAAACTAGCGTTGTTCAACACCGCCGAGGTCCGAACAGAAATCAGCATCAATACAGGCAGGTTGCTGCAGTGACCATCCCTGCACCTCCACAGCAACAACCTAGACAACAACAGCAGCAACAGCAGCAACGTCCTTATCAGCCGAGGCAAAGGCTGCAGCCTGATAGACGTTTTGATCCTTTGCCCATGACCTATGCTGAGCTACTGCCTGAGTTGCTCAGATTGGGTTTTGTGGAATTGAGAACCATGGTTCCACCAACTGTTTTGCCACCAGGGTATGATGCAAATGTCCGGTGCGATTTCCACTTTGGAGCACCAGGACATAATATAGAGAAATGTCGGGCTTTTCAGCATAAAGTCCAAGACCTGATCGACGCCAAGACGATCAACTTTGCTCCCGTGCCGAATGTTGTTAATAATCCTATGCCTGCGCATGGTGCTCATAGGGTAAACTGTATCGAAGGGGTCGAATCTGAAGATTTGGTTGTCAACGTTGAAGAGATTCAGACTTCTCTACTTGTGGTTAAGGGCCGTCTGCTGGATAGTGGTGTTCATCCGGGCTGTGGTGAAGACTGTTTGGGCTGTGCAGAGGCTGAGAATGGGTGTGAATTACTGCGGGCTGGCATCCAGGGTTTGATGGATCGAGGCTGTGTTCAGTTTGGCCGGGTTGACAATAGAGAACGTGGGGCAGTGTCTACTGTCACAATCTTCTTCAAGTCGTCTGAAGGACGGGCGCCTAGAACAAGTGGTAATCCAGTTACCATTTCCACACCAGTTTCTACCAACACTACGACAACAATCATCGCTCCGGTTAGAAGGGCCGAGAACAATAATGCCGTGCCTTGGAGGTACGACAATGCCTACCGAAGCAACAGAAGGGCTGAGAACAGGGTCAAGCCTTCGAATCAAGCGCCTGTGACAATTAGTGCGCCATCCAGTAAAGCTCCTGTGGTTGCGAGTCCAGCTGTGGACAATGTGGGTGGACCAGGAGGCTTTACCCGCAGTGGTAGGCTGTTTGCACCTCAACAGTTGAGGGATGCCAATGCTGAGGCATCTGCTAGAGCTAAGGGCAAACAGACCGTAGTTGATGAAACTCCTACTCAAGCAAATGTGCCTGGTGGCTCGTTTGAAAAAGATGTGGAAGAGTTTATGCGGATAATCAAGAAGAGTGACTACAAGATTGTAGATCAGCTCAATCAAACTCCCTCCAAGATCTCTATCCTTTCCCTGCTGTTGTGCTCTGAGGCACATAGAGACGCCTTGCTGAAGATGTTGAATATGGCGTATGTACCTCAGGAGATTTCTGTCAATCAGCTTGAGGGTGTAATGGCCAATATGAGTACCCGACATGGTGTGGGGTTCACAGATCTTGATTTGACACCCGAGGGTCGGAATCACAACAAGGCCTTGCACATCACTATGGAGTGCAAGGGGGCTGTGCTGTCTCATGTCTTGGTGGACACCGGTTCTTCGTTGAACGTGCTGCCTAAGCAAATCCTGAAGAAGATACCGGTTGAAGGGGTTGTGCTGACACCAAGTGACCTAGTCGTTCGAGCATTTGATGGATCCAAGCGTTCTGTCTTTGGTGAAATCACTTTGCCTATAAGGATAGGTTCTGAGGAGTTTGACATTGTCTTCTATGTCATGGACATCCAGCCTGCTTACAGTTGTCTTCTGGGACGTCCGTGGATACATGCAGCTGGGGCGGTCTCATCGACTCTCCATCAAAAGCTCAAATACGTCTGAAACGGTCAGATTGTGACCGTGTGCGGTGAAGAGGACATCTTGGTGAGTCATTTATCCTCGTTCAAATATGTCGAGGTGGATGGCGAGATCCATGAGACTTTGTGCCAGGCGTTTGAGATTGTAGCGCTTGAAAAGGTAGCCTATGCTGAGCAGAGGAAGCCAGGTGCTTCTATCACGTCCTACAAGCAGGCTAAGGAGGTGGTTGACTCTGGTAGGGCTGAAGGCTGGGGCAAGATGGTGGACTTGCCTGTCAAAGAAGATAAGTTTGGCATCGGTTATGAGCCTCTCCGAGCAGAGCAGGGGGCAGCAGGTCCTAGTACCTTTACCAGCGCTAGGCTGATGAATCATGGTGATGTCTTTGCTACTGAGGGTGAAGATGTTGACAGTGATTGTGATCTCGACTGCTGGGTCCGCCCGAGTGCACCAGGGGAAGTGATCAACAACTGGACTGCAGAGGATATTGTCCAAGTTACTCTTCAGACAGAGTAATTTTCTTTTGTTTTTTCATTCTGCACAAAACCCTACGTTCTGCCCAAGGCGTAGTGGTTCATTGTAGGGCCACATGTTTTCAATGATTATCATTAATAAAGGACGTTTTGCAAACAATTTTGTGATCCCTGTCTTTCTATTTTTGTCTTTCATTTTTCAAAAAAAAATAAAAATGGCAATGTTTTTGTTTTTGTGATTTTTTTGAACTCTTTTTCTAAAATAAAGCATTAAACATGCAGAAGTGATCTTATGGCATCCACTATGAACAAATCTGTTATGGCTCAGTATGATTTCGATAATCCCATCTACCAAGCTGAAGAGGAGAGTGATGAAGACAGTGAACTCCCGAAAGAATTGGCTCGATTGTTGAAACAGGAGGAGAGGGTCATCCAACCTCATCAGGAGGAGTTGGAGATTGTGAATCTTGGTACTGAGGACGCCAGAAGAGATATCAAGATCGGGGTTGCTTTGAAACCTGAGGTCAAGAGCAGGTTGATTGAGATACTGAGAGAGTACATGGAGATATTCGCCTGGTCTTATCAAGATATGCCTGGGCTGAATACTGATATTGTGGTTCACAGACTACCTCTCAGAGATGATTGTCCTTCGGTCAAACAGAAGCTTCGTAGAACGAGTCCTGATATGGCAGTGAAAATCAAGGAAGAGGTTCAGAAGCAGTTCGATGCTGGGTTTTTGTCAGTAACAACTTACCCACCGTGGGTAGCCAACATCGTTCCTGTGCCGAAGAAGGACGACAAAGTCAGAATGTGTGTCGACTACCGGGATTTGAACAGGGCGAGTCCGAAAGATGATTTCCCATTACCTCACATCGATGTATTGGTGGATAATACGACTCAGTCCTCGGTATTCTCTTTCATGGATGGATTCTCGGGCTATAATCAGATCAAGATGGCGCCAGAAGACATGGAAAAGACGACATTCATTACACCTTGGGGCACGTTCTGCTATAAGGTGATGCCATTTGGGCTGAAGAATGCCGGTGCCACCTATCAGAGGGCAATGACGACTCTCTTTCATGACATGATGCACAAAGAAATTGAAGTGTACGTGGATGATATGATTGCAAAGTCGCAGACAGAAGAGGGGCACTTGGTAAATTTGCAGAAGTTATTTGATAGATTGGTCAAGTTCAAACTGAGGCTGTATCCAAACAAGTGTACGTTTGGTGTGAGATCAGGGAAGCTGTTAGGCTTCATTGTCAGTGAAAAAGGGATTGAGGTTGATCCAGCAAAAGTCAAAGTTATTCAGGAGATGCCTGAACCGAAAACCGAAAAGCAGGTTCGTGGGTTTTTAGGGAGATTGAATTACATTGCAAGGTTTGTGTCTCACCTAACTGCCACGTGTGAACCGATATTCAAATTGCTTAGAAAGAATCAGGCGATCAAGTGGAATGATGATTGTCAGAAAGCTTTTGACAAGATTAAAGAGTATTTACAGAAACCTCCAATCCTGATTCCTCCAGTTCCAGGGAGACCATTGATAATGTACCTGTCAGTGACCGAGAACTCGATGGGGTGTGTATTGGGACAGCATGACGAGTATGGTCGAAAAGAGCATGCCATATACTACCTTAGCAAAAAGTTTACCGACTGTGAAACCAGATATTCACTACTCGAGAAAACTTGCTGTGCTTTGGCCTGGGCTGCTCGCCGACTGAGGCAGTATATGTTGAACCATACTACCTTGTTGATTTCTAAGATGGATCCAGTGAAATACATCTTTGAGAAGCCGGCTCTCACTGGACATGTTGCCCGTTGGCAGATGATCTTAACAGAATATGATATTCAGTACACGTCGTAGAAGTCTATCAAGAGTAGTGTTTTGTCAGATTATCTCGCCGAACAACCGATCGACGACTATCAGCCTATGATGTTTGAATTCCCTGATGAGGACATCATGTATCTTAAGATGAAAGATTGTGAAGAGCCTCTTGTCGAGGAAGGACCGGATCCTGATGACAAGTGGACCTTGATGTTTGATGGGGCTGTGAATGTGAATGGTAACGGTGTTGGCGCAGTGCGGATCAATCCCAAAGGTGCTCATATACCTTTTTCTGCCAGATTGACGTTTGATGTCACCAACAACGAAGCTGAGTATGAGGCTTGTATCATGGGGATAGAGGAAGCCATTGATTTGAGAATCAAAACTCTTGATATATTTGGAGATTCCGCTCTAGTGATCAATCAGGTCAATGGAGATTGGAATATGAACCAGCCGCATTTGATTCCGTATAGAGATTACACAGGAAGAATACTGACGTTCTTCAAGAAGGTGAAGTTGTACCATGTTCCCCGGGATGAGAATCAGATGGCTGATGCTTTAGCTACTTTATCTTCCATGATAAAAGTTCATTGGTGGAATCATGTGCCACTTGTTGCGGTGAATCGACTCGAGAGGCCTGCGTATGTGTTTGCAGCCGAGTCTGTTGTTGCGATTGATGAGAAACCGTGGTAATATGACATCAAGAACTTCCTCAAGACTCAGGAGTATCCTGAAGGTGCATCAAAGAATGATAAGAAGACCCTGAGAAGGCTAGCTGGAAGCTTTTATCTGAATCAGGATGATGTGCTGTACAAAAGGAACTTTGACATGGTCTTGCTCAGATGCGTGGATAGACACGAAGCAGACATGTTGATGCAAGAAGTGAACGAGGGTTCGTTTGGTACCCATGCTGGTGGTCATGCAATGTCGAAGAAATTATTGAGAGCCGGTTATTACTGGATGACTATGGAATCCGATTGCTTCACGTACGCTCGGAAATGCCATAAGTGCCAAATCTATGCTGATAAGGTGCATGTACCACCAAGTCCGTTGAATGTCATGAACTCGCCTTGGCCGTTCGCCATGTGGGGCATTGACATGATTGGGAAGGTTGAGCCTACTGCTTCGAATGGACATCGTTTCATCCTGGTTGCGATTGACTACTTCACCAAGTGGGTGGAAGCGGCTTCCTATACCAATGTTACCAAACAAGTGGTTGCCCGGTTCATCAAGAAAGAAATCATCTGTCGTTATGGAGTTCCTGAGAGAATCATCACTGACAATGGTTCGAATCTCAATAATAAGATGATGAGAGAGCTTTGCAGAGATTTCAAGATTGAACATCACAATTCTTCTCCGTACAGACCAAAGATGAATGGTGTTGTAGAGGCGGCAAACAAGAATATCAAGAAGATTGTGCAGAAGATGGTCGTTACGTACAAGGATTGGCATGAGATGCTACCCTTCGCCTTGCATGGGTACCGTACCTCAGTGCGTACGTCGACCAGGGCAACCCCGTACTCCCTTGTGTATGGTATGGAAGCAGTCCTACCAGTTGAGGTGGAGATCCCTTCTCTGAGGGTATTATTGGATGTCAAGATGGATGAAGCCGAGTGGATTCGTACAAGGGTTAATGAGTTAAGCCTTATCGAAGAGAGACGGCTAGCAGCTGTGTGCCATGGGCAGTTGTATCAGAGAAGGATGAAGCGAGCCTTTGATCAGAAAGTGCGTCCTCGGACATTTCAAACTGGTGATCTAGTTTTGAAGAGGATCCTTCCTCCCGGTACAGATAACAGGGGCAAGTGGACTCCTAATTACGAAGGTCCATATGTTGTTAAGAAGGTCTTCTCCGGTGGAGCCTTGATGCTTACAACTATGGATGGTGAAGATTTCCCGTCCCCTGTTAACTCAGATGTAGTCAAAAAATACTTCGCATGAATTGACCCGCTGGACGAAAAGAATAAAAGAGTCCAGGCAAAAAGGGGCATCCCGGCGAACCAAAAAAACAGAAAGAAAAGGGTTCGGGCAAAAATTAGGGAATAAAATGAAAAGAATTTGTACACCCGGTAAGTCGAAAACCCGCAAGGGCGACTTAGGCAAAAATGGGTATCCCGGTGGATTGAAAACCCGAAAGGGCGATCCAGCCAAAAGAGGGATTAAAGCGAAGACTACAGTCTGAGTTGTCTGTACTTCATTGCACTTCATTCGTCTGCCATCTCGAAAGATGCGATCGGTCCAGTCAGTCTTCTCAGAAAGCAAGGAAGCTGGGAGGAGAACTAATGATCTGTGGGTTATAACAGAATTGGGAAATAGTGGATGCCGTATTCACATTGCCATTAGGATAGTGTGTTTTCCTTTTGTGCGCAATTACCTCTTTCTAGGGATTGCTTCCCAATGTATTTGCCTTTTCAGGCACATTTTCAATCAATAAAAGTTGTTATTCATATAAATAGCTCACTTGTTTTTATTTTACTGTTTTGTTTGCAAAAACGTCCGAATTTTTGATAAACGTTGCATATAATAAAACATGAAGGCTTAACAATAACTTGTAGAAGGATGAAACATTTGAAAATCATTTTGAATGTTGAGGACACTTGAGCGTCTCTTGTCCATGTACCCCTGGGGCATTGTGTTTTGCTGTATTGCAGGTCGTCATCTGTGAGCATGTTCCCCAGCGGTTTCTTCTTCGAGCGAGTTTGATATCTGTCAGAGCTGTGTTCCCCTGCAGAGGTGTCTGTGGATGGTATCTTCTTTCCTCAGCAGATGTAAGGATTGCATACCCCCAGCAGGCCTGTGTTGGCAGGTTTCCCCAGTTGAGGATCCCCGCTGAGTGACTGGTAGATGTTTTCCCCAGGAGGGTTTCCCCAGCGGAGTTTGTCATGAGGATGTTGTTTCCCAGCAGTCGGGTTTGTGATGTGGTTATCCCCAGCATGGCCGTGAGTGTTTCTCCCCAGCAGGGTTGTGGAAGTTTATTTCCAGTATGACATGACGTGTCATCATTCCCCAACAGAGTTGTTACTCTCCCCACCAGAGTGGTTCTCCTTATCAGGAAGGTGTGGGTTTTTCCTCAGCAGTTCCCCGAGTGGAGCGGGTTTCATGAAATATTTCTCCAGCAGAGTTATCCCATCAGTGGATTGGGCAAGTTCCCGTAGCAGAGTTGCATCCCCAGCTGAGTTTATCCCCATTTGTGGATTGGATGGGTCGTTCCCAGTGGAGTAGTGGTTATTCCCCGAAGCAGAGCTATTCTACCTAAGGTTTGGTGGAATCTTCCCCAGTGAAGTCGCTTTATCAATCTCTGGTAAAGATGTCTTGTTACTCCCTGGCGAGTACTATCCCTGAAGAGTTGCCTGGTCTACTTCCCCAGCGGAGTATTGTTTATTTGCTTCCCAAGCAGAGTCCCCGAGTGGATTTGGATTATGAAGGATGTTCCCCAGCAGGGTTTATCCTGTCCCGGCATCAGTTTTGTTTTCTCCAGCATGAGTGAGAAGTCGGTGCTTTCTCCGCAAAGCATTTCCCCAACAAGGCTCTCCCCGCGGAGTATTCTTCAAGCAGATTTCCTCAGCAAAGTCTCCCCACAGAGTTGGAGTATCTGATCAGTTCGGCTCCCTAGCCGGAGTTCATTTTGCATTTTGCATATAGTGATCATTGAATCCTCAAATCGCGTAGCATTTCCATTCATAATGGAGCATTACGCCATAGAAAAATTCAATTATATGCATTCATGTGTTAACCCGATCAGACCGTCTCCCCGGCAGAGGCAACTTCTTGTTCGACGTCTGTACAGCGCTTTCGCTACAGTTGCTCTTGACGGCACTCAGGATTGGTACCCCCAGAGAGGTTTATTTCCTCATCCGTTGGTGAAAGAAAAACCTGGTTCTACCCAGTAGCCTCCTAGTAGATGTGGGTGTGTCTGATCTCTCCATGTAGAGTCTACCCCTTAAGCAGAAAGTGTCCATCCTTTCCTGCCATTTCCCCACTGAGATACATCCTCGTGGATGAGGGTTGCTTCCGTTCCCTCCCTAATGGGATGGGTTTTCCCTATTGAGTTCTTTCCTCATTAGGATGAGTCTTGATTCAATTTGCCTTTTTGGATCGATCCTAAATTGGCTTCTTGTTGACTGTCTCTTGTGTTGCCCTGGGGCATGAATGAATAGTGGCTCACTAACCGGTACTCATTCATCTTATCCTCAGCGGAATTTGTGGCTTCTACCTACAAACCGGTAGCTGTAAGTCCTATCGTCGTGGTTTTCTACCTACAAACCGGTAGTTGTAAAATACCACTTTCATCCCCTAGCAAAGGTAACCTTTGTGGTTCATTCCGTCGGTTGGCTTCTACCTACAACCCGGTAGTTGTAAGTCCTATCTTTGTGGTTTTCTACCTACAAATCGGTAGTTGTAAAATCCCACTTTCATCCCCTTGGTGGAGTTAACCCTGTGTGCTCATCTTATCGATGACTGGTTACTTTCCCGTGGTTTTCTACCTACTAACCGGTAGATGTAATCCCCTCTTTACAGTTATCAGTATCCAGTTTGCGGTATTGATATTCTTTTCCCCTCTGGATACTTGCCTTGATCAAGCAGTATTGTCCCCAGTGGGTCTTCCCCTTTCTTTTGGGTATTTGCTCCGAGTCAGCAATTTTATCCTCTTTTGATTGGTCAGCTTTTGCATACCTAGTCCTGGTACCCTGATGCCTTTCTTTTCGGTCGTTTATCCATCTAACAACCTGCAACCCGGTTATGGATAATCTTCCATGCGAGTGTGTTATCTACGTTTTGACGGCTATAGATAATATGTCTCATGCACTCTCTGGTCAGTCTTTTGATTGTTTTCTCCAGCAGAGTAAGATTCGTATTCCTTGTGGAATCGAATTTCCATCCTTTAACAAGTTTGCTTTCGCTCTCTTCAGGATGATTTCGGTCGTTTTATCCATCTAACAACCTACAACCCGGTTATGGATAATCTTCCATGCGAGTCTATTATCTACGTTTTGACGGCTATAGGTAATCTGTCTCACGCGCTCTTGGGTCGAAGTCGTCCTCCCCAGTCGAGTAAGATTCGTATTCCTTGTGGAATTGAATGTCCATCCTCTAACAAGACTGCTTTTCTAGCCCTCTTCAGGATGTTGAGTGTTTTTTGAACACAAACCAATTCACGTTTTGGTCGGTCACCTGTTTTCTGCCTACAACCCAGCATCCTTGGTGTTCCTTCCTGTCTACTCTCTGTCATGACCTTGATCCCCAGTGATTTTCCTCCTCTCCGTTGGTGTCGATAAACGTCGAGTTTTTCCCCATCATCCATTGATGATTTGGTTGTGTTCGCTCTCCCTAGAAGAGTCCTCCTCTCCATTGGTGTCGATAAACGTCGAGTTTTTCCTATGCGTCCGTTGGCGTATAGTTGATATCTTTCCCCACAGGGTCGTCCCCAGAAGTTTACTCCTCTCCGTTGGTGTCGATAAACGTCGAGTTTTTCCTATGCGTCCGATGATGTATAGTTGCTTATCCCTCACAGATCATTCATTAATGACTGTTGATTCCCCTCAGAGTTGTTCCTCCTCTCCGTTGGTGTCGATAAACGTCGAGTTTTTCCTATTCGTCCTATGACGTCTAGTTGTACCTTTCCCCAAGTGGATTTACCTCCCCGTTGGTTTCGATAAACGTTGTGTTTTTCTCATTCGTCCGATGACGTCTCATTGTATACCCTATTCCCAGTCATTCATTAAATTCTGGTTGATTTCCCAGCCAGAATCCCCAGTAGACGTCCTATTTGGTGTCCGGTTGTGGTCTCCCTTTCGTCCTATGACGTGTGGCTGAGTTTTCTCCTTCTCCGTTGGTGTCGATAAACGTTGAGTCTCCCTTTCGTCCTATGACGTCTGGCTGAGTTTTCTCCTTCTCCGTTGGTGTCGATAAACGTTGAGTCTCCCTTTCGTCCTATGACGTCTAGCTGAGTTTTCTCCTTCTCCGTTGGTGTTGATAAACGTTGAGTCTCCCTTTCGTCCTATGACGTCTGGTTGAGTTTCCTCCTTCTCCGTTGGTGTCGATAAACGTTGAGTCTCCCTTTCGTCCTATGACGTCTGGTTGAGTTTTCCCATTCATTCATTAATGATTGGTTACCTCTCCGTTGGTCTTGGTAAACGTTGAGTTTTTCCCTATTCGTCCTATGACGTCTAGTTGTACCTGTCCCCATGTGGATTTACCTCTCCGTTGGTCTTGGTAAACGTTGAGTTTTTCCCATTACGTCCGCTGACGTATGGTTGTATCTCTCTTTCCATTCATTCATTAATGATTGGTTACCTCTCCGTTGGTTTTGGTAAACGTTGAGTTTTTCCCATTGCGTCCGCTGACGTATGGTTGTATCCTTTCCTGGTTATCCCCAGTAGAGTTGAGTTACCTCTCCGTTGGTTTTGGTAAACGTTGAGTGTTTCCTAGTTGTCCGTTGGCATCTAGTTGAGATGATTTTTGTTCCCATTCATCGTGTGTCGATGTCTGGATGTGCTTTACCCTGAAAAGAAAGAAGAAAACAACAAAAACAGAAAAATTCCCAGCAGTGTGCAAATTTCTACGGTTCTTGGTATTCAAACCCTGTTTACCCTGAAAGTCTGACAGCCGTTGCTCTCATCCATTCGGGTTCCCAGTTGATTGAATAGGGGAAGTTGTAGCACCTCAAATTTGCACCCTACCTTTTTGTACATTCATTTCATATTAGGTCATTAACAAAACATGGTCCACTGCATAACATTGCATTGTCCATTTGCCCAAGTGCAAGCTCAGTTGACAAATTAGGTCAAACTGGTCAGGAGATCAGTCAGTCAAGCAAGCAAGTGCCATTTTCATTGAGACAAGGCCCTAGGGTTGATTTATCAAGCTCATATGGTCCAAGGATCATTTTGAAGTGATTTGGCCAAAGATTGGATGCTCAGAAGTCATCAGTCATTGTTCAGTCAACCAGAAACCCTAGAAAATCAACTGTGGTCAACTGTGCCTGATTTTATGGATTGGAAGGTGTGAGATGGTTTGAAAGGCCTCATTCATGTCCATACAAGTCTCATTTGACATATCAAAGACCAAGGTTGAAGATTTGGAGGTCAGACAAGAAGTTTCCTAAAATGGCAGGTGACCTGTAATTTCAGCTGCCTAAAATGGAAAGTTCTTCTCCTCAAAATAACTTCATCATACAAGCTTCAAATAGAATTTTGTCCAACATGAAAGTTGAAGATCTTGATCTCACCATTCCAAAAAGTCCAAGAACTTGAAATTCCCATGTGTGGTTAGCAAGATATGGTCCAGTCGTTTTCCAAAAATGCCCGAAATCAAAGTGGCATAACTCTCACATGGAACGGCCAAATTGAATGGTTTTTCTTTGAGCAAATCACATTTAATGTGTGCTTTCATAATCCATCATCACATTTTGCCAAAAGCATTCACACAAAAAGGTCAATTTTCAAGTGCACTAATTAAAATCCAAGGGCAAAATGGTCCAATTTGAGAAATATTTGGAATTTTGAGATGAGGCTTTTTGTAACACCTTCCAAATATCATTTGTGACCTGTTTGAACCAAGTTTGGAGAGAAAAACCAGCTGCATTAACCAAGGGCATTTTGGCCAAAGTGGTGAAATTGCACATTACACTAATCATCCTAATTTGCTTAATTTGGATTAATTTTTGATTAAGCATTGGTATAAATAGATAATTGTAACTGTAATCACGAAGCACTAATCATTTTCTTCAGATCCAAACAGAAAACTTTAACATTTTCTCTCACTTTTTTCACTTTGAACTTTCACATTTTTTTCCAAATTCATCAATAATTCGTGAATGTTGTTGCAATTGCTTGGTGAATTCTTCATGTGCAGGTCGTGTATAACTTCTGTTTGAAGCATTTGGAGGAGAAAGACGAGCCAAAAACCAACTGTTGAAAGCATCATCTCCAATGGCAGTCGCAAATTCACGTGGATTCTTGCACGTTTGAGCCGAAGTTTCTTCATCATTCACCTCCTACAGCTTAATACTACTTCTGTTTTCGCGAATCGGATCAAAAGAAGCAAAGATTTCACAACTGCCATCGATCAAGGTTGGAATTCGAATCTAACTATTTGCCAAATTTCTATGTGCTTCTTGTAGGTCTTAGTTTGTAGAGTGCTAAGATGCTTGTAGTTTCGATTTTAACCAATTATTGAGAGAGAAATCTAGGATTAAAGATTGCATGTCAAAACTTCATTCGATCGATTCGCAGTGTATATGAACTTCTGGACGATTTAATCATGATATCGGTAATCTACGTGCTTAGACCTTTCTATCCATATATGGTTTGCGCGATTTGGTTGAGAGATGGCCATAACCGAATTTGGACTCAAGAACGATGAAGAACGCGCAATTTCTGGAAAATGAAGGCTGTTTGATCTTGTTGCCATGCGTTTCAATTTGAATTCATGTTTGGCGCCGGATCCAGCAAATAGAACGCTGCCACCAAATTAATGAGTTGCGACGTCGTTTTTGGCCTGGCTTCAACAATTTCAAAATTGCCACTGCGTTTTAATTCATCTCATAATTCCATTAAATAAATATTCCATAATTCCACAAAACTTCAAAAAATCAAAACAAATCCATTTTTAATCCAAATTTCGTGAGACTTTTTTTGTTAGCTTCATAATTTTGTCTAGAATTTTATAGGTATGATAGCTCAAGTTGTGCCTGGTGATATTTTTGAATGGCTGACATGTGTATATTTTTTGTATGTTTTGCCATTTAATTCACAAAATACTCATGCTTGCTCCAAATTGAATGAAATTTCACATGAAGAATTTTGACACATTTCTGGAGATTTTGGTATATCATTTGTGATATTTGGACCTCTGGTTTGATAGATATGATTTATTCTTTTTGAGTGTGACAATATATGTCACATTATGATATGCTGAGTTCATGAATTAATTTACCATGCTTCCACTAGGCCTATGGCTCTGATTTTTTGCATGAGATACAATATGTATGCTAACTTTCAACATGATTTTTCGTGGATGTAATTGGTCCATTTTCTAATTGATTTGGATTTTTGATTGCTGTTTAGCATCTTTGGGTTGTTTCTTGTGTAACAAACTTTACATGTGTTGTTGATTGCTCATACTATATCATATGAATGTGAAATTTGATGGAGTGATTCATAACATGTTTAGGTGTAGTTTGGCTTTGGTCCCATCCATTTCTTAATTGTTTTCACTGTTTGGTATGTGATTAAAGTTGATGCTCATTCTATTACCATTCGTTGACTTGTTTGAATTGCTGCTGACTTTATGATTTTCATTGACCTACTTCCTGTTGTCCAAATGGCATGAAAATTGATATGTAGCTCATTGAGTGTGTCCTGTTTAGGCTGGAATTTTTGTGGAATTTATTGAGCTGTTTAAGTATTTGATTGAGTGTGATCTTTCTGTTTGCTCCTATATGACTCATAATTGCCTAGCTTGATCTAATTTGTGCATGAAATTAATTTGGTGTATGGTTTAGGCATGAGACCAATTGCATTTGCTTTTGATTTGTTTTAATGTGATTTTGGTTTGTTTGCACTTGCTGTTTATAACTTTTTATCCCCTTTGGACCCTAGGCTTGGCCTAGTGGTCTAGTTTCTCACATTTGGTTTGGATTTTCAGGATGAAATGCACAATGCTTAAGGAGATTGCTTCAAGGCAATTTGAATTGAGTTTGGTTGATGTTTATGAACTAACTTGACTTTGTGTTGTAGGGATTAAAGCTTGAGCTTGGGATTATAGCTTGCACTTGTGTGCATTAACTTGTGTTGTCTGTATAGATTGACTTTTGCTGTTTATTATTGGTTTGTCTGAGTACTGATGATACTTGATTGATTTTAGGTACATTAAGTTGCTTACAGTTCTTTAAGAACTTGCTTGCTGCTGCTTGGTTTTTAGACCAATTGAGGTAGGACTTCTATTCTTCATGTAGTCTGGAAGACCTGGCCTGTTACTTGGCCAGGCGACTGTCTGAAGTCCTCCTTAAGAGACGATGTTTGTGGTTGTTTACATTTGTGCCCAAGCAGGTAAAGACCTCTATGAGGAAATTGGTGGATCAAAGGGATATGCAATCTATCCCCCACTATTCTGTTGAGTCGTCCCTCTGCTCACACCACTGTGTTGATGCATTGGGACACAAACCCAAGATCTTGTGCTGTTGCACAATCGAGTCAGAGTCTTGAGCGTAGAAGGGTCCCTCCATTCTGGACCCACGCTCCTTTGTCTGAAGCTCTCCCTGGTCAGGGATAAGAGCTGTGAAGTCTAATCTTCACTCACCTTTCATCAGCTTCACCTTAGCCCCTCAATGGCAAGGTTAAGAGCTAACCTTACCCCGATACAAAGGCTTGTTTGTTGAGGTTGATATGACCCCTCCACTAAAGCCTAGCCCTGATCTTTGAGCCCCTTGTTGGTGTGTTTATTTCATGTTGTATATGTTTGTGTGGTGTGATTGTATCCCCTAGGTTTGCTAGACTCCGTGTAGTCTCGTTTGCATGTCAATTATGGTAGCACGGTTCCTTCGTATAGGACTTCCTTTCTTGCTTGAGCTTTCCTAAAACACAAACAAACATTATCCCCTCTTAAGGATACGTTAACTCCTTCTACTACAGGTGAGTAAGTCTCCAAAGGTCGAGCATCCGGTAGATTGCGTAGTGACGTCGTCCACTTAAAAAACACAAACCAACAAGAATAGTTTAGCCGAACTACGGCAACTCTGATTCTCATGTCCAGATGAGATACGTAGGCACGAGATGCGATGTCTTGTCGAGTTTGACTAACAACTAACACCAATTCTTTTCTCTCGCCCTCGTTGCGATTGAGACCTTCCCTTTCTCTTGCCTTGGTTGCAATCGAGACCCTTCTTCTTGTTGTGTGCTTGGAAGCTGATGTAAGTCCATCGAGTGGCGTTCGGGTTCCAGTGTGAGTTCGTTTGGTTCGGATGCTGATGTAAGCCCAGTGATTGGCATTCAGGCTCCACGTTTGCCTCTTTGTGTTTGTTTTGGTTCGGATGCTGATGTAAGTCCAGTGATTGGCATTCGGGCTCCATGTTTGCCTTTGCCTGTGTTTGTTTGTGTGCGTGTTAGCCGAGCTACGAATGCTCTGATTCTCCTTCGTCCAAAGGAGATACGTATGCATAGGATGCGATATCCTAGCGAGCATGTGTCGTTTCCCCAGTCCGAACTACTGTGACTCTGATGTCTTTGCTTGATAGACTAAGTAGGCCCAGGACGCGATGTCCTGCCGAGTCAGTCTTGTCCGTTTTCTTGTGTCTCTTTCAGCCTATATAGATGTTTATGTGAGCAGTGTTTTAGCAACCATTTTCCTTCCTTTTGTGCGTGGATCCCGTCGAGTACGACGGATGCGCAGGGGTGCTAATACCTTCCCTTCGCATAACCGACTCCCGATCCCATTCTCTTTGGTCGCGAGACCATGCTTTTTCCAGGTTTACTCTGAGCGTTTCCTTTCCCTCTTTTGGGATATATAACGCACGGTGGCGGCTCTGTTGTTCTTGTTTTCCCGCCGGTTTTTCGCGTAATGCGACAACAGGATACATGGGTTGTTGATAGGGAATTGGTTGTTGAACATATTGCTGAGGTGGATATTGTTGTGGTTTCCTTCTTGGAGGAGCTCTTCCTTGACCAACGGTCACAACATTTGTTTCCCCTTCCTTCTTTTTAGGAAACCCTCCAGAGAACTTCTTTTGATTAGCGTTTGAAGTTCCAGCTACAGCCGCCAGCTTGCCATTCCTTATACCATATTCCACGCGAGCTCCTATAGCAACAAGCTCGGAGAATCCCAGAGAAGCACTTCCAACCATCTTCTCGTAGAATTGGGGTTGGACAGTGTCGATGAACAGTTCGGCCAATTCCTTCTCAGCAAGAGGTGGCTCAACTTGAGAAGCCAACTCCCTCCATCTCTGAGCGTATTCTTTAAAGGACTCCTTATCATGCTGAAACATGCTCTGCAGCTGTCTCCTGTCAGGCGCCATATTCATATTATATTTGTAATGTTTTATGAATGCGTCTGACAGGTCCTGGAAACACCTGATCCTGTTCTGATCCAGACTTAGATACCACTTGGAAGGAGCCCCACTCAAGCTGTCTTGAAAGCAGTGGATCATCAGCTTGTCATCCTCCACGTGTGCAGCCATTTTTCGATAATACATGATGATATGGCTTTTTGGACAAGTGTGCCCCTTGTATTTGTCGAAGTCCGGGGTTTTGAATTTTGCTGGAATCACCAACCCGAATACAAGGCACATTTCTTTGGCAGCAGATCCAAAGACGTGGTCTCCTTCTAGATCTCTGAACTTTTTCTCAAGGAGCTGCATGTTCTCCTTTACCTCCCTGAAATCCTCGAATCTCACTTCGTCACCAGCAACAGTTGAGTCGACAGTCTGATACATGTGGTTTTGATCTTCATAATGAGGAACATGCCTAGCATAGGCGGCTGGTGGGACCACAGTATGGATGACTGGACGTGCGTCAGTGTAAACTGGTAATGGCACAGCTTGTTGGACAGATTGCCCCATTTCGTGCACCACCTCCGCTCGGGGGACAAAATCATAGGGTAGCCCATATGGAGGAAGGGTTGAGGGTAACGTCCTTTGAGGTGGGACTTCCACTGCTGGGCCCGTGGTCTCTGAAATAACGGTCGCTTGTGGAACCTCAAACCTGAAGGTTAAAGCTTGCAGTATCTCTGGCATCTGGGACATGCCTCCTTTGATTTCGTCTAGTTCAGCTCTAACTCGGGCGCTCTCTTGTTCTTGTTCAGCCATTCTCTGTCTTGCTCTGGCACGAGTATTATACTGGTGTTGAAAATTCAGCGTGAAACTGGAGGAAGAAAGGGCGGAATGAGACTCTATTTTTTTTTGAAAATGTATGAATGCATGTATGGATGCATTTTGTTTGCAAAACTCTTGGTTAGTTTCAATCATTCATTTCAGAAATACCATAATACTTGTTCGCAAATATTTAAAGTAATAAGGAAATGAAACACAATAAAAATGAATCTCAAAAGCGATTTTTCATTAATCTCATATCCAAGTTCAAATACAAACAACGTGCTCATGGCTTATGGGCTTTCCGAACCGTAGCAAGGTCGGTAGTCAGCCCTTCTAGCATTGCCTTACAAAACTTAATGAAATTAAAGACTTGATGCGGGGTGTTCTCTGGACACATGCACCAATCAGCTTCTTGCAGCTTCTCAGGTAGCTCTTGCATGATGGAACTCGCAAATCCGGACAACTTTAGAAATTTGCCCTTCCACTCAGTGTAAAGCCCTTGAAGATCCTGAATGATGCGCACGTCTTCAGCCTTGGTCACCTCTATGTTCCTATAGAGGTTTCTCCAATATCTGCATTCACCTAGCAACACTATATAGGCAGCATCCTGATCCCCACCTTCAAGTGCCTGGATTCTAGCATCGACTCGATCCAAATGATGTTTCAACCGTGTGCAAACTCTTTCTGACTCTTCAGTCTTCAGCTTCTCGCGTTCCAGAGTATCCTTGTATTTCTGAATGGTATTCTCCAGCTCACGAGTACGAATCTCGGAAATTATCCGTGCTTCCCTTTTCATTTCAAGGGTCAGCTCCAAAGTCTTATTGAGTTTCTGAATCCGGAGTAGAGCTCTATCCAACTCCTCTTCCTTTGATTTGAACACCGATTTAGTGCTATAGAGCGCTTGTCCAAACTTCTCCCTCCTTGCTTCAGACTCTCTAGCTCTTTTATTGGAGACTTCAAGCTCTTTGTCCTTCTTTTGTTGATCGTCTTTCAAGTTCCCATTCTCTATCGAGACTTGGCCAAGCTTGATTCTCAAATCAGCATTTTCCAATTCCAACTCCTTGATACGGGCATTGAGCTTCTCTACATCTTCAGGTAATATGGGCTCTGGCTCAGGAACCAATGGATAGATAGAAGGATCCAATGGATAAGGGAGTTTAATCATCTGAACCCTCTCTCTAACCCAACAAGTGTAAGGCTCTTGGGCAATGACATTTCTCTTACCCAACTCCTTACCCTTTTTGATGACTGCTTGCCAAGACCTCTTGATTTTTCTCACCATGGGATGATCTGCTTCAATACCATGTAAGATGAAAGGCTCTAGAGCTTCATCTTTTGGAGGGCCATTCATAGGGTACCCATGCTGCCTTAGAGATAACATGGGGTTATAGTTGATGCGACCCTTGGTTCCTATCAACGGCACATTGGGGAAGTCTCCAATGCTGACAATCACATTCTCGGTTTCCCAATCCCTGATATACCACTTAACATGACTGGAGGTGAGGGAAGCTAACTTCTGGAAGGGCTTGAGTTCCTTTGAGACAAAAGGACCTTCTTCGGGCATATGGGATCTAAACCAGGCATGCAACAACTGTGCACAACATAAGACGATTCCTCCCTTCTTCTCATGACGATCATGGAGAGTGTAGTAGAGATCTGCCAAGAGGAACGATACAGGGTTACCAGAGAGGAAAATTCTCACCGCCAGGTGGTCCACGAAATGGTCAATATTTGGGAAGAGGACTATCCCATATATCAACACGGCTAACACAGCATAGACGGATTCCCAATCCCCTTCTTTTTCCATCTTCTTGGCTTGATCTTCCAAGAACTTCCTAGAAAAACCACTGAAAGGTCCTTTCACATCCCAATTATCCACGACTTCAGAAACTTTCAGACCCAAAGCTGAAGCTATTCTCTTGGGAGGAATATCTTCATCAAGCTTAGGAAATGGATTGTGATCCTTCAAATTCTGGCCTATGATCCTCTCAACCTCCTCCAAGGTAGGAGCCAACTGGAATTCAGAAAATGTGAAACAACGTAGAGGTGGATCATAGAACTGAGCAATAGTCACTGCGGTCATCATGTCCATCTTCTCATTCAGGATGTCCAGAACTCTTCCATAGTTTTGTACAAAGCTGTTGAGTTTGAGTGGTGTTATTTTGGCACTCAACTTCTGCAGGCTGGTAAGGTCCACGTTCTTGTATTTGAACTGAAAAGTGCCTCTTCTCTCAGGATTCATCTTGCTAACAAATCTTGGATTCCTGAAATAATGCGAAACAAACTAAGAGTTTTGCTTTTTATGCGTATGCAATGAATGGATGGATGGATGCAATGTTTTTTTTGTTGTTTTCTTTGGATAGGTTCAAAGGTCGGAGGTATGGATAAATTTGATTGCTTTTCCAAGACGGGGTTCTCACCGGATATGATCTAGGGCTTTGTTTACAAAGGATCCCCATAGTCATTGATTCACAAGAATGTTTGACGCTTACGGGAAATACTTTCCGGTCGTCAACTCCATCAAGGGAATCTATTCTAGGTGAGGTTCTCGTAACGACCCTTACGAAGTATTCACCTCGGGAGTCCGTATTACGCAACCATCGACTGGGTTCTAGACAGGGTACTCAGAGTCATGGATTCAAAAGACTGTTTGACGCTTACGGAAAATACTTTCCGGTCGTCAACTCCATCTAGAGAATCTATTCTGAGCGAGGTTCTCGTATCGATTCTTACGAAGTATCCACCTCGGGAATCCATACTACGCAACCATCATTCCTAGTTGGCCAAAGGTTCAATGTTCTAAAAGGTTCTTAGAGTCATGGACCCCTTTGAAACATCGAAGCTTACGAGGTATACACCTCAGGCGACAATATTTGCAAAAGGATCTACTCTAAGTGAGGTTCTCGTACCGACTCTTACGAAGTATACACCTCGGGAGTCCGTACTACTCAACCATCGTCCTATCTTATGTTTTTTCACTCTAGACTCGGGTGTAGAGTCTTTCCCACATGGTTTGCAACCAAATACCCAAATACCCAACACAGTGGAACCAATATACAACAAATATATCCATATAATAATAAAGATAAATAAAAGCAATAAATAAGGAAAAGCCACACAATTAAACAAACAAAGGCACACAAACGTCCTAACTAGGCTTGACTCGCTTAGGGATGGGGTGTCATTCCCCAGCAGTGTCGCCATCTCTCGCACGTCAAAAAATGGGGATACGACTACAAAGCGAAGCGCGATCGCACGCTCGCAATGATGGACTGAACAGAGTCGCCACCGAACTTTATTTATTCCTAAAAAGGAAAGGGGAAATATCGATAAAACCCAAGACAAAAGAAAGGATAAGATATGGTCATCGCAACCAATATCAGGGTTCGGGAGTCGATTACGCAAGGGGAAGGTATTAGCACCCCTCACGTCCGTTGTACTCAACGGGAACCATTAGGTCAATTGTGTGCGTTAATGTTAGTTTGAAATGTTAGGCTTTTCAAGTTATTAGGTGGGAAAGAAAGATTAAAAGAGAGGAAAATGTTTTTTGGATTTTGACGAAGGACTAAACCTAAGTTTTTTATTAATGGGCCTGACAAGATTTATAAATCCTGCTCCTACGTATCTCAATAGAGAAGTCAAGGCTTACGTAGTTCTAGGTAGAAAAATGTTTGTTTGTTGGTCGATTTTAGCGAAAGTCATACTGTATTAATCGACGAAAACATTATTTTACCCAAAACAGATGAGGAGTGAACGCATACCACACATCGAACGGATTTACAAATCTACATTCAGAAAAGCGTCATTTATCTCTACTCAACAATTGTGGCCGAAACATTGTTTTGTATCTCTTAAGACAATATATCTTTCATTTTAAAAGGTTTTTGATTAGTCGCACGGCGGCGAGAAAAGAGTTTGATTGGTTGGATGTGTTTTGAGTGATGGCGAGAACTTGGATGAGCGAGATATACATCTCGAATCCTAGCCTCAGGAGTGCATGGTATACACCATGTTCCATTTCCACCTTTTTTGAAAAAGGTTAAGATAGGAATTAAGTATTTTGGAATTTGATTGAGAAAGGGTTTGAAGAAACCGCATTGACAGTTTTAGAAGATGGTGAGAGTTAAGATTGGCGAGGCATACGTCTCAAATCTTAATCTCAGGAGTGCATGGTATACACCATGTTCCATTTCCACCTTTATTGAAAAAGTGTTAAATAATATTTAGGTATCTTAGATTTGATTGAGAAAGGGTTTGACGAAACCACATTGAGAATTTTAGACGATGGCGAGAGTTAAGATTGGCGAGGCATACGTCTCGAATCTTAATCTCAGGAGTGCATGGTATACACCATGTTCCATTTCCACCTTTATTGAAAGAGTGTTAAATAAGAATTAGGTATTTTGAGTTTTTGTTGTGAAAAATGACTTGACACTAGATCAAGTATTGATGGACGTTTGAGAAAGATTTGAATGAGTGTTTGAGAGAAAACCAAAGTGGATAAACTTGGATGATGGCGAGAGCTAGGATTGGCGAGATATACATCTCGAATCCTAGTCTCAGGAGTGCGCGGTATACACCACGTTCCACTTCCATCTTATTGAAAATGTCTTAACTATAAATTAATATTTTTTGAGTTTTTTATCAGAAAAAATGGCTTGACGTTGAATCAAGCATTTGGTGAAAGTTTGAAAGAAATGGAATAGAATAGGATGGAGAAATGGATTGGTTTGTTTATTGAGAAAATACTCGACGTTGGGTCGAGTCATATTTTTGTATTTTTTTTGGAAATGGTTGATTTTATTCTTGTGTTAGTATCTAACTAAACAGTCAAACACATAAAGAAATGAAATAGTACAAGATTATTACACATCGGGGGAGTGGGGTACATTTTGTCAAATGGGGATTCAAAATCATGAAATAATTAAATCGGGCCCAAACAACAAATAATGCAAAAGTATGAGTGTAAGTGCAAGAGAACCGGCTCATTGTAAGAAAGCCCAAGAGTAAGCTATGTGAGGTTGACGACGATGCCTAAAAAGCAATCGACTTACAAGGGTGTGAAAATGGGCTCGAAATTGAATCGAGAAAAGTGTGATTTTTATACTTTAAAATGGTTTTGAATGAATGATGCAATTAAAAGAAAACAAATCTATGTTAGGATAATGAAACTATGAATATAATAAAGCATAAACATAAAAGAAAATGTTAAAAGAAATAAAAATACTACACATAGGTATCGAACCCACTCCGCTAAAGACCATAGAAACCACCCCTTTCCATGTGGCCACTCATGATTGTTTATAATTTAAATAACAACATAAGTATATAAACCATACTAGATTGGAACAAAAAATGAAAAAAGAAACTAAAATAATAATAGTAAAGATCTGTTGGATTACCAAAAAAAACCTAGCCGCCTGGCTGTTGGGTTTCCAAAGAGAAATTAAAAGGTGCACTAAACAACATTACCAATAATTAAAATTAAAACCAAGGAATACCAAAGGTAAATGGTCTTTAGTCATATTTGAATGCTATTTTCTTAAAAGTAAATAAAAGAAATTTGGGAACAGAAACATTCTTTGAAACACTCAAAGTCCATTCCTCATTCACTCAAAGTCCACTCAAATTCATTTCATGGTTCAATCATGGCAAGGTATGCAAATTGTGACCACATTGTGACATCAGAAACAATAAATGCACATTAAATCAAAAATGATTCAAATAAACTTGGCAAAATTCATGAGTAAACAGGACATACAACATGATTATCACACAAAAAATTAGAAGCATTGGACATCATTAGGCATGGTAGTGACATAGCATAAGTCAAGACAAGCACAACAAGCACATGTGTGACACCAATTGTCACACCAAATTAGCATAGGCATAAAACAGAGATGGATTATGGTAAAAACCTCAAACCAAAGCCAAAACAATACTCAACATATCTAGAAGTAGTGTGCAAAATTTCACATTCATTGGATAAGGAACAAGCATTTCACAATCAAATGAAGTTCAAAGCAATTTTAAAGCTCAAATGTGACCATCCAGAAGGAAAAATCTTAATTAAATCAGAAATGATCCCAAAAATTCCAACAAAAATCATGAGCAATCACAACATCTATAACATGCATCATACAAAACATCAAGGAAATTGGATATCATTTGGCATGGCAAATTCATCAATCAAGTTGAACATCACAAGGTGTGACACCAATTGTCACACCTAACTTAGCACATTCATAAAACAGCAATGGTAATTGATAAAAATACCAAATCAACACCAAAATGTAAAGAAATGAGTCTAGTTATAGCATGCAAAATTTCATAAGCATTGGATCAAAGACCAGCATTTCACAAATGATATGGCAAAGCAAGGTCAAGCAAGCATACATGTTCAAATACCCTAGCACCAAAAAATATTCAGCCATGCACAATTTTGGAATTAATGATGATAAAAAACAAGAGAGGATCAGGATCATGATGCAAAAAATTGGAGATCATTTGGTTGATTTTTCAATTTATTATGAATTTTGGAAGATGGTGAAAAAATAAAAAAACCATAAGTGAAGTATAGTAGAAATGTATGTGGAAATGGAAAATCATGAAAAGCATTTGAGATATTGTCCTGGCGCGGAATCGAACCAGGTAAGGATTTGAATATTCAAGGCGCGCTGGTGATGAAACTCAGCGTTTCATTAATCTAGTTGGCGCGGTCAATAGCTGAGTGCGCAAGTCAAAAGCGCCAGGACCAATCAAAATGCCAAGCACATGCCTACGTTGACCAGTACATGGCCTTGCCCTAAATAACACATGCAACACGCAGGAAATGTTCCTGATGCATCAAAACCGTGGCCTATGCTAAATTATCATCTTCTTCAACGCGTTTCATGCATGAACAATGAACATCAAGAATCATCCAAGAACAAATTCTCCAGAATTTAAAATTGAACATATCATCGTGTACATCCTTCATCATACATCAATAATCCATAACTATTTGATCAAGAAACAATCAATCATGCATGAATCGAAGCAAACAAGTTTCATCATCAAAACTTTATACAAGCATATCTCACTCAAAACAGCATGGAATTTCATGATTTAAAGCTCAGCATCATCAGTGTACTAAGATCCATCACATTATAGCAAGAAAAATCAAAATTATGAGATGCGATTCATGACCTCTTGAAGACCAGATCTGGAATTGGAGAGATTCAGGCTGTAATGGCTTCAATACTCCTCTATAATACTTGTGCAAGTGATTGGAAGAGAAATTGAGACTTAATTGCACACGAATTTGCCAGAATCTTCATTCACCATTGTTGCTCAAGCTTTGAAGAATGCTTTGATGCAACTCTGTTTTCTTCCAATCCACGTGCCAATCTCCTCAATAATACTTCAGGATCCAAAATCAAGCAAGAGAAATGGATGTTGTTTGAAGAAATTTGAAGAAAATTTTGAGAGAAAATTTTGAGAAATTTTTCTAGATCTGAAAAAATGGTTGTTATGCTGAAAACTGTTAGGGTTTAGCCTTTATACCTCTCCCTAATCATGTTTAATTAAGCCTAACCCAAATGCTAATGGAATGGATTAAGTTTCAAGGTGTTTTGGCAAATTTTGTTTTTCACCCTTATGCATGAAAATCATGAATGAACAGTACACGAATTCTATTTATTTTCACCTAAAATGCATTTTTTAAATCATTGGTGAAGGAAAAATGTCTAAATAATGCACCAATTTTGAATTACATAATTTCCCTCCAAAAATCAAGTGTATGACCAAATGCTCATATGATGATAATTTGTGCAATGCAATGCATGATTTGGAATTTATAGGTAAAAATAAGAACAATGCAAAAAGAGCCATCCAAATTGGAGTTTTGGTTTGAAAGTTATGCTCATTTGAAGTTCAAACCACACTTTGCCATGATTGAACCATATCTTCTTAACCACACATGAGAAATCCATGATCTTGGACTTTTTGGAAATGGGAGAGAAAGATCTTCAACTTTCATGTTGGACAAAATTTCATTTGAAGCTTTCTTTATGATGTAATCTTGAGTTGAAGTTGGTCCAAAACCTTGCCATTTTTGGAAAGTTCAAATTACAGGTCACTTACTATTTTGGGAAAGTTCTGACCTGACCTCAAATTCTTCAATGTTGATGTTTGAAATGTCAAATGAGACTTGTTTCACATGATTGAGGCATCTCTAACCATCTCCCACCTCCAAATCCATGGTTGAATTGTCGGTTGACTTTTGTTGACTTTTTAGGGTTTCAGATGATTTGCACATTGACTGCTGAGCCTTGAGCCTTCAATTCTTGGCCAAATCACTTCAAAATGATCCTTGGGTCACATGAACTCATTATACCAACCCTAGGGCTTTGATCTCATGGAAAATGCACTTGTTGCCTTGCACAGTTGAACCTCCTGACCAGTCCTGCCTAATGACTTGATGGACTATGGAATGAACAATGCAATGTTAATGACCTAAAATGAAAATATATTTACAAAATGGGAGGTGCAAATTTGAGGTGCTACAACAGGTAATCGGAATAAACCTCCAGCTGGTATCCCACAAATAAAGTGGAACACCAGGCAAGCCATCTCTGCAAGAGTCATGTGAGCCCTCACAAAACAAAACTCAACAAACAGGTTAGAGAAACAAGATAGGGTAATCAAAAGTTGCCCCCAACTCAAAATGTAACCACATGAATCATGCCATTAAAATTCACAAAAAGCTCACAAAAAGCAACCAAGGGTAGGAGGCCTAAACCTCTTGTGAAACACATGCATCAAAAGGGTATCAAATTCACCCATAATACCTCATACATTTAGAACATTCAAATTAAAAGCATAAAGTAATGGGATTAAGGCAAACCTGACTGGAGAGATCGAATGAAATTCAATTGCCCGGTTGGGTTTGCAAAGCAATCTGAGGGTTTATATGAGATGGAATTGGCTCTTTGCAGATGAGTTCCTTTCAGTCTCTAGAGGTTGCTCTGAACTCTGTTAGCTCTTCTCTCACTATCTTTTTCCCAGCCAGGGTAATAGGAATAGAATGGCCTCTTGTTTCACTGAAACTCTAAATTTATAACCTAATTTTTATGGACCTGTGGGCTCAAATGAGAGAGGCCCAAGTCCAAAATTTTTCTGTTATATTTTATTTATTTATTTATTTATTTTATATATTTTTTTTTTTGTTTTTCGTTCTTGATTTTTTTTTTCTTTTTTTTTCTTTTTTTAAACACGTGGGCTTCGCCTAACGAGCATGACAGTTCAAGAAATTCCTCTGAGCGTAGGTGATTCTGGTGGCTTTTCTTGGGACTCACTAGGCGACCCATTCTGCTCGCCTAGCGAGCATGACAGCTCATGAACAAACTTTTGCTTCTTCAAGATTAACGTTTTGACTGACGAATAGACCCCATTTGAACCTGTTGGAAGTATCTCAAGTCATTTCCTTGTGTTGACTGATCATCCACAAAGTGTCTTGGATGATACTCAAGCTTCAAACAAAAGATGTTAGTGACACATTTTTGTGCTTTTGGTTAGTAAACAAAAGTAAGAGAAACAATGAATTTTAATTCGAGCATGGTTGGTGATCTCAAACCAATCACAAGGAGTCCCACCCAAAGGCAAAGGGAACCAAGATGCTAAAGATCCTTGAGGCAATGCAAATGCAATGTTATGATGCCATCAGGGATCTTAGGGTCAAAATTGGGGTCTTACAAAGACATTGAATTTAGCTGTATTCTCTACCAACATATCTATGTGTGGTAGAGGGAAATCATCTTTCGGACTAGCTTTATTCAAGTCTCTATAGTCCACGCACATCCGGACTTTTCCGTATTTCTTAGGCACAGGCACAATATTGGCCACCCACTGAGGATACGTAGAAGTCACCAGAAACCCCGCATCAATTTGCTTCTGAACTTCCTCTTTGATATTTACTGCCATATCAGGATGAGTTCTTTTGAGCTTCTGTTTCACAGGCACGTACTCAGACTTCAAAGGCAAGAAATATTGTACAATATCAGCATCTAGACCAGGCATCTCTTCATATGACCAGGCAAAGACATCGACATATTCTCATAGCAACTCAATCAACCCCTTCTTAACAGACTCTTCTAGGAGTGCCCCAATCTTCACTTCTCATACACAATCCTTAGACCCTAAGTTGACTGTTTCCAGATTCTCAAGATGTGGCTGAATGATCTTCTCTTCATGCTCAAGTAGATGGGTAATCTCGTCAGGAATCCCTTCAACATTATCTTCTTCCGCCTCAAATACATGGAATTCAAAGTTGGGAGATGGTGTTGGATCATTATGTTCAATGGTTCGATCAACCTGTATAATGTTTTTGGATATAAAGAGCTTTTAGAATTCAAACAAGGCAAATCATTATGCAGATGAAAAGATTGATTTTATTCTTTTTTAGGGTTTTATTTGATCACCAATTTCATGCAAAAGTGAAAAGGGAAAATAATTGGAAAAACAAACATTTATCATGAATCTCTTGAATGAAAATATCATTGTATTTATGCGCCAACAATGTCATCACTCCTCCTTTTGGCATGGGAGAAGGGTTTTTAAACACAATGAACATTACTTTGACTTATGGATAACTGTTGGAATATCCACAACGACCCAATTATTGCAGATCCCTCCAGGGATGACGAAGTTGCCAAAATCCTCTTCGTCCTCTTCCAAGATGGCCGCAGCCTCCTTGTCTTGACTGGTGTGGATGAAACCTCCACTTGTGAACAACCCTTGCGTATTGGAAACCCCAGAAGAATAACCTATACCAGCCCGGGAATTTTTGTCTTTTAACTCAATCATTTGCCCCAAAATCGCAGTTGCACCGTGCTCAATGGCCAACTTTGCATCTTTGTAGGAAGAAAATGAAAGAGTTCCCTTCTTAATAGGCTCAACGATAGATAAATCTTGGAACTGAGTTCCAACTTCATCCTCAGCATCTATATAAGAGAAGGAAGACAAATGGCTAAACAGGAGAGCCTTTTCTCCCCCTATCACTACCAGCTTCTTATTCTTTACAAATTTCAATTTCTGGTGTAGGGTGGATGTCACGGCCCCCGCCTCGTGAATCCATGGTCTGCCCAAAAGACAGCTATACGATGGGTGAATATCCATAACCTGGAAGGTAATTTGGAAATCACTTGGTCCAATTTTGACTGGAAGATCAACTTCGCCAATCACAGTTTTGCGAGACCCATCGAAAGCCTTCACAACTACTCCACTCTTCCTCATGGGAGGCCCTTGATATGACAACTTCGAAAGAGTGGTTTTTGGCAATACATTCAACGATGACCCATTATCCACCCGAACGTTGGACATTGCGTCGTCTTTGCAACCCATAGATATATGTATTGCCAAGTTGTGGTCTCTTCCCTCCTCGGGGAGATCAGAGTCACAAAAACTCAAGTTGTTACAAGCGGTAATGTTTGCAAAAATACTATCAAATTGTTCTATCATGACATCATGATCTACGTATGCCACATCCAACACCTTCTGCAGAGCCTCTCGGTGTGGTTCTGAATTCAAAAGCAATGATAACACAGATATTTTGGATGGTGTTTGTAGAAGCTGGTCTACAATGTTATACTCGCTCCTTTTGATGAGCCTCAACATCTCATCACCCTCTTCTTTCGTATTGCCACTCGTGCCAGCAGAAGCAAGAGTTCTTAACGTAGAGGAGGGCTTAACAACAAGTGCCAGACTTGGAGTGCTCACAGCATTCCCAATTGGGCGCTCAAAAAAATCAGCATCAACACTTCCTCGAGCGTCAGCTCGAGGCTTTGACGGTGCTGAAAATACACGACCGCTGCGGGTTAAACCACTGACATCAGCAATGTTAACAACATACGAAGAGGGCAACGACACCTCTTTCCCACTTTCTATTGCTACAACATTGTAGCGATAGGGAACCGCTTTCTCGGAGGAGTACGGTACAGGTCCGGCAGGCTTGATGGTCAGAAAAGGGGAAACCTTCGGCTTGTTACCATCATACTTGATAACAACAGGCTCAGGTATCCGGAATACCGGAGAAATTACATTGACTTCGAGCTCATCTTCGTCAACATTTCTATTTTGAAGGATCTCAATGACTCCTTCGTCCAACATCTCTTGCACATCTTTGTGCACCTGGCGACATCCTCTCTGATTGACAGAACAGACTCTGCATCTATCATGGTCATGCTCATAATGGCTATAGTCACACAGCAATCTATGCATCTCAACCAGCGATTGTCAGATATGACTGACATATTTAACCTTGTACTTGCCAGGGCAGCCCTGGACCATATTGACAGACTTCCCATGCTCGGGCTTCTTTACGTTCGGACCTACATCCTCGAAAAATAAAAGCACGCTCCTCACAAGGTCTTGCACCTTGGTCTTTAGGGGATAACAGTTCTCTACGTCGTGTCCGGGAGCACCGGAATGATACACACAATGAAGCTCAGGCTTATACCACCACTGAGGGTTGGTAGGTATAGCGGGTGGGTCATGTGGAGTGATTAGTTTCCTTCGATCAGCGACGGATAGAGTTCGGCATAAGTCATTGGAATTGGATCAAAGGTGACCCTTTTCCTCTCATAGCTGGCGCTGGCATTACTGTTGTTATTTCGAGGCTGATAGGCCTGCTATTGTGGACGATGTTGTTGTTGATATTGCTGAGTTTGCGGTTGCTGATAGTGTTGAGCTTCCCTGAAAACAGGTGCTATATGAGCCACCTAATGTTGATTGTTGATCGGGCGAGCAATCTTCCTCTTCTCAGAGGGTCTTCTTTTGACATGGGAAGACACGGCATGTGCCTCTCCCTCCTTCTTCTTCGCAAAGCTTCCATATCTCTTTGCTGAAGAGCCTTCGTCTCGAGTTAAGCGTCCTTCATGGACCCCTTCTTCCAATCTCATCCCCATATTCACCATTTCGGTGAAGTCTGAGGGAGCACTGGCTATCATTCTCTCATAATAAAACAAGCTCAAGGTCTTCAAGAAGATCTTGGTCATCTCTTTTTCCTCAAAGGGAGGCACTATCTGTGCTGCCAATTCGTGCCATCTTTGGGCGTACTCTTTGAAGTCTCTTTCTCTTTCTGGGACATCGCCCTCAACTGGTCCCTATAAGAAGCCATATCCACATTGTATTTGTATTGCTTGACGAAGGCCTCACCAAGGTCGTTGAAACATCAGATGTTCGAATTCTCCAAACCCATTTACCACCGGAGAGCGGCGCCGGACAGACTGTCCTGGAATTAATGGATGAGCAATTGGTCATTGTCAGTTTGCGTTGACATCTTGCGAGCATACATCACAAGATGGTTGAATTGTCAGTTGACTTTTGTTGACTTTTTAGGGTTTCAGATGATTTGCACATTGACTACTGAGCCTTGAGCCTTCAATTCTTGGCCAAATCACTTCAAAATGATCCTTGGGTCACATGAACTCATTATACCAACCCTAGGGCTTTGATCTCATGGAAAATGCACTTGTTGCCTTGCACAGTTGAACCTCCTGACCAGTCCTGCCTAATGACTTGATGGACTATGCAATGAACAATGCAATGTTAATGACCTAAAATGAAAATGTATATACAAAATGGGAGGTGCAAATTTGAAGTGCTACAACAGGTAATCGGAATAAACCTCCAGGTGGTATCCCACAAATAAAGTGGAACACCAGGCAAGCCATCTCTGCAAGAGTCATGTGAGCCCTTACAAAATAAAACTCAACAAACAGGTTAGTGAAACAAGATAGGGTAATCAAGAGTTGCCCCCAAATCAAAATGTAACCACATGAATCATGCCATTAAAATTCACAAAAAGCAACCAAGGGTAGGAGGCCTAAACCTCTTGTCAAACACATGCATCAAAAGGGTATCAAATTCACCCATAATACCTCATACATTTAGAACATTCAAATTAAAAGCATAAAGTAATGGGATTAAGGCAAACCTGACTGGAGAGATCGAATGAAATTGAATTGCCCGGTTGGGTTTGCAAAGCAATCTGAGGGTTTATATGAGATGGAATTGGCTCTTTGCAGATGAGTTCCTTTCAGTCTCTGGAGGTTGCTCTGAACTCTGTTAGCTCTTCTCTCACTATCTTTTTCCCAGCCAGGGTAATAGGAATAGAATGGCCTCTTGTTTCACTGAAACTCTGAATTTATAACCTAATTTTTGTGGACCTGTGGGCTCAAATGAGAGAGGCCCAAGTCCAAAAATTTTCTGTTATATTTTATTTATTTATTTATTTATTTTATATTTTTTTTTTCGTTTTTCGTTCTTGATTTTTTTTTTCTTTTTTTTTCTTTTTTTAAACACGTGGGCTTCGCCTAACGAGCATGACAGTTCAAGAAATTCCTCTGAGCGTAGGTGATTCTGGTGGCTTTTCTTGGGACTCACTAGGCGACCCATTCTGCTCGCCTAGCGAGCAAGACAGCTCATGAACAAACTTTTGCTCCTTCAAGATTAACGTTTTGACTGACGAATAGACCCCATTTGAACCTGTTGGAAGTATCTCAAGCCATTTCCTTGTGTTGACTGATCATCCACAAAGTGTCTTGGATGATACTCAAGCTTCAAACAAAAGATGTTAGTGACACATTTTTGTGCTTTTGGTTAGTAAACAAAAGTAAGAGAAACAATGAATTTTAATTCAAGCATGCTTGGTGATCTCAAACCAATCACAAGGAGTCCCACCCAAAGGCAAAGGGAA
Organism: Lathyrus oleraceus; assembly: GCF_024323335.1. Classification (NCBI taxonomy): domain Eukaryota; kingdom Viridiplantae; phylum Streptophyta; class Magnoliopsida; order Fabales; family Fabaceae; genus Lathyrus; species Lathyrus oleraceus. The sequence continues at coordinate 363,150,604 of NC_066580.1, forward strand.
TCAAGATGCCAAAGATCCTTGAGGCAATGCAAATGCAATGTTATGATGCCATCAGGGATCTTAGGGTCAAAATTGGGGTCTTACAAAGACATTGAATTTAGCCGTATTCTCTACCAAGATATCTATGTGTGGTAGAGGGAAATCATCTTTCGGACTAGCTTTATTCAAGTCTCTATAGTCCACGCACATCCGGACTTTTCCGTATTTCTTAGGCACAGGCACAATATTGGCCACCCACTGAGGATACGTAGAAGTCACCAGAAACCCCGCATCAATTTGCTTCTGAACTTCCTCTTTGATATTTACTGCCATATCAGGATGAGTTCTTTTGAGCTTCTGTTTCACAGGCACGTACTCAGACTTCAAAGGCAAGAAATATTGTACAATATCAGCATCTAGACCAGGCATCTCTTCATATGACCAGGCAAAGACATCGACATATTCTCATAGCAACTCAATCAACCCCTTCTTAACAGACTCTTCTAGGAGTGCCCCAATCTTCACTTCTCATACACAATCCTTAGACCCTAAGTTGACTGTTTCCAGATTCTCAAGATGTGGCTGAATGATCTTCTCTTCATGCTCAAGTAGATGGGTAATCTCGTCAGGAATCCCTTCAACATTATCTTCTTCCGCCTCAAATACATGGAATTCAAAGTTGGGAGATGGTGTTGGATCATTATGTTCAATGGTTCGATCAACCTGTATAATGTTTTTGGATATAAAGAGCTTTTAGAATTCAAACAAGGCAAATCATTATGCAGATGAAAAGATTGATTTTATTCTTTTTTAGGGTTTTATTTGATCACCAATTTCATGCAAAAGTGAAAAGGGAAAATAATTGGAAAAACAAACATTTATCATGAATCTCTTGAATGAAAATATCATTGTATTTATGCGCCAACAATGTCATCACTCCTCCTTTTGGCATGGGAGAAGGGTTTTTAAACACAATGAACATTACTTTGACTTATGGATAACTGTTGGAATATCCACAACGACCCAATTATTGCAGATCCCTCCAGGGATGACGAAGTTGCCAAAATCCTCTTCGTCCTCTTCCAAGATGGCAGCAGCCTCCTCGTCTTGACTGGTGTGGATGAAACCTCCACTTGTGAACAACCCTTGCGTATTGGAAACCCTAGAAGAATACCCTATACCAGCCCGGGAATTGTTGTCTTTTAAGTCAATCATTTTCCCCAAACTCGCAGTTGCACCGTGCTCAATGGCCAACTTTGCATCTTTGTAGGAAGAAAATGAAAGAGTTCCCTTCTTAATAGGCTCAGCGATAGATAAATCTTGGAACTGAGTTCCAACTTCATCCTCAGCATCTATATAAGAGAAGGAAGACAAATGGCTAACCAGGAGAGCCTTTTCTCCCCCTATCACTACCAGCTTCTTATTCTTTACAAATTTCAATTTCTGGTGTAGGGTGGATGTCACGGCGCCCGCCTCGTGAATCCATGGTCTGCCCAAAAGACAGCTATACGATGGGTGAATATCCATAACCTGGAAGGTAATTTGGAAATCACTTGGTCCAATTTTGACTGGGAGATCAACTTCGCCAATCACAATTTTGCGAGACCCATCGAAAGCCTTCACAACTACTCCACTCTGCCTCATGGGAGGCCCTTGATATGACAACTTCGAAAGAGTGGTTTTTGGCAATACATTCAACGATGACCCATTATCCACCAGAACGTTGGACATTGCGTCGTCTTTGCAACCCATAGATATATGTATTGCCAAGTTGTGGTCTCTTCCCTCCTCGGGGAGATCAGAGTCACAAAAACTCAAGTTGTTACAAGCGGTAATGTTTGCAAAAATACTATCAAATTGTTCTATCGTGACATCATGATCTACGTACGCCACATCCAACACCTTCTGCAGAGCCTCTCGGTGTGGTTCTGAATTCAAAAGCAATGATAACACAGATATTTTGGATGGCGTTTGTAGAAGCTGGTCTACAATGTTGTACTCGCTCCTTTTGATGAGCCTCAACATCTCATCACCGTCTTCTTTCGTATTGCCACTCAGGCCAGCAGAAGCAAGAGTTCTTAACGTAGAGGAGGGCTTAACAACAAGTGCCGGATTCGGAGTGCTCACAGCATTCCCAATCGGGCGCTCAAAAAAATCAGCATCAACACTTCCTCCAGCATCAGCTTGAGGCTTTAACGGTGATGAAAATACACGACCGCTGCGGGTTAAACCACTGACATCAGCAATGTTAACAACAGACGAAGAGGGCAACGACACCTCTTTCCCACTTTCTATTGCTACAACATTGTAGCGATAGGGAACCGCTTTCTCGGAGGAGTACCATACAGGTCCGGCAGGCTTGATGGTCAGAAAAGGGGAAACCTTCGGCTTGCTACCATCATACTTGATAACAACAGGCTTAGGTATCCGGAATACCGGAGAAATTACATTGACTTCGAGCTCATCTTCGTCAACATTTCTATTTTGAAGGATCTCAATGACTCCTTCGTCCAACACCTCTTACACATCTTTGCGCACCTGGCGACATCCTCTCTGATTGACAGAACAGACTCTGCATCTATCATGGTCATGCTCATAATGGCTATAGTCACACAGCAATCTATGCATCTCAACCAGCGATTGTCGGATATGACTGACATATTTAACCTTGTACTTGCCAGGGCAGCCCTGGACCATATTGACAGACTTCCCATGCTCGGGCAATGGGTTCTTCTTTACGTTCGGACCTACATCCTCGAAAAATAAAATCACGCTCCTCACAAGGTCTTGCACCTTGGTCTTCAAGGGATAACAATTCTCTACGTCGTGTCCGGGAGCACCGGAATGATACACAGAATGAAGCTCAGGCTTATACCACCACTGAGGGTTGGTAGGTATAGCGGGTGGGTCATGTGGAGTGATTAGTTTCCTTTGATCAGCGACGGATAGAGTTCGGCATAAGTCATTGGAATTGGATCAAAGGTGACCCTCTTCCTCTCATAGCTGGCGCTGGCATTACTGTTGTTATTTCGAGGCTGATAGGCCTGCTGTTGTGGACGCTGTTGTTGTTGATATTGCTGAGTTTGCGGTTGCTGATAGTGTTGAGCTTCCCTGAAAACCGGTGCTATATGAGCCACCTAATGTTGATTGTTGATCGGGCGAGCAATCTTCCTCTTCTCAGAGGGTCTTCTTTTGACATGGGAAGACACGGCATGTGCCTCTCCCTCCTTCTTCTTCGCAAAGCTTCCATATCTCTTTGCTGAAGAGCCTTCGTCTCGAGTTAAGCGTCCTTCATGGACCCTGTAGCGGTGTATTCGTCGCTATATGATTTATCAATTAAACCATAAGCAAAGCATACAATGAAATTTCGAGTCGCCACCGCACTTTTATTTATCCAAAGGATTGGCTAAAAAGCGAACAAAAGCCTAAGAAGTTTTACACGTAGAAAACTAATAAAAAGATCAGAGAGTCTGGGTAAGGGGTAAATTACGCATTGGGAAGGTGTTAGGCACCCATCACGTCCTAGGTACTCCTAGGGAGCCCTTTTCACACTTGTTGTAAAAGATTGTTATTTGTTATGACATAAATATTGTGCAAACATGATTGGGATGATGAGAAAAGAATATACAAGTTAGTTATTTTTGTGTTATTGGGTTTGAACGGATGAACCCGCTGCCTACGTACCTTCCATCAAAGGTAAGGATCAAAACGCCGTAGTTCGGCTAAAAGATTTCCAAAAGTTGGTGGATTCAATTTTAAACACAAGCACTGAGGCTTTTCATTATCAATGGGAGAAAACTCGACCAAAACCAACATCCACCATGCGAGGATAGCTTCGACGTACTAGAGGGGTTAGCCCTGTTTTCAGTACGGAAGTCTTACTGTCGACTCACTAAAGATAAGGTGAGGTTTACATCAACCACAATGATAATTGAAACCTATGGCTAATGCATGGAAAGATTAATAATGGACAAAGCCAAAACAAGTGAATGGGTGAGGTTAATTGATTGTGATTATGAAAATGGAGTCAAAGTATGATTAAGATTAATTCAAAGAAGTATTATGAAAATGAGGTTTGAAAAAAAGGTCAAGGACTTGAGGTCCAGGTTTTTAATTTGAAAAAGCATGAAGATGTTTGCACAATATCTATGTCAAGTTTGAAATCAAAGTGTGAAAAGGTTTAGGACACAATGGGGATGAATGGATGAAGATGGATTGTAAAACTTCTTAGAAGGTTCACTTCTTGAAATCATATAGGAGATGATTCAAGTGTGTCCTTTGGAATAAGCAATGGGTAATAGCAAACAAGGAAGAAAGTCAACAAAAGCGGATACCGGATGCCAATCACTGGGCTTATACCAATCTCCTAAAACAGAAATGGATATCGGAGGCCACTCAATGGACTTACACTAATCTCCTAAAACAAAATGAAACTTGGATACCGGATGCCAATCTGTCTGGACTTATACCAATATCCAACATATGATCCTAGGAATACAAATGCCAACTTGCAGGGACTTACAATTTCATCCTCACATAAACAAAGAAAAACAAAACATGGATGTCAGATGCCAATCTGTCTGGGCTTACTCTAACCTCCACAGTATGGTCCTAGGAATACAAATGCCAACTTGCAGGGACTTACAGTTGTATCCTCACATACAAACAAACAAATAAACATGTGATCATAGGAAAGCAAATGCCAACTTGCAGGGACTTACAATTGCATCCTCACATACAATCAAATGCATCAAGCAAAGATAGGATGAGTGGCCAAGGTGATGGTCTTATATTCACTTCCATATCATAGGAGCAACGGCCAATGGATGGTCTTACAATTGTCCTCAATGGGTAAACAACAATGATAATGTCACAAAGACAAATGAGATGATTATGTATTAATGGGCAATTAATGATGATAAATGCATAAAGCATACAAGCAGATATGTGCATATGAGATAAACAATCAATCAAATGAATCAAACAGCACACTCTATAACCAAACAAGGAGGCTCACACAAGAGGGTTAGGCACTGAGGCCAACTGGAATAGGGTCACAGGTGCTCTTAACCTTGCCATTGAGAGGCTAAGGTGAAGCAGATGAAAGGAGATGAGGGGTGTGCCTCATTGCTCTTATCCCTGGTCAAGGAGAGCATTTGAATATCAGAAGGTGTGGGAGTTCAGAAAGTAGGAACTCTCTCCACATATTATTGACTCGATTGATCTTGGGCTTGGATCTCAATGCTACAACCATGTAATGGGAGCAAGGAGAAGACTCACAGAATAGTAGGGGATAGGTTGCTTATCCCTTTGATCTATCAATTGCCTTATTTGAAGGACTTTTCCTGCTTGGGACAAATATAAACACACACAAGCATTGCCTCTTAAGGAGGACTTCAGACAGTTGCCTGGCCAAATAACAGGCCAGGTCTTCCAGACTACATGAAGAAAAGGGATTATACCTCAAATGCAAATTGCTATTAAAGCAAAGCAAAGCAAGTTCAGAGAACTTAAGCAACTAATGGTACCTGAAATAGTCAAACAAATCAGTACACAGTTCAACAGTTTAAATCAAAAGGAATTGGGAAACAGTCAACACAGAGAAACAAGTGTGCAAAGCACAAGACTCAAATCATATGAGTCAAACCACCTACAACACAAAGAGGTTAGCACATGATATATAATCAAGCTCAATCAACTTGGCAATGGTTTCTTTGATGCATTATTGCTTAACCTGAAACAAATGAACTCAACATAAGCCAAGAGACCACTAGGGCAAGCCTAGGGTCAAAAATAAATGATAAAAGCCAAGACAGCAAGCAATATCCAATCACAATCAAATTCAAACTTTTAAGAAGCAAACCCAATTGGTTTCAAGTTCATATCATGCATTATCATCATATCACAAACAAAAGAAGGCAAAACATGGCAAAAGAGAGCACATAGAAGTCAACGGAAATACTTGGCTCAAACCCAAACATAATCAATTCCAAAAATCATAAAATAATTCATGGTCAATCACAATCCACATAATGACATGCATATAAAATTTCAGCTCAATTGGATCATGGGAAGATGGTCAATTAAAATCAGGAAGTCCAAACAATTTCAATCATGCCCAAAGAAGTCAAATATACATGTATCAACTTCAAAAAATCATAACTAAATGAAAACAGATGAGAAATGGATCGGATCAACACCAATGCAAAGCTCAAGATGTCTAGTATGCACATGAAAAATTTCATGATCATCCAATGAAGTATGAGAATTTCCCAAATGAAATGGCAAGATGTATCACACAAAGTCAACAATTGACTAGGCAGGGAAGAAAAATCTCAAACAACTAGGAAATGGCATAATTAATTCCAGGAAAATTCACAAGTCAACTAGACATATAAGAGAAGGATCATACAAGATTTCACATTAATTGGAGGTCAGGAAGCATGTTAACAAAAATCATGAAATTGCATATCATTGGTGTGACACAAATTGTCACACCCTACTTCAAAAATTCATATTTCACAAACCACATATGATAAATTCAAGAACTCTACATCAAAACAAACATGAATGAGTGTAGATTAACCACAAAAATTTTCGGATCAAATGGATGCATCATCATCATTTCACAAAAGAATTGGCAAAAGGTGTAAAATGTGCATACATGTCAAGAAACCTAATACCATTTAAAATCCAGCCATCCAAAAAATCATTAAAAATCATGATAAAATAATAGACATTCATGTGAATATGATGAAAAAAATTTCATGAATTTTGGAATTGAAACGAGTGAGAAATGATTTTTAGAAGTTAAGCAATCAATTTGAAATAACATGAACAAAGTGACATGGTTTAGTAGGTCAACATGTTGACCGAGTGGCAAACTTGTGAATATGTACATCATTAAACAAAACGCAGCGCTTAGGGATGTAAAACCAAATGTTCTGATTGGTCCGCTATCAATGGAACAGTAACATGACGCAGCAAAACATGAAAACCAAGTTTCTGGAAATTATTTAGGGTTTGCTACAGTAACCAAACATATTCATCTTCTCCAAAAATCGTGGAAAGTGAATTCACCCAGAACATGAAATCGATTATACCATCGTGATCCTCAAACAACACACATACATATTCCATCATTCATTTACGTTAAAACACACTAGATAGCATGAATCAAGTAAAAACCATCATGAACAACAAATTTCAATTCCAAATATTTCACTCAATACTCAACCATTTTACATGATGCAAAGCTCATAACAATCAGCATAGCAAGCTCTATTTAAAACATGGCATGGTTTAGAAAAATAAGAGGTTCGAAAACTAACCAAAAATGAAGAGCAGTTGTTGTTCTGATGTTGTTTGGCTTCAAACACTCGAAACAGGTGGAGCTTCAAGTTCCAAAAGGTGAATGGTCGAAATGCTTTTGCTCAGCAAGGCTCGAAAACGCTCAAATCAGACATTGCCATGGAAGTTGCTTGCAGAAAACAGAACACGGGATGAACTTCCAGCTGGTATTTTATGCTCCAAATGGTTTCCAGATGATGGCTAGGTGATGGAAACCAAGAAAGGATGCTCGGGTCTTTGAGAGTTTTGGCAGAAATTGCAAAAATGAGCCAATCGAAATTGAGAGAGAAGGAGAGTTTTCTGATGTGTAAAAGGCTGCCACTAGGGTTGAATGGCCAGAAAATAACTCTTTATACTTCTGTTTAAGCTTAGTTAATGATGTGCTAACAAAGATTAACTTAAATGAAGCTAAATGCCAATTTGCTAATTTTCCAATATATGCATATGGGGTGTATGGTTCTGGCCGAGTTTGGGCCTCAAGCATGTTTCAAATACCATCTAAAACAGATCCCAAATGGCCAAATTGTTTAAAAATTGCTAAATCAAAAAGTCAACTTTTGCACACACTTGAATTTAAAGAAGACAAGTCCAAAAATGCCATTTTGATCCATAGATTTTTGGTACATGAAATTTATATTTTTGGAAAGAGGAGATGAAATGTGGTTTGTAGGAAAAAACCCCACCAAAATTGGCCAAATGGTTTGAGAGATATGGCCTTTTGAAGTTCAAGATTTTGTGAAAATGAATTGATCATATCTTGCCAACCATACATGGGAATTGGGTGTTCTTGGACTTTTTGGAAATGGGAGAACAAGATCTTCAACTTTCATGTTGGGCAAAAATTCATTTGGAGCTTGTATCATGATGTAAGTTGAGGATCAAGAAGTTTCCAATTTTTGGCAGTTAAAATTACAGGTCCACTTTCTATTTTGGGAAATTTCTGATTTTGCTTTAAATTCTTCCATGATGATGCTTGACATGATATATGAAGCTTGTATAGGCACGAATGAGACCTCTGAGACCAAATCCCACCACCTAATCACTGATTAAATCCACATATGACCAAGTTTGACTTTCTAGGGTTTTGGATGACTGAAGCACCTTCTGATGAATTCCAAACCCTAATTCCTTGATATTTTGATTCCAAATGATGTCCCAAGTCATATGAACTCTTGATTATTGATCATGGTGTCCAAATTCTGCAAGAATGGCCACCATCCACTGCAATAACTGACTTTGACTGTTTTGACTGTAGATTGCTTCAGCTGCAAGTAACAAGGTTAGATGACAATATTTTTGTACTTTTTGGTTAGTAAACATATGAAAAGCAAAGATATACAAATGCAAGGCATGCTTGGTGATCAAGAATCAAACTCACAAGGCAACCTACCCACTAGGAGGGAAGCTAGGGCATGCCATGATCCTTGAGGCCATGATATGATATGATATGGGCCATGAGGGATCTTAGGGCCAAAATTGGGGTCTTACAGATGCCCCTATTTAAGGTCATTCTAGCCGGAGAAGAGAAGTTTAGAAATCTTCATCTCGACGCGGTAGAATGGGCTTAAATAACAGTAATGAGAAAAATTTTGGTCCCTAAGAGACCTCATGATGCAAATGTATGCATGCAACAGACACAAATTCTATGGGGAATATGATTCACACAGAAGAAAAGACGATCCATCGGAGTAATACACTCACCAGGAACAGAGACTCTGACAAGACTCTAGTTGGGGATAAACAAAACTGACACAGCGTGAACAAGACACGACTCTGATTAGGGAATAACAGAAAATAGACTGGAGACCTCACTGGGGAGTGAAGGACTCACACTGGGGAAAAGAAAAAATTCCAAAGGAAAATAAATCCATTGGAGAGACACAAGCTGACTCCTGGGGGAGAAGCAACAAGAAAACTTCACTGAGGAAGCACCAAAGAAATGAGGTGTTACCGGGTATAAGGGTAACAAACTCAGGAAGGAACACCAAGGATACCGGGTTGTAGGTATGTAACAGGTGACCGACCAAAGACGTGAATTGGTGTGTGTTCCAAAACACTCATCATCCTGAAGAGGGCGAAAGCAAACTTGTTTATAGGATGGATATTTGATTCTGTAAAGAATGCAAATCTTACTCAGTTGGGGAAACAAACAAAGTGTTCGACAAGAGAGTGCATGAGATATATTATCTATAGCCGTCAAAACATAGATAATGTACTCGCATGGAAAGTTATCCTGAACCGGGTTGGCGGTTGTTTATAGGATAAGATCCGAAGACGTGAATTGGTTTGTGTTCCAAGACACTCATCATCCTGAAGAAAGCTAGAACAGCAGACTTGTTTATAGGATGGCTATTCAATTCCACAAGGAATATGAATCTTACTCGACGGAGAAAACAATCAAAAGATTGACCCAAGAGCGAAAGAGACATAATATCCATTACCGGCATACCGTGGATAGTATACTCAAAAGGAAAATTATCCTGAACCGGGTTGTAGGTTGTTTGTAGGATAAGATCCGAAATCGTGCATTGGTTTGTGTTCCAAAACACTCATCACCCTGAAGAAAGCTAGAACAGCAGACTTGTTTAAAGGATGGCCGAAAAAACGTGAATTGGTGTGTGTTCCAAAACACTCATCACCCTGAAGAAAGCTAGAACAGCAGACTTGTTTATAGGATGGCCGAAAAAACGTGAATTGGTGTGTGTTCCAAAACACTCATCACCCTGAAGAAAGCTAGAACAGCAGACTTGTTTATAGGATGGCCGAAAAAACGTGAATTGGTGTGTGTTCCAAAACACTCATCACCCTGAAGAAAGCTAGAACAGCAGACTTGTTTATAGGATGGACAAAAAAACGTGAATTGGTGTGTGTTCCAAAACACTCATCACCCTGAAGAAAGCTAGAACAGCAGACTTGTTTATAGGATGGACAAAAAAACGTGAATTGGTGTGTGTTCCAAAACACTCATCACCCTGAAGAAAGCTAGAACAGCAGACTTGTTTTATAGGATGGACAAAAAACGTGAATTGGTGTGTGTTCCAAAACACTCATCACCCTGAAGAAAGCTAGAACAGCAGACTTGTTTATAGGATGACCGAAAAAACGTGAATTGGTGTGTGTTCCAAAACACTCATCACCCTGAAGAAAGCTAGAACAGCAGACTTGTTTATAGGATGGATGTTCGATTCTATAGAGAATACGAATCTTGCTCAGCTGGGGAAAATCAACAAAGGATTCCAACTAAAGAGCGCATGATACATATTATTCATTACCGGCAGACCGTGAATAATATACTCGCATGGAAGATTATCCACAACCGATTACTGGGTTGTTTATAGGATAAAATCCGAAAAGAAAGGCATCGGGATACCAGAATAGGTATACAATGATGACCAATCAAAGGGAACAACAGACATTACCAACAAAAGAGTAAATGAAAGGCGATCTGTTGAGGATGCATTGATGAAAATCAATGATCCGGGGAACACAATCACTGACAAAAGGTGAAAGGACCCACTGGGGATAAAATTGCTAGCATACGGCAATTATCCACAAAAGACTTGCTGGGGATATAAGTGTTGATCTGAGCAACTTATCCAAGCAAAGGAAAATCAACATCAAGAATTAGATGAAGATAACCACAAGGGAAAAATTGTCATCGGTTGGGATGAACAACAAAGCTAACTCTGCAAGTGGAGAGAACGGGGTTTATAACTACCGGTTTGTAAGTAGAAAAACCGCAAAGATAGGACTTACGACTGTTGGTTAGTAGGCAGAGGGCCAAAAAGGGGGATAACCACAAAATTAGGGTTTACATCTACCGAATACGGGGTAGAAGACCAACAACTCCGCGTGGGGATAGAACAAATCACAAATCCGCACGGGAAACAAGATAGGGTTTATAACAAACCACAAACTGCTGGAGAGCAGGAAAATAGGATTTACAACTACCGGTATGAGGTAGAAAACCAAAACTCTGGCTGGAGAATAAAAGGCGTATGACCACAAATTCTGTTAAGAAAGCCAGGAAGAATAGGACTTATAACTACCGGTTTGTAGGTAGAGGCCCGAAAAAATCCGCTGGGGAACAACCCACTGGGAAGCACAAGACTTTTGACAAATAGCCAATTCGGGAATGATCCGAAAAGACAGACTGAATCAAGACATGTCCTAATGAGGATATAACTCAAATAGGAAAATCCATCCCAATATATATGTGTTAGGAGGAAACGGAAGAAACCGGCATCCACGAGGATATATCTCAGTGGGGAACTGCAGAAGGAAAGACAACATTTTCTGCTTATGGGCTGACTCTACATGGAGAGATTTTAAACACCCGACATCTGCTTGGGGAGATCTGTAAAGAGATCTATATCACCAGTGCAGGAAACAACAAACAAAGGATATATGGCAAGAAATGCACCATGAATATCTGAATGTTTATGAATATGCATGAATATGCGTAATTTATGTTTGATGAATGCTGACAAAACAGACAGTTCTAACACAAACAGGTTCGGGAATCAAACGCCCAGTATTATACTTCCAGGGGAACAACCAGCTGGAGAGCCAATCTGCGGAGATCTGCATGCTGTAAAGCAAAGATCTGCGGGTACTACTGAAGAAGCAGAGAATCGGAGATATCAGGAAACGACCCAATCAGGGTACAGAAAGTCACAACGGGCAAAGCGGCCACCAAGACGAATCTGTAGGGGAACAAAAGAAGTCCCAAAGTATCTGCAGGGGATCCCAGTGTTAACTGAGAAACAAAAAGTGTGTTGCACAAACATGAACTGCTGTAGAAGCAAATCCACACAACTCCGCTGGGGAACAACCCACTGAGGGAGAATGATATCATCCAAATAGAATCTAACTGCATAAGCAACTCTACTGGGAAAAACGGTCGGCTACTCTCTTGGGGAACAAACCACTGAGGGAGGACAGATCAAACAAGTAGATTCTGCAACAAACCACTCCACTTGGGGAGAATACACATAGCAAACTGATCACAACAAGTAGATTCTGCACTATAAGCCACTCCACTTGGGGATCACAAACAGTCAGGAAATCAATCCGTTCTCAGGATGCTAGAGCCATCATCCGACCATACTGGGGATTGAAGGAGTATTCAACGGGCAAAATCCGCCACAACAAGCATTCTGCAGACTATGCTGAGGAAAAGATGGATGCAATACTGGGATATCAACCCAAACAAACATCGAGTAGGAAAATAAATCCTGCTCTGCTGAAGAGAAAAAAACTCTGATGGAGAGATAGCAACAAATCCGCGGACGACTGCCGGGGAAAGGGTAAAGTACCGGGTATCAAACCACTGACTTACCGAGTCTCTAAAAAGAGAGCGATCGTGCTGAGGAAACAGACAATTCCGCTGGCAACTGCACTGGGAAGAGTGACAACAACTCTGCTCGCAAATCCGATGGGGATATCGATAACAGCTCTACTCATGTCTGCGCTGAGGAGACAAATAAAGTCTGGGGCAGACGACCCACTGGAGAAAGTGACGGGGCACCAAGATGACAAACCAACAACCGCCGAAACTCACAAGGAAACACCCATGCTGGGAAAAACTGCTGCTGGAGAAAACGAAGTCTTCAACAACACTCTGCTTGTGACTATACTGGGGAACAACCCCACCAACAACTCTGTTTGAGGAACAACCCCAACAAAGATCTGAAGAAAGAAGATACCACCAAACCAGGAATATGAACGAATGTCTTACCTGTTGGGAATCATGCCACCCTCGGGAGAGCACTGAGATATTCTTGAGTATCCTTTCAATCTTGTGAATGTTCACTTTGTTTAAAACAATGTTTTGAAAAAATTGATTTGTTTAAAACAATGACATTTTATCAATTTAAAACATGCAAAACATTTGTTGAATTGAAACAAATAAGAGTGCAAATAATTGGATAAAAAGCTCAAATTGATTTAATGGAATGGTAGCCTGCAAATGGCAAGACTCCATAGATCTGTACAAATTTGAAATCAGTGATATATATTGGAAGAGGGCTACATTGAACATAATGGTCCTTTCTCTACCAATTTGAATCTCGATGTATCCGAAGCTTTAGTTGACGACGAATCGAGAATCTTCTGACGAAATGACGACTGATAAACCAGAAAGTCTTGTCAGGATGCAGTTACTTGCCAAATCCCTAATTTTTGCCTAGATTGCCCCAGAGTGAGGTACTCAATCTAGCGGGATGCAAATATTCTATTTTTTTCCAGTCTCTAATTTTTGCCTGGATTACCCTTGCGGGTTCTCCACCGAGACGCTCATTTTTGCCTAAGCCGCCCTTTCGGGTTTTCAACTTAGCGAGCTATTCTGTTTTTTTTCATTTGCATATACTTTTTTTTAGGCAAAGTATCTCTTGACTGCATCTGAATTCACATGACGAGTGAAATCCTCCCCATCCATCGTTGTAAGCATCAAAGCACCGCCTGAAAAGGCTCTCTTAACAACATATGGACCCTCGTAGTTTGGAGTCCACTTTCCCCTGGAATCGGGCGCGAAAGACAAGACTTTCTTGAGCACGAGGTCACCTTCTCGGAACACACGAGGCTTGACCTTCTTATCAAATGCTTTCTTCATTCTCTGCTGATATAACTGACCATGGCACATGGCAGTCAAACGCTTTTCTTCGATCAAATTCAACTGGTCATAACGACTCTGAATCCATTCAGCATCAGTCAACTAGGGACTTGAGGGTATAATTTTTTCTTTTTTCTTTTGGAAAAAGATTTGAAAATTTTTCCTGGTTTTTTGATTTTTTCTTATTTTTTCACCCTCTTTCTCTTTTTTTTTTTTTTTTTTTTTTTTTTTTTTTTTTTGATTGCATTTGTGATGCCCCAGTTTGACTGGTTTGCTGATTCTCATGATACAGCTGAATGAGCTTCTTTGGTGCTCAAGAAGGCGGGTAATCTCATCAGGAATCCCCCTCAACATCATCTTCATCTGCCTCAAATACAAGGAATTCAAGATTGGGAGATGGCGTTTGATCATTATGTTCAATGGGTTTAGAAATCCCTGCATAATGATTCTGGATAATGAAAAGCTTTTGATATTTAAACAAGCAAATCATTTATGCAGATGAAAAATGTTGTTTTTGTTTTTCAGGGTTTTTTGTGATCACTGATTTCATGCAAAAGCAAAAAGTGAAAACAAATGGAAAAACAAATGTTTGACAATGCATTAATTGAATGAAAACATCATTGTATTAAATGCTGCCAACAATGTCATCACTTCTCCTTTTGGCCTGGGAGAAGGGTTTCAAACAAAATGAACAATTACTCTGATCTATGGATGACTGTAGGAACATCCACAGCGACCCAATTGTGGCAGACACCACCAGGAATGATGAAATTGTTCAAATCTTCTGCGTCCTCTTCCAAGGTAGCAGCAGCTTCCTCTTCAGGTTGATCGTCATGGACGAATCCTCCACTTGTGAACAAACCTTGCTCATTGCATGCCCCAGAACAGTAGCCAATGCCAGCCCGGGATTGGTTAACCAGGAATAAATCCATCAACAGTACTTAGTCTGGCAAATCCCTCCTCGGAGTTCACAATTCTCTTGCTCAGGATGATCCATCAATCTGGCAGAGTCGGCTCTGGTATAATACCGGCAAAGTGCGTCTTCAAAATAAATGAAGATCGCAGGGTCAGACCACAGGACGGGAGACCGGAACAAAACACCTGCTGATGCAAATGATGCATGAAGTGTTTATGCATATGCTTGTTTTTTATTTCAAAGGAAACTCGAAGGTTTTATTTGCAAACTTTGAAATATTGAAGCATTTTGATCTTACATGAGAATATCTCATCAGACATATCAGGTGAAAAAATTTTCCCGGTTTTTTCATGTTTTGAAAATTTTTGCAAATAAACTCCTTTGAGTTCCTTGAAAATTTTCTTTTTTCTGATGACATGAATGCGGATGAATGCGTGAATGTATGAATGCAACAATCACACTCAAGGATCAAGCAAGGCACACCAAGCAAAGGTCGTGGGAAAGCTCTATGTATCCCTAATATCAATCATCCATTTTGGTGGATTTAGGTTTTCACCTTATCGGCACCCAAGTTCCATTGATATTAACGGTACATGAACCGGCTCTAACATCCTTAATATCAACCAGCCGCTTTGGTGGATTTTAGGTTTTACACCTGATCCGGGATCCATTGATATTAACAATGTTTGAACGACTCAACCACGAATCACGGGTTTGTTGAGAGTCACGAGCATGGAGTCTCGGTTAAGAACCACCCAAAGGAGTGTACTAGGGTTTAAACCTGCCAGACATGTTCTATCAGAGGTTCCCATAATCATCGTTCCATCTTTCGAATATTATCGGAGGAACGAATACTCGTATTCCAAGAATATTCTCAAGAGAAACTCTTATGAGTGTAGTATCGCGTGACAATCGCATCAGAACTGACATCTGAACGACCTCCGCACTACGGTCCTAAAAATAGGCCAAGATGGGTTTGGTAAACTAAGGTCCTTGGCTTCTGCGGCACATGATTGAAAGAATAATGCCTAACCACAAATAACTTGTGTGACATTATTAATCCAACATGACCTCCACCAAGTGAATGGGCTCGCAAGTCAACTGGCTAAGGAATACTCCACACCAGTCAACAAGACTATGCCATTCTCCTATCCTAGAGAGCACTCAAGTTCGGGTATAGAACTCATCTCACAGATCACCAAAGCAAACAGCAATTGTATATCAAGCAATTCAAACATTACAATCAATACAGTGATCCCAAATTGTACAAAAATATGTCATATAACAAATAATAATATAGCACAACAAGGGTGAAAAGTAGGCAATACCACCAAGGATCGATCTATCCCCAGCAGAGTCGCCACTTTTCTGTAGCGGTGTATTCGTCGCTATATGATTTATCAATTAAACCATAAGCAAAGCATACAATGAAATTTCGAGTCGCCACCGCACTTTTATTTATCCAAAGGATTGGCTAAAAAGCGAACAAAAGCCTAAGAAGTTTTACACGTAGAAAACTAATAAAAAGATCAGAGAGTCTGGGTAAGGGGTAAATTACGCAATGGGAAGGTGTTAGGCACCCATCACGTCCTAGGTACTCCTAGGGAGCCCTTTTCACACTTGTTGTAAAAGATTGTTATTTGTTATGACATAAATATTGTGCAAACATGATTGGGATGATGAGAAAAGAATATACAAGTTAGTTATTTTTGTGTTATTGGGTTTGAACGGATGAACCCGCTGCCTACGTACCTTCCATCAAAGGTAAGGATCAAAACGCCGTAGTTCGGCTAAAAGATTTCCAAAAGTTGGTGGATTCAATTTTAAACACAAGCACTGAGGCTTTTCATTATCAATGGGAGAAAACTCGACCAAAACCAACATCCACCATGCGAGGATAGCTTCGACGTACTAGAGGGGTTAGCCCTGTTTTCAGTACGGAAGTCTTACTGTCGACTCACTAAAGATAAGGTGAGGTTTACATCAACCACAATGATAATTGAAACCTATGGCTAATGCATGGAAAGATTAATAATGGACAAAGCCAAAACAAGTGAATGGGTGAGGTTAATTGATTGTGATTATGAAAATGGAGTCAAAGTATGATTAAGATTAATTCAAAGAAGTATTATGAAAATGAGGTTTGAAAAAAAGGTCAAGGACTTGAGGTCCAGGTTTTTAATTTGAAAAAGCATGAAGATGTTTGCACAATATCTATGTCAAGTTTGAAATCAAAGTGTGAAAAGGTTTAGGACACAATGGGGATGAATGGATGAAGATGGATTGTAAAACTTCTTAGAAGGTTCATTTCTTGAAATCATATAGGAGATGATTCAAGTGTGTCCTTTGGAATAAGCAATGGGTAATAGCAAACAAGGAAGAAAGTCAACAAAAGCGGATACCGGATGCCAATCACTGGGCTTATACCAATCTCCTAAAACAGAAATGGATATCAGAGGCCACTCAATGGACTTACACTAATCTCCTAAAACAAAATGAAACTTGGATACCAAATGCCAATCTGTCTGGACTTATACCAATATCCAACATATGATCCTAGGAATACAAATGCCAACTTGCAGGGACTTACAATTGCATCCTCACATAAACAAAGAAAAACAAAACATGGATGTCAGATGCCAATCTGTCTGGGCTTACTCTAACCTCCACAGTATGGTCCTAGGAATACAAATGCCAACTTGCAGGGACTTACAGTTGTATCCTCACATACAAACAAACAAAGAAACATGTGATCATAGGAAAGCAAATGCCAACTTGCAGGGACTTACAATTGCATCCTCACATACAATCAAATGCATCAAGCAAAGATAGGATGAGTGGCCAAGGTGATGGTCTTATACTCACTTCCATATCATAGGAGCAACGGCCAATGGATGGTCTTACAATTGTCCTCAATGGGTAAACAACAATGATAATGTCACAAAGACAAATGAGATGATTATGTATTAATGGGCAATTAATGATGATAAATGCATAAAGCATACAAGCAGATATGTGCATATGAGATAAACAATCAATCAAATGAATCAAACAGCACACTCTATAACCAAACAAGGAGGCTCACACAAGAGGGTTAGGCACTGAGGCCAACTGGAATAGGGTCACAGGTGCTCTTAACCTTGCCATTGAGAGGCTAAGGTGAAGCAGATGAAAGGAGATGAGGGGTGTGCCTCATTGCTCTTATCCCTGGTCAAGGAGAGCATTTGAATATCAGAAGGTGTGGGAGTTCAGAAAGTAGGAACTCTCTCCACATATTATTGACTCGATTGATCTTGGGCTTGGATCTCAATGCTACAACCATGTAATGGGAGCAAGGAGAAGACTCACAGAATAGTAGGGGATAGGTTGCTTATCCCTTTGATCTACCCATTGCCTTATTTGAAGGACTTTTCCTGCTTGGGACAAATATAAACACACACAAGCATTGCCTCTTAAGGAGGACTTCAGACAGTTGCCTGGCCAAATAACAGGCCAGGTCTTCCAGACTACATGAAGAAAAGGGATTATACCTCAAATGCAAATTGCTATTAAAGCAAAGCAAAGCAAGTTCAAAGAACTTAAGCAACTAATGGTACCTGAAATAGTCAAACAAATCAGTACACAGTTCAACAGTTTAAATCAAAAGGAATTGGGAAACAGTCAACACAGAGAAACAAGTGTGCAAAGCACAAGACTCAAATCATATGAGTCAAACCACCTACAACACAAAGAGGTTAGCACATGATATATAATCAAGCTCAATCAACTTGGCAATGGTTTCTTTGATGCATTATTGCTTAACCTGAAACAAATGAACTCAACATAAGCCAAGAGACCACTAGGGCAAGCCTAGGGTCAAAAATAAATGATAAAAGCCAAGACAGCAAGCAATATCCAATCACAATCAAATTCAAACTTTTAAGAAGCAAACCCAATTGGTTTCAAGTTCATATCATGCATTATCATCATATCACAAATAAAAGAAGGCAAACGATGGCAAAAGAGAGCATATAGAAGTCAACAGAAATACTTGGCTCAAACCCAAACATAATCAATTCCAAAAATCATAAAATAATTCATGGTCAATCACAATCCACATAATGACATGCATATAAAATTTCAGCTCAATTGGATCATGGGAAGATGGTCAATTAAAATCAGGAAGTCCAAACAATTTCAATCATCCCCAAAGAAGTCAAATATACATGTATCAACTTCAAAAAATCATAACTAAATGAAAACAGATGAGAAATTGATGGGATCAACACCAATGCAAAGCTCAAGATGTCTAGTATGCACATGTAAAATTTCATGATCATCCAATGAAGTATGAGAATTTCCCAAATGAAATGGCAAGATGTATCACACAAAGTCAACAATTGACTAGGCAGGGAAGAAAAATCTCAAACAAATAGGAAATGGCATAATTAATTCCAGGAGAATTCACAAGTCAACTAGACATATAACAGAAGGATCATGCAAGATTTCACATTAATTGGAGGTCAGGAAGCATGTCAACAAAAATCATGAAATTGCATATCATTGGTGTGACACAAATTGTCACACCCTACTTCAAAAATTCATATTTCACAAACCACATATGATAAATTCAAGAACTCTACATCAAAACAAACATGAATGAGTGTAGATTAACCACAAAAATGTTCGGATCAAATGGATGCATCATCATCATTTCACAAAAGAATTGGCAAAAGGTGTAAAATGTGCATACGTGTCAAGAAACCTAATACCATTTAAAATCCAGCCATCCAAAAAATCATTAAAAATCATGATAAAATAATAGACATTCATGTGAATATGATGAAAAAATTTTCATGAATTTTGGAATTGAAACGAGTGAGAAATGATTTTTAGAAGTTAAGCAATCAATTTGGAATAACATGAACAAAGTGACATGGTTTAGTAGGTCAACATGTTGACCGAGTGGCAAACTTGTGAATATGTACATCATTAAACAAAACGCAGCGCTTAGGGATGTAAAACCAAATGTTTTGATTGGTCCGCTATCAATGGAACAGTAACATGACGCAGCAAAACATGAAAACCAAGTTTCTGGAAATTATTTAGGGTTTGCTACAGTAACCAAACATATTCATCTTCTCCAAAAATCGTGGAAAGTGAATTCACCCAGAACATGAAATCGATTATACCATCGGGATCCTCAAACAACACACATACATATTCCATCATTCATTTACGTTAAAACACACTAGATAGCATGAATCAAGTAAAAACCATCATGAACAACAAATTTCAATTCCAAATATTTCACTCAATACTCAACCATTTTACATGATGCAAAGCTCATAACAATCAGCATAGCAAGCTCTATTTAAAACATGGCATGGTTTAGAAAAATAAGAGGTTCGAAAACTAACCAAAAATGAAGAGCAGTTGTTGTTCTGATGTTGTTTGGCTTCAAACACTCGAAACAGGTAGAGCTTCAAGTTCCAAAAGGTGAATGGTCGAAATGCTTTTGCTCAGCAAGGCTCGAAAACGCTCAAATCAGACATTGCCATGGAAGTTGCTTGCAGAAAACAGAACACGGGATGAACTTCCAGCTGGTATTTTATGCTCCAAATGGTTTCCAGATGATGGCTAGGTGATGGAAACCAAGAAAGGATGCTCGGGTCTTTGAGAGTTTTGGCAGAAATTGCAAAAATGAGCCAATCGAAATTGAGAGAGAAGGAGAGTTTTCTGATGTGTAAAAGGCTGCCACTAAGGTTGAATGGCCAGAAAATAACTCTTTATACTTCTGTTTAAGCTTAGTTAATGATGTGCTAACAAAGATTAACTTAAATGAAGCTAAATGCCAATTTGCTAATTTTCCAATATATGCATATGGGGTGTATGGTTCTGGCCGAGTTTGGGCCTCAAGCATGTTTCAAATACCATCTAAAACAGATCCCAAATGGCCAAATTGTTTAAAAATTGCTAAATCAAAAAGTCAACTTTTGCACACACTTGAATTTAAAGAAGACAAGTCCAAAAATGCCATTTTGATCCATAGATTTTTGGTACATGAAATTTATATTTTTGGAAAGAGGAGATGAAATGTGGTTTGTAGGAAAAAACCCCACCAAAATTGGCCAAATGGTTTGAGAGATATGGCCTTTTGAAGTTCAAGATTTTGTGAAAATGAATTGATCATATCTTGCCAACCATACATGGGAATTGGGTGTTCTTGGACGTTTTGGAAATGGGAGAACAAGATCTTCAACTTTCATGTTGGGCAAAAATTCATTTGGAGCTTGTATCATGATGTAAGTTGAGGATCAAGAAGTTTCCATTTTTGGCAGTTAAAGTTACAGGTCCACTTTCTATTTTGGGAAATTTCTGATTTTGCTTTAAATTCTTCCATGATGATGCTTGACATGATATATGAAGCTTGTATAGGCATGAATGAGACCTCTCAGACCAAATCCCACCACCCAATCACTGATTAAATCCACAGTTGACCAAGTTTGACTTTCTAGGGTTTTGGATGACTGAAGCACCTTCTGATGAATTCCAAACCCTAATTCCTTGATATTTTGATTCCAAATGATGTCCCAAGTCATATGAACTCTTGATTATTGATCATGGTGTCCAAATTCTGCAAGAATGGCCACCATCCACTGCAATAACTGACTTTGACTGTTTTGACTGTAGATTGCTTCAGCTGCAAGTAACAAGGTTAGATGACAATATTTTTGTACTTTTTGGTTAGTAAACATATGAAAAGCAAAGATATACAAATGCAAGGCATGCTTGGTGATCAAGAATCAAACTCACAAGGCAACCTACCCACTAGGAGGGAAGCTAGGGCATGCCATGATCCTTGAGGCCATGATATGATATGATATGGGCCATGAGGGATCTTAGGGCCAAAATTGGGGTCTTACAGACCCCTTCTTCCAATCTCATCCCCATATTCACCATTTCGGTGAAGTCTGAGGGAGCACTGGCTATCATTCTCTCATAATAAAACAAGCTCAAGGTCTTCAAGAAGATCTTGGTCATCTCTTTTTCCTCAAGGGGAGGCACTATCTGTGCTGCCAATTCGTACCATCTCTGGGCGTACTCTTTGAAGGTCTCTTTCTCTTTCTGGGACATCGCCCTCAACTGGTCCCTATCAGAAGCCATATCCACATTGTATTTGTATTGCTTGACGAAGGCCTCACCAAGGTCGTTGAAAGATCAGATGTTCGAACTCTCCAAACCCATGTACCACCGGAGAGCGGCGCCGGACAGACTGTCCTGGAATTAATGGATGAGCAATTGGTCATTGTCAGTTTACGTTGACATCTTGCGAGCATACATCACAAGATGGCTGAGTGGGCATGTGTTTCCCTTATACTTCTCAAAGTCAGGCACTTTGAATTTAATAGGGATCTTCACGTTGGGCACAAGGCACAACTCAGCAGCACTTTTACCAAAGAGGTCTTTCCCCCTCAAAGTTTTCAGTTCCTTGCGAATCTCAAGGAATTGGTCCTTCATATCATCCATCTTTTCATAAACATCTGGGCCCTCAGATGGCTCAGGGTGGTAGATGGTATCTTCGACCCTTGGTAAGGTGTACACAACGGACGGTGGCGCTGAAAGGACCGGGCTAGATGCCGGAAGAGAAGCAAGAGTAGGGGCGAAACCCTCTGGTACAAAGTTGGGGGGCATTCCCCAAGGGAACCCGGCTGGCATAGATGGCGCAAAATGAGCCGTTGCAGCAGGCACAATAGAAGTCACGATCTCGGAGATGACCGTCCTCTGGGGAGGAGTTGATGGCATTGGAGAAGATTGGTTCTGAGCGGCCAAGAATGACTCCATCAAGGCAGTCAACCTGGCTACTTCATCCTTCAGCTCGCGGTTTTCTTATTCTAGATGATCCATCAGTCTCGAAGAATTGGCTCTGGTGTAGTACCGATGAGTCAGCTTGTCTTCAAAATAAATGAAGAACACAGAGTTAGACCATAGGACAAGAAGCCGGGAACAAAACCTGCTTGTGCACATGATGCATGCAATGCTCGTGCATATGATTTATTTTTTATTTCAAAGGAACTTTAGAGTCTTATTTGCAAATTTTGGAAATATTAAACACTTTTCATATATGAAAGTATCTTGTCACTAATATCTGGAAAATAGTTTTACATCAAAGAAGTACAACATGGGTAGCTAGACAAAAACACAAGAGAGAAGGAAAAGGATCATCCCATGGGTCCCTAGAAACAATCGTCCAAAACTCGGGATACAGGAAGATAGGATGTACGAAGCCTCTTCACCTCCTCTTCATAGGCTGCCTCCATATCTGCCTTCTCCTTGGCGAGTCGATCGTACTTCCTCTTCCAGAACTTGGAAGACTAAGGAAGTAGAGAAGTCCATGCATCATTAGGATCATCAATAACCTGATGCTCGAGGAACTCGATCAAAGCATCCTTTTCCTTAATCTGCTGAAGCAACTCTTCTCGTTTGCGGATCCAAGCACGTGAATGGTCTTCGTCTCTCAACTCCTCTACTCCTTGATCAGGGAGGGTTAAAGTCCCAGCCATGACCAAAGGTGTAGGTCTTGGATACTCGTAAGGCATGAGATACTTAGACGCTCTCTTCCTAACCCAAGCTGTGTAAGGCTCCAAAGTGACACAGTTCTTAGGTCCCAACTCATTCCTTCCTTTCCTATGAATCTTGCGCCAAGCGCGGATCATCCTAGCTCTCAAGCCTTGGGGATCTTTACTCTCCTGAAAGAACACACCTTCCAAAAGAATGTTATTGGGTTTATCCTTTAGGGGAACCCAAGCTGACGTCGTGCCAAAGCAGGGTTGCAGTTAATCCCACCACATGTACCAAGAAGAGGTACATTGGAGAATTCACCACAAGAGTCGATAATCTGCACACCATCATACACACGATTGTACCAAGAGATATCATCATTAGTGAGAGACATAAGCCTCGTGGACCACCATAGACATCCCTTGTTCTCTTTGAAAGCGACCGTCTACGGTAAGTGAGAAATAAACCACTTATACAACAGAGGCAAACAGCACACAATGGCGCCACAACCCTTTGTGTTCCTCATATGCAAAGAAAAATAAGTGTCACCCAACAGAGTCGGAACGGGATTAAGAGTAGAGAAAATCCTAATAGCGTTCACATCCACAAACTTGTCGATGTTGGGGAACAACACCAACCCATAGATGAGAAGTACAAATATGGCCTAAAAGGCGTCCTCACTCATGGCTTTCCCATACATAATAGCTTAAGCAATGAGGAACTCAGAAGGGAGACCTTGAATTCCACCTTTGGTAGTCATATGAGCATCAACCAAAGATTCATCTATATGCAACATGTCTGTTATCTCTCAAGAAGTAGGAATACTCTCCAAGCCACTAAACGGCAACTGGTCTAGAATTGGTATACCCACAAGATAGGCATACTCCTCAAGCGTGGGCAAAAGTTGAAAATCCGGAAATGTGAAGCAATGGTACAAAGGATCATAAAACTGCACCAATACACTCATCAATCCTTCATCCACCTGAGTGGTCAGCAGAGGAAGAAGCTTCCCAAAACGAGTCTTGAAACCCAAGGGATCTAGTACATAGGATGTCAAATTCCTTAACTCTTTCAAATCTGGTTGTCTGAAGTTGTACTTCTTTGTATTCCTTCTTTGTCTTTCCATGTCTGAAAATTTGCAAATAGACCTCTTCAGTTCCTTGAAAATTTTCCCCATTATTGATGATATGGATGCAAAGGGGTGCATGAATGCATGAATGCAACAATCACACTCAAGGATCTAGCAAAGCACACCAAACAAATGTCATGGGATGGATCATGTCATCCTTAATATCAATCATCCATTTTGGTGGATTATGGTTTACACCTTATCAACACCCAAGTTCCATTGATATTAAGGATACATGAATGGATCAACCATGAATCAAGGGTTTGTTGCAAGTCACGAGCATGGAGTCTCGGTTAAGAACCACCCTAAGGAAGTGTACTAGGGTTTAACCTGCCAAACATGTTCTACATATGGTTCCCATCTTTCGGATATTATCGGAGAAACGACTACTCGTATTCCAAAAATATTCTCAAGAGAGACTCTTATGAGCGTAGTATCGTGTAATAATCGTATCATATCTTACACTTGAACGACTTTCGCACTACATCCTAAGAATAGGCCAAGATGGGCTTGGTAAACTAAGGTCTTTGGCTTCTAAGGTCTATATTGGAAAGAGTAATGTCTAACCACAACTTACTTGTGTGACATTATTGATCCCAACATGACCTCCACCAAGTGAATGGACTTGCATGTCAACTTGCTAAGGAATAACTTCACACAAGTACACTCGAGTCCGGGTACAGAAGTCATCTCACAAAGATCACCAAGCATACAAGGAATTAGTATTCAAGCAATTCAATCATTACATACAATACAGTAATCCCAAATTGCACAAAAATATGTCATAAAAAATAACACAATACAATACAATACAATAAATATGAAAAGTAGGCAAAACCCACTAGGCAAAATGTATCCCCAGCAGAGTCGCCACTTTTCTGTAGCGGGGTATTCGTTACCGTTAGAGATATTGACTAAATCCAAGGTAAACCATACAAGTCGAGTCGCCACCGCACTTCTATTTACCCAAAGGAATGGTTAGAAAGCGAACAAAAACCGAAAATTTTTATCGAAACAAAAACTAGTAAAAAAGAGTCAGAGATCTGGGTAAGGGGGTTGGTATGCAATGGGAAGGTGTTAGGCACCCAAAACATCCTAGATACTCCTAGGGAGCCCTTTTCACATTTGTTGTAAGGTTGTTGTTTTGTGAAAAAAATGTTTGTGCAAACATGATCGAAGAGTTGAGAAGAGAATATACAAGTTATTTACATTTTGTGTTTGGATGGATAAACCCATTGCCTACGTACCATCTTAAAACAGATTAGGATCAAAACCTCGTAGGTCGGGGTAAAAATCTTAAAAATGAGTTGGTGAATTGATTGGTCCAAAATCCTTAAGGTCATTTGTTATCCAAGGGAGAAAACACAACCTAAAACAACAAATCCACCATGTGAGAATAGCTTCAACATGCTAGTGAGGGGTTAACCCTATAATAAGCATGGAAGACTTATTGTCCCTCACTAAGGATAAAGGTGAGTATTACATCTACCTCAAGGATAACTCAAACCTAATAGCTAAAGGTTATGAAAAAATTTTAATTAAGAGGGTGGCCATTGAAACCACAAAAAGATTTGAATGAGTGGTATTTACCAATGAAAAGTGTTATGAAAAGAAAGTTTGAAAATCAAAAGCATAAGGCTTAGGTTTCTAATGTTGAAAACAAGTGTTAATGTTTGCACAAAAGTTTTGGCTTGGGTTAGAATGGAGAGAAGAAGAGGAAGGGCTAAGGTCCTAAGCATACAAGAGGTAAGGGATAAAGGAACAAAACCACAAAAGGAGTTCCTCTCTTAAGATCATATTGATGATCCAAGTAGCTCCCATCCTTTGGAATAAGCAATCACCATAATGATAAACTCAAGCAATCAACAATCAAATAAAGCTCTTGGAAAAGTTCCTCAAGGTATCTTGGATCCCTCTTTCTTAGAAGCTCATGGAAATGGTTCCTTAGTTTGGATCAAGTTGGAATCCCTAACACAAAGAAACACACACATCAAAAGGTTCTATTTACAAATCAAAGAATGGACAAGAGGGAGTTTAGAATATGGTCCTTTCAATGTTCATCTTCAAGTTTTAAGCATTCTAAAGGCATGAGGCCTAGTTGCTCTTTGACATTTATAGCACTCTAAAGGCATGAGGCCTAGTTGCTCTTTGACTCCATTTTGCATAGGGAAGGTCCTAAAGTCTAAGTCCTTCTGTCCATTTTTTGCATTTGGTCCACAACAATCAAACAAAACACAAACACAATAGTATATACACAATTATGTGCTCAAGTGAGCAAAAGGCAAATTGCATTAACATAAACATGTGCTCAAGTGAGCAAAGGAAAAAAGCAAATGGATAATATGTGCAAGAATAGTAAACTGCATAAAAGTAAAGAGCAAAAGTAAGTGTTAATGGTTAATAGTTAGTGTTAGTAGTTAGTGTGCCATATCGCAAATTTAGCGCTATGTTAAGCAATCATAATTGGACTTATGTAGAAGTCACAACTATCTGAGGCCGGTCAATAATAATGTAGGCAACAACACAAGTTAGAAGTCTTGATTAGTGAACCAAGTTTCAACAACTTGCCATGCCAAAAAGAAGAAGAGAATTGATCTTGTATTGGTTTAAGCCTTTTGCATGATTTAAGAAACAACCTATCCTTAATGCAAAGCCATTCACTTGATCAATTGATCAAGATGAATTAGATTTGAATCAAGGAAGATTAAGTCTCCCTAATCAATGCTAACTTATCAACCTTCAACTCATTGATCAAAAAGAAAAAAGAAGAAGAAGAAGAAAGAGATGAATAATGGAAAAGGAAATGGAAAGAATAAAGTGCATAAGGTGAAATAAAATGTACCAATCCATGTGTGTTGACCAAATGACATTGAAAGTCAAAGGCAAACCATGAGAAACCAGAAATGGGATGAAGATTGGAGGTCAAATAATAAGCAAAATATTTTTGGCATTTTCTCTATTAAAAATAAACTTGAATTAAAAATAAAAGAAAGGTCAAACTTCAAAATCACTTCAAATCAACCTTGAAAGGTCGAAGTGAATTATTATCCCAAGTTCAATAAGGTCAAACAAAGTTTGACAAAAAATTTCAGCATTTTTAAAAGTCAGAAACTATTTTTAATCAATTAAAAATGAATAAAAATAACCTAATTGAACTAAAATCTCAAATAAATCTCAAATCAATTCAAAAATTGATGAGAATATTTTTCATATATCCATCATCATTCAAATAGGTTAGGAAAATATTTTTGCATTTTTTGAAAATCAAAAACTATTTAAAATGAATTAAAAATAACCAGAAAAGAGAAAATTCACAAAAAATATCAAATGACAAAATAAGAAAAATTAAAAATCAGAAATAGAAACTAGAAATTATTTGGAGACTAATGCAATTGGTCCCATAATTTTTGGATTAAAAATGAAAGAGATATTGATTTTTGAAATAAAATGGAATTTAAGAAAATAAAAACAGAAATTAGAAATTGGAAAAAACGAGAGCCCTTGGATCTGAGCTCATTAATTGAGCTGGCAGATCCAAGGATCCAGAGGCGCGCGCTCATGGTAATCCACGGTCAATGCAATCACATGGAAACCAAAGAAAAGTCATAATAAGCAATGGTCAGGATTCGATCTAGGAAACACATCCAATGCCCAGAATTCAAACTGGCAACAGGCGGCCACCGGAGCCACCTTCTTCTCCGGTGAGCCTCCAGATTCCGGTCAATTTTGCAGGTTTTCAAACCTTAATGAAAATGCATGATCCTCATACCAAAATGAAGCTGGGGTGATGTACATCACCCCTGTAACCTTGAATCACACTCAGGATTCCTATAAGTGGAGAAATCTGAGGTGGAAGATTTAGGTATGCAAAATGCAGATCAAGGAAAAGCAAAATTGAAGCTACCACTAGCTTGTCTCTCAAGTGAGGACTTCAGAAAACATTTTGGCCATGCAAATAGATCACATAAATGAGAGATTCGAAGAAAATACCAGTTGAAGAGTAAGCTTGATTTCTAGAGAATTGGACTTGATTCTTCGCTTGCTTTGCTAAAACAGAAGATCAGTGAAGTCAATGATGAAGGTTATAGAAGCTCTAGATCCAAGGATTCAACCAGATGTAGTTGAATTTTGGATCTGAAAAAATTCGAGAGATATGAACTAGCTTCTTTAGTGATGGCTATGGAGAGAATTCTGCAGCATTTCAGGTTGAATCCGGTCCCTAAAATGAATGGAATGAGGTCTTTATTTATAGAGGAAGCGGCAAGGAGAATGTGATCAATCCGTGTGCATGGCATGTGGAGCTTCATTGCATGGGCTTGCATGATCATGCACAAGGCCCAAAAACAATGCCAAATGAATTCTGAGCATCAGCCAAATGAAATTGGACGTGTGACTTGCAAGGTAATTGCTTATGTACCAAGATTTCAAGTGAATTCCTCATTTGTACCTAAACATTCATCTCTTCGAAAGTCCCAATGAAAATATCCAAACATGATCATGTGAGTAATGGTTGGAAAGGTCTTGATGTAAGGAACAATTGTTATGTTGGGCAAAAATCCATTTGATGTGTGGAAATTTATGAAATTTGAGTTTAAAGTGCAAGGTGCATGACATGTCAAGGCAAGGTTTCTAAAATTGGCCAATTTTCAAGCCCCTCTGTTTTGATGATGCAAGCCTCAAATGGAAACATCTCCTACATCAAAGTTGTAGATCTTTTCAAGGCAATCAA
Organism: Lathyrus oleraceus; assembly: GCF_024323335.1. Taxonomy (NCBI): domain Eukaryota; kingdom Viridiplantae; phylum Streptophyta; class Magnoliopsida; order Fabales; family Fabaceae; genus Lathyrus; species Lathyrus oleraceus. Next base: position 363,179,861 of record NC_066580.1, read on the forward strand.
AATGAAATTAAAGTTTGCATCATTTGGATTTTTGATGAAAGAGTTATGGGCACTTGAAGTTGGACTTTTTTGCCTTTTAATGCCTTTGGTAAAAAAGGACCTATAATGTCTTGCATTATCACATGTATTTCCTTTGAGATTTTGAAATTTTGTTCAACATAACATTTGAAGTAGACATCTTAAGCTTTCCAATGCATTTGATCCCACCTTAAAATCATAAATAATGAATGATTTGTGTTCTTGGGAAGTTGACCCAAAATTAGGGTTTCAGTCAAAATGACCTATAATGTTTTGGAATGGATGATGACCTTCAAAGATTCAAATAAAATTTTGATGAACATGAAAGTTGTTCATATTGTCCTTAAGAACATTGTTGCTTTTGGAACCATCTCCATTTGACAACCACATAAAACGTTAGGTCTCTGAAGAACAAACCTCAAACCCTTTGTCTTAATTTGATCAAAATGATGAATTGAGATGCTAGGGAGGCATATTTGATGGATGAGAGCTTTGGGAACCATTACCATGCTTGCTTTCATCTTCACTTGGCCTTATCTTTGTACCAATGATCTCCTTGAAGTTGTTGACCTTGTGATTGCTCAAGCTATATACACCAGATGTTAGTGACATATTTTTGTGCTTTTGATTAGTAAACAAAATAAGAAAAGCAATGATATACAATTCAAGCATGCCTGGTGATCTCAAACCACTCACAAGGAGTCCCACCCAAAGGCAAGGGGAAACAAGATGCTTAATGATCCTTGAGGCAAGGCAAATGCAATGTTATGATACCGTGAGGGATCTTAGGGACAAAATTGGGGTCTTACAGATGCCCCTATTTAAGGTCATTCTAGCCGGAGAAGTGAAGGTTAAAGTCTTCGTCTCGACGAGGTAGAATGGGCTTAAATAATAACAAAGAGATGAATTTTGGTCCCTAAGAGACCTCAAGATGCAAATGTATGTATGCAAAAACGATAACCTTCTGTGGGGATACGTGCCCACAGAGGCAAAGAATCAGGAGGGGATTATCAATTCCCATGAATAATTCAATCCATGGGTCAGAGACTCTGGGGACTCTTATGGGGATAAAAGGGGATACAAATGCGTGAGCAGGGCACGACTCAAAACTTGGGGAGCAGAATTCCAAATGGAATAAACTAGTGGATAGACTCGAGTTGACTCAAAGATGCATGTATTGGGGAATATGCCAATACAGCAGAAACTACCCACAACGGGTACTTCGGATAAAAATTCGGACGAGGACGATCCACTAAGGGACCTCGCTGGGGAAAGACTGTCCTAGGGAAGTAGCGGGAAGAGGTATTACCGGTTACTGGGTAATAAGCTCAAAGAGACGTGTGATCTGAACACCGGTATAAGGGCGAGAGAACAACACGCTCAGGAAGAATGTAAGACCGGTATAAGGGTGAGAGATATCAATCAACCAAATCATCCGAGGAAGACCCAAAAGGGTATATCTCGACTCAGGAAATTCTGACTCTGCAGGGGACAAAAAAAGTCATAATAGGGAGCAGAAGGAAGGAAAACCAGGGATGCCGATTACTGGGCATATAATAGGTGACCGACCAAAGCGTGAATTGGGGAATATTCCCAAGACACTCAGCATCCGAAAGAGGGCAAAAAGCAAACTCGATCATGGGATGAACATTCAATTCCAGAAGAGGGATACGAATCTTACTCGACTGGGGAAGAACAAAAGGCTTCGACCAAAGAGTGCATGAGATATATTATATATTACCATCAAAACGTAGATAATACACTCGCATGGAAGATTATCCACAACCGGTTACTGGGTTAATAAAGGATAAATCGACCAAAAAGAAAAGGTATCGGGATACCGAAACTAGGTATATAATGATGACAAATTCAAGAGAGGAACAATCGTTACCAACAACAACAGGGTAGACGAGAGATGACCCGCTGGGGATAAATTTCGTAATCAGAGTAATTATCCAGGAAAATGAGGGGATATCAACATCGAATATTAGATGAAGATAAATGCCAAGGAGGGGATTACACCTACCGGATATTGGGTAGGAAACCACGGAAAAGTAACCGTCATCGATTAGAATGAACAAAAGGTTAACTCTGCAAAGGGGGGAAAGTAGGGTTTACAACTACCGGTATGAGGGTAGAAAACCACAGACTCCGCCGAGGATAAGATGAATGATTACTGATTACTGAGCAATTATTCATTTATACCACGGGGAAACAAAGGAAACAGTCACAAGAGGCCACTTTAAGATCAAACTAAAGAGGCAAACTGAATCAAGACTCTTCCTAGTGAGGATATAACTCAATAGGGAAACCCATCCCAATATATGTGTTGGGAGGAAGCGGAAACAACCGTCGTCCACGAGGATATAACTCAGTGGGGAATGCGGAAGGAAAGATAAACACTTTCTGCTTAATGTGCTGACTCTACATTAAGGGATCAGACACCGACATCTGCTTGGAAAAGGTATTACCAACTAGCAGAGGATAAAAAACATAAATATATGGCAAAGAATGCAATATGAATATCTGAATGTTCGAAAGATATATGCACACATGCGTGGTTTATGTATGATGAATGCTGACAAACAGACATTTCTAACACAAACAGGCTTCACAGGAATAAGCACACAAACATCCGGTACTACATCTCACGAGAGAAAGCCAAAATCACCAGAGAGTAATCAATCTGCCGGGAATCAGAGATACTAGGAAACAACAAAATCACTGCAGGGGATGAATCATCAGTCAACCTGGCTGGGGACAGGAGTTACAAGGGGACAACATCCACCACATAAGCAACTCTACTGGGGAAACTATCCGAGGGATAAAGGGATTCTGGGGGGATCAACCACCAAGTATCGTACCCACCAAGTGGGATAAGCCTCTGCTGAACGGACAAGTGGTGAACATCTCATCAAGCATCCCACAAAAGTGGGATAAGCCTCGAGAGGGTCTGGAGGAAGAAGATACAATCATGCCACGAATATGAACAAATGTCTTACCCTGTTGGAGATCATACCATCCTTGGGAGAGCACTGAGGATCTCTTAAGTATCCTTTTGTCATAGTGAATGTTCACTCTGTTTAAAAAACAAGTTATGAAAAATTCGTTTATTCAAAACAATGATATTTTCTCAAATTAAAATATGCAAAACATTTGTTGAATAGAAGCAAATAAGAGTGCAAATAATTTGATAAAAGGTTCAAGTTTATTTAATGGAATGGTAGTCTGCAAATGGCAAGACTCCATAGATCTTTACAAGTTTGAAATCGGTGATATATATTGGAAAAGGGCTACATTGAACATAATGACCATTTCTCCACCAATTATGGATTCGATGTATTTGAAGCTTCGGTTGATGACGAATGAGCAAGGACCTCCGACGGATGACAGTTATAGAACAAAGTCTTGTCATGATGCAGTTACTTGCCAAATCCCTAATTTTTGCCTAGATCGCCCCAGGATGAGTTACTCAATCTAGCGGGATACAAATATTCATTTTTTTTATGTCTCTAACTTTTGCCTGGACAGCCCTTTCGGGTTTTCAATCCACCGAGACGCCCATTTTTTGCCTAAGCCGCCCTATCGGGTTTTCAACTTAGCGAGCTATTCTATTTTTATTTTATTAGGCGAAGTATTTCTTGACTGCATCTGAATTCACAGGACGAGTGAAATCCTCCCCATCCATAGTTGTCAGTATCAAAGCACCGCCGGAAAAGGCTCTCTTAACAACATATGGACCGTCATAGTTTGGAGTCCACTTGCCCCTGGAATCGGGCGTCAAGGTCACCTTCTCGAAACACACGAGGCCTGACCTTCTTATCAAAAGCTTTCTTCATTCTTTGCTGATATAACTGACCATGGCACATGGCAGTCAATCTCTTCTCTTCTATCAAATTCAACTGGTCATAACGACCCTGAACCCATTCAGCATCAGTCAACTTGGCTTCCATCAAGACTCTCATTGATGGGATCTCCACCTCTACGTGGAGTACAACCTCCATGCCATAAACAAGAGAGAAAGGGGTTGCCTCTGTTGAAGTGCGGATAGTCGTACGATATCTATGTAAAGCAAACGGCAACATCTCATGCCAATCCTTATACGTGACAACCATCTTCTGGATAATCTTCTTGATGTTCTTATTAGCAGCTTCAACAGCCCCATTCATCTTGGGTCTATAAGGAGAAGAATTATGGTGTGCAATCTTGAACTCACTACACAGATCTTATCTGGCACACCATAACGGCATATAAGTTGATTCTTGATAAACTTCACTACCACCTGCCTAGTCACATTTGCATATGATGCCGCTTCAACCCATTCGGTGAAGTAATCAATTGCTACGAGAATGAATTTATGATCGTTGGACGCTTTCGGCTCTATCATACCAATCATGTCAATTCCCCACATGGAGAAAGGCCATGGTGATGAAATCACATTCAGGAGTGTCGGGGGAATATGAATCTTATCCGCATAAATCTGACACTTGTGGCATTTCTTCACATATTTGCAGCAGTCAGACTCCATTGTCAGCCAATAGTAGCCTGCTCTCAACATCTTTCTAGCCATGGCATGTCCATGGGAATGAGTACCAAATGAACCCTCATGGACTTCAGCCATCAACAGGTCTACTTCGTGTCTATCCACGCATCTGAGCAAAAACATGTCAAAATTTCTCTTATACAGCACGTCGCCATTGAGGTAGAAACTGCCTGACAATCTCCTCAAAGTCTTCATATCTTTCACAGATGCCCCAGGCGGATAAGCCTGGTTCTAAAGGAAGCACTTGATATCATGATACCATGGCTTATCATCTTTTACCTCTTCTACTGCGAATATATGAGTTGGTCTGTCCAAGCTCATTACGGTGATATTGGGGACTTCATTCCAAAGTTTAACTACAATCATCGAAGCAAGCGTAGCAAGAGCGTCTGCCATCCGATTCTCATCTCGAGGAATATGATGGAAGTCAACCTTAGTAAAGAACTTTGGAATCCTCCTCGCATAATCCCTATATGGAATGAGACCAGGATGATTCGTTTCCCATTCACCCTTAATCTGATTGACAACGAGGGCCGAATCCCCATAAACATCAAGATGCTTGATCCTTAGATCAATGCATTCCTCCAATCCCATAATACAGGCCTCATACTCAGCCATATTGTTCGTGCATTTGAAAGTTAGCCTTGCTGTAAAAGGAATATGTGTGCCTTGAGGAGTAATAATCACTGCCCCAATACCATTTCCATACTGATTTACAACGCCATCAAACACCATACTCCATTTGGAACCAGGCTCTGGCCCTTCATCGAGTGTAGGCTCATCGCAATCTTTCATTTTTAAATACAGAATCTCCTCATCCGAGAAGTCATACTGAACTGACTGATAATCCTCGATCGACTGATGTGCCAAATGGTCAGCCAAGATACTACCTTTAATAGCCTCTTGAGTTCGGTACTCAATATCATACTCAGACAACAACATCTTCCAACGGGCAATCCTCCCAGTTAAAGCAGGCTTCTCAAATATGTACTTGATTGGATCCATTTTGGATATCAACCAAGTCGTATGATTCAACATATACCGGCGTAAGCGCTTAGCAGCCCAAGCCAAAGCACAACATGTTTTCTCAAGCGTTGAGTATCGAGACTCACAATCAGTGAACTTCTTACTTACGTAGTAGATGGCATACTCTTTCTTTCCTGATTCATCTTGCTGACCAAGGACACAACCCATTGAATCTTCAAGAACAGTCAGATACATGATCAAAGGATTCCCTTCCACAGGCGGACACAGAATCGGAGGCTCGGACAGATACTCTTTAATACTGTCAAAAGCTCTCTGGAATTCTTCGGTCCAATCATGAGACTGATCTTTCCGGAGGAGCTTGAATATTGGCGCACATGTGGCAGTCATGTGTGATATGAATCTGGAAATATAATTCAAGTGGCCAAGAAAACCTCGGACTTGCTTCTCAGTTTTGGGCGCAGGCATCTCTTGTATTGCTTTGACCTTTGCAGGATCAACCTCAATACCTCTTTCACTGACGATAAAGCCCAATAACTTGCCAGAATGGACTCCAAATGTACACTTGTTGGGATTCAGACGAAGCTTATACTTCCTTAAACGCTGAAAAAGCTTCAACAGGTGCTCTACATGTTCAACTCCCGTTCTCGACTTAGCAATCATATCATCAACATATACCTCAATCTCCTTGTGCATCATATCATGGAATAAGGTAGTCATAGCTCGTTGATACGTGGCTCCAGCGTTCTTCAAACCGAAGGGCATCACTCGATAACAGAATGTTCCCCAAGGTGTGATGAATGTTGTCTTCTCCATATCCTCGGGTGCCATCTTGATCTGGTTATATCCGGAAAATCCATCCATAAATGAGAAGACATTGAATTTAGCTGTATTATCTAGCAACATATCAATATGTGGTAGAGGAAAATCATCTTTCAGACTAGCGTTATTCAAGTCTCTATAGTCCACACACATCCGGACTTTTCCATCTTTCTTAGGCACGGGCACAATATTGGCCACCCATTGAGGATATGTAGAAGTCACTAGAAACCCTGCATCAATTTGCTTCTGAACTTCCTCTTTGATCTTCACTACCATATCAGGATGAGTTCTTCTGAGCTTTTGCTTCACAGGCACGCCCTCAGGTCTCAAAGGTAAGAAATGTTGCACCATATCAGTATCTAGACCTGGCATGTCTTCATACGACCAAGCAAAAACGTCGACATATTCTTGTAGCAACTCAACCAACCCCTTCTTAACAGATTCTTCCAGGAGTGCCCCAATCTTTACCTCTCGCGCATAATCTTCAGACCCCAAGTTGACTGTTTCCAGATTCTCGAGATGCGGCTGAATGATCTTCTCTTCATGTTCAAGTAGACGAGTAATCTCGTCAGGAATCTCTTCAACATCATCTTCTTCCGCCTCAAATACAAGGAACTCAAAATTGGGAGATGGTGTTGGGTCATTATGTTCAATGGGTTTGATCAACCTGCATAATGATTTTGGATATGAAAAGCTTTAGAATTTAAACAAGGCAATCATTATGTAGATGAAAAGATTGATTTTATTTTAATGTTTTATGTGATCACAAATTTCATGCAAAAAGCAAAAAGGGAAAAATAATTGGAAAAACAAACATTTAACATGAATTTATTGAATGAAAATATCATTGTATTTATGCGCCAACAATCTCATCACTCCTCCTTTTGGCATGGTGTAGCACCTCAAATTTGCACCTATCATTGTACATACCATATCATATTAGGTCATAGCATATCATGGTCCATTGCATAGCATTTGCATTGTCCCCAGTTGCCTCAAGAGCAAGCAAGCAAGAATTAGGTCAAACTGATCAGGAGATCAGTCAACCAATCAAGCAAGGGTGTTTCTCAAGGAGCCAAGGCCCTAGGGTTTTTCCAACAAGTTCACATGACTTGGAGGTCCGTCTGAAGTGTTTAAGTCAAGGGTTGGATGTTCAGAAGCCATCAGTTCATGCACAGACACTCAAAAACCCTAGAAAGTCAAAGTTGGTCAACTGTGGTTTATTTTGTGGATTTGATGGATGGATTTGGTTTGAGAGAGCTTATTCATGTCCCAATAGGCCTCATATATCATGGCAATCAACATCATTGAAGAATTTGAAGCCAATCAGAAAATTTCCAAAAATAGAAACTGGACCTGTAATTTTCAACTGCCAAAAATGGAAACTTCTTAATCCTCAACTTACATCATGATACAAGCTTCAAATGAATTTTTGCCCAACATGAAAGTTGAAGATATTGTTCTCCCATTTTCAAAAAGTCCAAGAACTCTCAAATCCCATGCATGGTTGTCAAGATATGATCAAATCATTTTCACAAAATCTTGAACTTCAAAGGGCCATATCTCTCAAACCATAAGGCTACATTTGGTGGGGTTTTTTCCTACAAACCACATTTTTCCTCCTCTTTCCAAAAATGTAAACATCATGACCCAAAACCTTGCCAATCAAAATGGCATTTTTTGACCTTTTCCATTTAAAAATCAAGTTTGACCAAACTTTGACTTTTTGATTCATTGACTTTTTACACAATTGGCCAATTGGGATTCACTTTATATGGTATTTGAAATTTGCTCCAAGCCCTAAATCATGTTCATGCTATCACCATGCTACCAATTTTGGCCAAAGTTGCATAACTTGAAATATTGGCAAATGGAATCATAAGTAAAGCAAGATGTAGCATTTCATTGTGCAGACCAAAAACAGCAAATTGGATAGTCATTTTGCAGCTGGCCAAGGCCCAACTCGGGCAGAACTTTGCACCTCCTTTCCACTTATGTACAAATTAGTAAAATGGCAATTGGTGATTTTTGAACTAAGCTAGCTTAACACTCGATTAACCATTGCTAAACAGACATATAAAAACATTTTTTCTGCACTTTCTAAACCTAGAATCATAACTGCAGACCACAGAAAACCTCATTCTCATCTTCTTGCATTTTGGCTCGAGCACCCTTTTCTACTAAAACTCCCAAAACACCACGAGTTTTCTGGCTTGTATCATGATTTGGACATCATCTTGAGCTCTCCACAGCCATCAATTGCCAACTGGAACTCCTTTTTGAGCACTGCTTCTTCAAGCTACCTCCAATGGTGAATCAAGTTTTGAAGGAAAACAAGAGTTGCTGAGCTAACATACTTCAAGGATCTATCATTGTAGAGCATAAAGAAGATCTGTTTCAAAGCAAATCATCCAAACCAACACTGTTCTTCGATTTTCTTCATAACCGAGTAAAATCTCAACTATCTTTTTTCTCTTATTCATCTTTTTTCTCTTTTTTCTCAACTGTATGTATGCTGTTAGATAAGCACAATGGTGTAAGCAATTTTTGTTTATGAGCATGCTGAAAATTTCGATCTGCTGGAAGTGATGAAGATACCTCTGCTGTTCATGAACTCTACATGTTTTTTTTCCAGAAATTTGAATTTTGTGTTTTGGTTGTTATTGAATGATGTTGTTCGAATACCAGTGCCATGCTATTGTGTGTTTCTGCTCGATATTTGTTTTATGATGATGAACATTGTTGATGAATACATGATGCCTTGCTGTTGTTTGAACATAACCCTGCCCAGAATTTCCTTTGACTGTGATGGTTTTATCGTTGGTTAATGTTGCATGATGATGGTATTCATGTGCCATAATTGATTGTTGATGCTGGGTTTGTAGTTGTTCACGATTATTGTTTGAAAATGTTTGATCCATGCTGCCTTGCTACCAAACCCTAAACTGCACATGAGCCCAGAATTAGTGTACACGATTGGCTGTTGTTGTTGATTGTTCAGGCATGAGCACTGTTCCATTGGTTGTAACCAATGAGAACATTTCAATTGTAGTCCCTGTACGCACCGTTTCAATTAGTAAAAGGGATAATTACATAAATGCCATGCGCTGACTTCCTTGTTGACCCCATACCATGCTATCTTGTTCATGCTTCATCCAATTTATTCCTCAACTTTCCAAATTCATATTTCATCCATTTCAACTCCAAAAATTCTGATTTTTTTTGCATCATGTTCATGAATGTGTCTAGTATTTGATTGTGAATTTTAATTAATTTTCCATTGGCTGGATTTTAATTGATAATTGGTTTCTTGACATGTATGCACATTTGACACCCTTGGCCATTTCTTTTGTGAAATTATGATGATGCATCCAATGAGCCTGAAATTTTTTGTGGTGAAACTAGACTCACTCATCTTCATTTTGGTATAAAGATTGTGCATTTATCATTTGTGGTTTGCTAGATATGAATTTTTGAACTAGGGTGTGACAATTTGTGTCACACCAATGATGTGCATTTTCTTGATTTTTGTTCACATGTCTCTTGGCCTCCAAATGATCCCAAATTTGGCATGAATGATCTCTTACATGTCTAGTTTGTGTATGAATTTTCTTGGAATTAATCATGCTGTTTTCCATTTGATTGTGAATTTTCTTCCCTGCCTAGTCCATGGTTGACTTTTTGTGCTACACATTGCCATTTCATTTGGGAAATTCTCATACCATATTGTATGATCATGAAATTTCATATGTGATAACTAGACATCTTGAGCTTTGCATTGGTGTTAATTTCATTCATTTCTCATCTGTTTTCAAATTGATATGATTTTTTGAAGTTGACCCATGTTTGTTGACTTTCATTGTGCTTACTTGAAATTATGTTGACTTCATGATTTTAATTGACTGCCTTCCTCTCATCCAAATGCCATGAAATTTTACATGTCTACCATGCTAGATGTTAGGATTGAGTGTGATTTATTTGATGATTTTTGAGAATGTTTGGGTTGACTTTTGATGCAAGTCATTCTGTTAAGCTTTCATTTGCCTTACTTTGACTTCAAATGTTCATGAAATGATCATAATGCATGATTTGAATGTGGGCCCAATTGTGATAGCTTTTCAAATGTTTGACTTTGGTTTTGGTTGACTTTTCCTTGCTGTGTTGACTTTTTTCTTTCACCCTTGACCCTAGGCTAGTCCTAGTGGTCTTCTGAGCTTACCATTGAGTTATTGTTTCAGGTTAAGCATCAATGCTTCCAAGATCATACAAATGTGATTGAATTTGCTTACATATGAGCTAACCTTTGTTTTGTAGATGGATTGACTCATGTGTTTGAGTCTTGCTTTGCACAATTGACCATCTGTTTTGTCTGTGAATCCCATTCCTTTTGCTTTTAACTGTTGAATTGCATGCTGATTGTTTTGACTTTTTCAGGTACTTTAGTTGCTTAAGTTCTCTGAACTTGTTTTGCTTTGCTATTTAGCAACTTGCTTGAGGTATAATTACTTCTTCTTCATGTAGTCTGGAGACCCGGTCTGTTATTTGACCGGGCAAACTGTCTGAAGCCCTCCTTAAGAGGCAATGTTTGTGTATGTTTAAAATTGTCCCAAGCAGGAAAAATCCTTCAAGTAAGGCAATTGGTGGAAGGTAGGGATATGCAATCTATCCCCCACTACTCTTGTTGTGTCATCCCTCTGCTCACACTGCTGTGTGTTGATGCATTGGGATACAAACCCAAGATCTTGTACAAAGTGTACAGTGTCAGAGTCTTCGAGTATAGAAGGGTTCCCACTTTCTGGACCCATGCTCATTTGTCTATTAGCTCTCCCTGGCCAGGGATAAGAGCTGTGAGGTCTTATCCTCACTTCATCCTTTCATCTGCTTCACCTTAGCCTCTCAATGGCAAGGTTAAGAGCACACTTACCCTATTCCAGTTGGCCCTAGTGCCTAACCCTTGTATGAACCTCTTGTATGCATATAGAGTGTGCTTTTTGTGATTTCCTGTTTGCTTTGCCTCTTTAGGTGTAGCTTAGACTTGCCCTTGTGCAAGATAGGTTGTGCTTGACTTGCTTCCTGTGCAAGTCAGGTCTGTGTGGCTTACCTCCTGTGGGAGCCATGCTTAGAGTTGTTTGGCCGAACTACGGCAACTCTGATTCTCATGTCCAGATGAGATACGTAGGCACGAGATGCGATGTCTTGTCGAGTTTGACTAACGACTAACAACTAATCCGTGCTTGCTTTCGCCCTCGTTGCGATCCTTTCTCTCGCCCTCGTTGCGATCGAGACTTTCCCTTTCTCTTGCCCTAGTTGCAATCGAGACCTTTTTCCCTCCTGCCGAACTACGGCAACTCTGATTCTCATGTTCAGGTGAGATACGTAGGCACGAGACGCGATGTCTTGCCGAGTTTGACTAACCACTAACACTGATTTCTTTTCTCTCACCCTTGCTGTGATTGAGATCTCCCTTTTCTCTTGCCCTAGTTGCAATCGAGACCCTTGCTTCCTGTGCAAGCCTTGTCTAGGATAGGTTGGCCCTCGTGCCATTTAGCTAGAAACCTTAACTTAGGGTTGACTTTGCATGACAACATCTAGGCTCGAGTCGTAGTCTCCCTAGAGTTGTGTCTCCCTCTGTTATCTGGTTAGGCTAGATCCTTTGTCCCTGCGTAGGGGAACTACATCGCCCTGATCTTCATACCAGATGAAGTATGTAGGCAGGAGATTGAGCTGATCTCTCCGGGCGCCCTTTTTCTTTTTGTGTGTGTTGTCTGACCTTTGCTAGGCTCGAGTCCCTGACTCCTTAGCATTTGCTGTCTGTCTGTTTGTTTGTGTTTGACAGTTATAGGCTGAGTCCCCGACTCCCTATCTATCCGTTGTGTTGTTTTGGTTCGGATGCTGACATAAGTCCAGTGATTGGCAGTCGGGCTCCATGTTTGCCTTTGCCTTTGTTTGTTTGTGCGCGTGTCAGCCGAGCTACGAATGCTCTGATTCTTCTCTCGTCCGAGAAGATACGTATGCATAGGATGCGATATCCTAGCGAGCATGTGTCATTTCCCCAGTCCGAACTACTTCGACTCTGATGTCTATGCCTGATAGACTAAGTAGGCCCAGGATACGATATCCTGCCGAGTCAGTTCCAGTCAGTCTCTTTTGTCTCTTTTCAGCCAGTGTGTGTGAGTTTGAGCAGTGTTTTAGCAACCATTTTCCTTCCTTCTGTGCGTGGATCCCGTAGAGTACTACGGATGCGTAGGGTGCCTAACACCTTCCCTTCGCATAACCGACTCCCGAACCCATCCTCTTTGGTCGCGAGACCATGTTCTTTCCTAGGTTTACTCTGAGCGTTTCCTTTCCCTCTTTTGGGATAAATAACGCACGGTGGCGGCTCTGTTGTTCTTTCTTTTCCCGCCGGTTTTTCGCGTGATGCGACAGCTGGCGACTCTGCTGGGGATGTTAAGAGAAGTTGACCTATGCTGGTCCATCTTCCCTGAGCGAGTCTCTCCTAGCGCTCTCTAGGTTAGGATTTTGGTTGCTTTGTGCTGTGTTTATTTATTGCATCCATTATTTACTGTTTGCATTCATTGTCTATTGTTTGCATTTACTGTTTGCATTTATTGTTTGCATTCATTCATATTCATCTGCTGGTTGTCTGTTTGTTGGGATGGGATATTTTGTGAGAAATAAGCCCACTACCCAGGCTTGAGTGTACACATAGGTGTTAGAGTGGATAGTCATGAGGCTTGCATGGCATGTTGCTATGATAAGTCGTTCATGAGACCCACATTCCAGACGAGGTTTCTGTTGGATATATTTTGTCCTATGGGTGTTCCATAACGACAAATATTCCTTTAGAAATCGTCGACTCTGGTGACCATTTCCCGAGAACTCAGTCGAGGCCTCTCCTCCGAGACGTGATTATGTTAGCTCTGGTGGGCGCATTCTCGCTGTTCAATCCGAGGACCCCGAGACTGGGAACTTGCTTTAGGATATCCTGTTGAGGGGAGTCAGCAGAGGTCTTTTATCCCGTAATAATGCTAAACCTTCAGTGGTAAACGTATTATTCTCGACTGAAGGGATGAAACTGACAAACTTCTGTTCTTAGAACCTACCAGTGAGGGGAGGGTTTGATCTCTACAGGTACAGTTTCTGCTAGTAATGCCGTGTTGATGATATTGAGTCGGATTTATGGATCGTTACTTCTGGACGCCGGAGGTTTGACCCTGGTATTGATCGGAGGGTTCCGTTTATTTCGGATCCCTGGGCTGAATTTGAGGGTACTCGCTCAGATGGTGACTCAGTTCTCCAGACATGGGTTCAGATGCCAGTTGATCAGATTGACTTTGGGTTTCAGATGATTGTGATCAGAGTTCAAGCCGAAGCTTCGACCCTGTGCCTTGAGACGCACAGCCTGACCAGTCATGTTCACATCATTTGCATCCTAGCATGTTTATTTTCAAAAAAAATAATAATGCATGAAAAAAGAAAAAAAGTTAACTCGCATACGCATATCCTTTATCAGGATCATTCATGACAAAATAATACCCATATCATGCATATCATGCACATATCATCCTTGCATTGCAGACATGCTTGGGAGAGACTTCTCACCTTGGTTCCTGACTGAGACAGGATTGCTGACCGTAGACCGCATCAGTACTCAACCAGACTCAATCATCAGAGGATTATGGACCAGGTTCAAGCAGAATTGGCCGAGATGAGGGCAAACATGGCCCAGTTCATAACAACGATGCAAGGGGTCGTTCAGGGGCAAGAGGAGCTGCGTGCCTTAGCCCAGAGACTGGAAGCCGTGATTCCACCAGTCCGCCGTACTCCACCAGTGGATGTACCCGTTCATGAGAATGCTGCGGTCACTATTCTCGTTGATGATTGTGCCGTGGGTGATGAATTGAGGGGGATCAAAATCAGTGAACAGCCTCTTGCTGCAGAGACTGTTAATGTCAGAGCAACCCACGCTCCGGTTCGCCATCCTGGCTCTTCAAGTTCTTCCGGTTCTAAGAAGACATACTCTGGGGCACCCAGAAGGGGAGAGGATGAAACAAATGCTGTGCACCGTCGAAGGAGTGCAAACAGGGGACCATATCGTCAGGTCGCCGCTGTGACTATTCCAGCCACTCAAACTCAACAGCAACAGAGAAAATCAGCTCAGCAGCATCAGCGTCAGCAACATCATCCTCAGCAGCAGGCTTCCCAGCCTCACGATGGTAATCAAGCTGGTACAAGTAACGAGAGGAAGAAGATCATTTTTGATCCAATCCCCACGTCCTACGCCAAACTGTATCCCACTCTGATAGAGCGGAACTTGATCATTTCCAGAGACCCGCCTCCCATACCCGTCAACCCTCGGTGGTGGTATAGGCCTGAACAACACTGTGTGTATCACTCGGGTGCTCCTGGTCATGACGTGGATAGTTGTTTCCAGCTGAAGATGAAGGTTCAAGACCTTGTGAGGTCAGGTATTCTGATTTTGGAAGACTTAGGTCCCAATGCTAATCAAGCTTGAAGATAACAAGTCCCGGGCTGGCGCCGACTTTTCTTCAGAAGGGTTGTTCAGAAAAGCAGAAGCTGTTGATGCAAGAAATACTGACAGTTGTCGTCCCCGATGGGATCTATCACGATTGGGTCACTGTGGGCTTTCCTACAGTTATTCATTAAGTCGGAGTAATAATCACTTTGTTTAAAAACCCTTCTCCCATGCCAAAAGGAGAAGTGATGGCATTGTTGGCAACATTTTGTGCAATGATATTTTCATTCAAATAAATTCATGTTAAACATTTGTTTTTCCATTTGTTTTCCCTTTTCGCTTTTTGCATGAAATTGGTGATCACAAAAAACCCTAAAAAACAAGAATAAAAGCAATCTTTTCATCTGCATAACGATTGTCTTGTTTGATTTTCAAAAAGCTTTTCATATCAAAATCTTTATGCAGGTTGTTTCTCAAACCCATTGAACATAGTGATCGGACGTCATCTCCCAATTTTGAATTCCCTGTATTCGAAGCGGACGAAGATGATGTTGAAGGGATTCCTGACGGTATTTCCCGACTTCTTGAGCAAGAAAAGAAGATCACTCAGCTGCATCTCGAGGATCAGCAGAACAGCCAACTGGGGCATTATCAAAAAAAAAAGAAGAAGAAAAAAAAGAAAAAGAAAGAGGAGGGTGCAAAATCAAAAGAAATCAAAAGAAAGCAAAATCAAAAGCAAATCAAAAGAAAGAAAAAGAAAGAAAAAACAAAAGAGAAATAGCACCCTCAAAGTCCCAAGTTGACTAATGCTGAATTCGACGGAAAGAACGAAAAGATCAACTGCCATGTGTCATGGTCAAGTTATATCAGCAGAGAGTGAAGAAAGCATTCAACAAGAAGGTCAAGCCTCGTGTGTTCCGAGGGACCTTGTGCTCAAGAAAGTCTTGTCTTTCGTGCCCGATTCCAGGGGCAAGTGAACCCCCCAAGCTATGAACGTCCGTACGTTGTCAAGAGAGCCTTTTCAGGCGGTGCTCTGACACTTACAACAATGGATGGAGAAGTTCACTCGTCCTGTGAATTCTGATGCAGTCAAGAAATACTTCGCCTAAACAAAAAAGCAAAACAGCTCGCTAAGTTGAACACCCCAAAGGGCGACTTAGGCAAAAAGGAGCGTCTCGGTGGATTGAAAACCCGAAAGGGCGATCCAGGCAAAAGTTAGAGACATTGAAAAAAAGAGAATTTGCGTCCCGCTAGATTGAACACCTCACACTGGGGCAATCTAGGCAAAAATTAGGGATTTGGCAAGTAACTGCATCTTGACAAGACTGTGCTCTATATCTGTCATCCGTCAGGAATTCTCGATTCGTCGTCGACTGAAGCTTTGAATACATCGAAAATTCAGAATGGTAGAGGAAAGGTCATTACGTTCAATGTAGCCCTCTCCAATATACATCACCGATTTCAAACTTGTACAGATCTATGGAGTCTCGCCCTTTGCAGACTACCATTCCATCACATTAATTTGAGCTTTTATCCAAATTGTTTGCACTCTTATTTGTTTCAATTCAACAAACGTTTTGCATGTTTTAATTGATAAAGTATCATTGTTTTCAAAATAAACAAATCTTTCAAATTTGTTCTTAAACAAAGTGAACCGTCACAATGATGGAAGGATACTTAGGAGACCCGCAGTGCTCTCCCGAGGGTGGTATGATTACCAACAGGTAAGACAATTGTTCGTATCTCGAGCATGGCTGTATCTTTGTCCTGCAGAACCTCGTATGGTCTCTCCTCAGTGAATTTGCCCGATGCAATGTTGTTTGAAGTTGTTCATCTTCATGTTCCCGGCAGTACAGATTCTTCCTCCAAATCCCTGTTAGCTCTATTGTGGGGCATCCCCAGTAGAGTGCTGTTTGAGCCCTATCGTGGGGCATCCCCAGCAAGTTTGCTGTTTCGGACATTATTGTGGGGCAGCTCCCCTAGCAGAGTGTTTACTGAAGACTTCAACTTTCGCTCTCACCAGCAGAGCATTCTTCTCCTCTCCACCAGCATGGGTGCTTTTCTTGGAAGATTCAGTATTTGGAGGATCGACATCCCCGTAATCCGGCATTCCCTCAGATAGATCCCTCAGCGGAGTTGTTGGCATGATGAGCTTTATCAATACCTATGTATCCTCATCAGAGATCTGGTCGCTTCTCGGCATCTCTGGTTTTCATCACGAGTTGTTGTGGTGCGTACGCCTGTATGTTGAACTCTGTTCTCCGGTTACGACTGACGATCCCTCCGGAAGCCTCCGGTGGCCTTCCTCCCCTGCAGGATGGTGTTCCTTGATGTCCCAGTTTACAGCAGATCGCATTTGCTCTCTGGTGATCTTTGGTTGTCTCTCCGGATGGTTGATCCCTGGACCTGCGTGTTGAGCATGTTTGTTTGTCAGCATTTATCATACATTCATCATGCATAATGCATACATGCATAATCATAGCATTTGGATACTCATGTTGCAGCTGTTGCCGTGTATCCGTTGATGGTTGTCTCCTGCTATTTGTTGATACAGATCTCTCCAGTAGATTTTCCTTAAGCAGATATGGGTGTGTCTGATCTCTCCATGTAGAGCCAACCCCTTAAGCAGAAAGTGTCTATCCTTTCCTGCCATTTCCCCACTGAGATACATCCTCGTGGATGACGGTTGCTTCCGTTCCCTCCCTACACGGGATGGGTTTTCCCTATTGAGTTCTTTCCTCATTAGGATGAGTCTTGTTTCAGTCTGCCTTTTTGGATCGATCCTAAATTGGCTACCCGTTGACTGTCTTTTGTGCTTCCCTGGGGCATAAATGAGTAGTCGCTCACTAACCGGCACTCATTCATCTTATCCTCAGCGGAATTTGTGGCCTCTACCTACAAACCGGTAGCTGTAAGTCCTATCTTTGTGGTTTTCTACCCACAAGCCGGTAGTTGTAAAATCCCACTTTCACCCCCTAGCAGAGGTAACCTTTGTGGTTCATTCTGTTTGTTGGCCTCTACCTACAAACCGGTAGCTGTAAGTCCTATCTTCGTGGTTTTCTACCCACTAGCTGGTAGTTGTAAAATCCCACGTTCTCCCCTTGGTGGAGTTAACCCTTTGTGCTCATCCCGATGATGACTGGTTACTTTTCTGTGGTTTTCTGCCTACAAACCGGTAGATGTAATCCCCTCTTTGTGGTATTAATATTCTTTTCCCCTCGGGATACTTGCCTTGATCAAGCAATATTGTCCCCATTGGGTCTTCACCTTCCTTTTGGATATTTGCTCCGAGTTAGCAACTTTATCCTCTTTGGATTGGTCATCTTTGCATACCTAGTCCTGGTACTGATGCCTGTCTTTTTCGGTCGATTTATTCATTTAACAACCTACAACCCGGTTATGGATAATCTTCCATGCGAGTGTATTATCTACGTTTTGACGGCTATAGATAATATGTCTCATGATATTTCCGGTATTCAGACCGAAGGAGTTTCCGACGATCAGGTCGATGTACTCATGGCACTCAGGCCAATTTTCCGGTATTCAGACCGAAGAAGTTTCCGACGATCAGGTCGATGTACTTATGTTTTTTCCGGTATTCAGACCGAAGAAGTTTCCGACGATCAGGTCGATGTACTTATGGCGCTCAGGCATTGGTTATCCCTGTGTTGCCATTTATTTTGGTATCCAGGTCGACGTTTCTGTTTCGGTATTCAGGCCGATTTCTTTTCCGTTCCAGACGGACTGTTCTTTCAAGACTGTTTCTTTGCCGATCCTGACAGGCATTCTTGTATTATATCCAGTCGGTGCAAATTTCTACGGTTCTTAGTATTCAATCCCTGGTTACCCTGAAAGTCTGACAGCCGCTGCTATCATCCGTTCGGGTTCCCAGCTGATTGAATAGGGGCAGCTGTAGCACCTCAAATTTGCACCTATCATTGTACATACCATATCATATTAGGTCATAGCATATCATGGTCCATTGCATAGCATTTGCATTGTCCCCAGTTGCCTCAAGAGCAAGCAAGCAAGAATTAGGTCAAACTGATCAGGAGATCAGTCAACCAATCAAGCAAGGGTGTTTCTCAAGGAGCCAAGGCCCTAGGGTTTTTCCAACAAGTTCACATGACTTGGAGGTCCGTTTAAAGTGTTTAAGTCAAGGGTTGGATGTTCAGAAGCCATCAGTTCATGCACAGACACTCAAAAACCCTAGAAAGTCAAAGTTGGTCAACTGTGGTTGATTTTGTGGATTTGATGGATGGATTTGGTTTGAGAGAGCTTATTCATGTCCCAATAGGCCTCATATATCATGGCAATCAACATCATTGAAGAATTTGAAGCCAATCAGAAAATTTCCAAAAATAGAAACTGGACCTGTAATTTTCAACTGCAAAAATGGAAACTTCTTAATCCTCAACTTACATCATGATACAAGCTTCAAATGAATTTTTGCCCAACATGAAAGTTGAAGATATTGTTCTCCCATTTTCAAAAAGTCCAACAACTCTCAAATCCCATGCATGGTTGTCAAGATATGATCAAATCATTTTCACAAAATCTTGAACTTCAAAGGGCCATATCTCTCAAACCATAAGGCTAAATTTGGTGGGGTTTTTTCCTACAAACCACATTTTTCCTCCTCTTTCCAAAAATGTAAACATCATGACCCAAAACCTTTCCAATCAAAATGGCATTTTTTGACCTTTTCCATTTAAAAATCAAGTTTGACCAAACTTTGACTTTTTGATTCATTGACTTTTTACACAATTGGCCAATTGGGATTCACTTTATATGGTATTTGAAATTTGCTCCAAGCCCTAAATCATGTTCATGCTATCACCATGCTACCAATTTTGGCCAAAGTTGCATAACTTGAAATATTGGCAAATGGAATCATAAGTAAAGCAAGATGTAGCATTTCATTGTGCAGACCAAAAACAGCAAATTGGATAGTCATTTTGCAGCTGGCCAAGGCCCAACTCGGGCAGAACTTTGCACCTCCTTTCCACTTATGTACAAATTAGTAAAATGGCAATTGGTGATTTTTGAACTAAGCTAGCTTAACACTCGATTAACCATTGCTAAACAGACATATAAAAACATTTTTTCTGCACTTTCTAAACCTAGAATCATAGCTGCAGACCACAGAAAACCTCATTCTCATCTTCTTGCATTTTGGCTCGAGCACCCTTTTCTACTAAAACTCCCAAAACACCACGAGTTTTCTGGCTTGTATCATGATTTGGACATCATCTTGAGCTCTCCACAGCCATCAATTGCCAACTGGAACTCCTTTTTGAGCACTGCTTCTTCAAGCTACCTCCAATGGTGAATCAAGTTTTGAAGGAAAACAAGAGTTGCTGAGCTAACATACTTCAAGGATCTATCATTGTAGAGCATAAAGAAGATCTGTTTCAAAGCAAATCATCCAAACCAACACTGTTCTTCGATTTTCTTCATAACCGAGTAAAATCTCAACTATCTTTTTTCTCTTATCCATGTTATGCCATGTGTAGTACTTGTATTTCTGAGAATTGCTTGCTTGGAATCGTGTATTTTGCTTGCCTATGCTGAAAGATCTTTGACTTCAAAGTTTCATGCTCATGATGATTGTTGCTCGATTCATGCTATCTAGACTGTTATAATGAAAATGATTGATGGAATATGTATGTATGCTGTTAGATAAGCACAATGGTGTAAGCAATTTTTGTTTATGAGCATGCTGAAAATTTCGATCTGCTGGAAGTGATGAAGATACCTCTGCTGTTCATGAACTCTACATGTTTTTTTTCCAGAAATTTGAATTTTGTGTTTTGGTTGTTATTGAATGATGTTGTTCGAATACCAGTGCCATGCTATTGTGTGTTTCTGCTCGATATTTGTTTTATGATGATGAACATTGTTGATGAATACATGATGCCTTGCTGTTGTTTGAACATAACCCTGCCCAGAATTTCCTTTGACTGTGATGGTTTTATCGTTGGTTAATGTTGCATGATGATGGTATTCATGTGCCATAATTGATTGTTGATGCTGGGTTTGTAGTTGTTCACGATTATTGTTTGAAAATGTTTGATCCATGCTGCCTTGCTACCAAACCCTAAACTGCACATGAGCCCAGAATTAGTGTACACGATTGGCTGTTGTTGTTGATTGTTCAGGCATGAGCACTGTTCCATTGGTTGTAACCAATGAGAACATTTCAATTGTAGTCCCTGTACGCACCGTTTCAATTAGTAAAAGGGATAATTACATAAATGCCATGCGCTGACTTCCTTGTTGACCCCATACCATGCTATCTTGTTCATGCTTCATCCAATTTATTCCTCAACTTTCCAAATTCATATTTCATCCATTTCAACTCCAAAAATTCTGATTTTTTTTGCATCATGTTCATGAATGTGTCTAGTATTTGATTGTGAATTTTAATTAATTTTCCATTGGTTGGATTTTAATTGATAATTGGTTTCTTGACATGTATGCACATTTGACACCCTTGGCCATTTCTTTTGTGAAATTATGATGATGCATCCAATGAGCCTGAAATTTTTTGTGGTGAAACTAGACTCACTCATCTTCATTTTGGTATAAAGATTGTGCATTTATCATTTGTGGTTTGCTAGATATGAATTTTTGAACTAGGGTGTGACAATTTGTGTCACACCAATGATGTGCATTTTCTTGATTTTTGTTCACATGTCTCTTGGCCTCCAAATGATCCCAAATTTGGCATGAATGATCTCTTACATGTCTAGTTTGTGTATGAATTTTCTTGGAATTAATCATGCTGTTTTCCATTTGATTGTGAATTTTCTTCCCTGCCTAGTCCATGGTTGACTTTTTGTGCTACACATTGCCATTTCATTTGGGAAATTCTCATACCATATTGTATGATCATGAAATTTCATATGTGATAACTAGACATCTTGAGCTTTGCATTGGTGTTAATTTCATTCATTTCTCATCTGTTTTCAAATTGATATGATTTTTTGAAGTTGACCCATGTTTGTTGACTTTCATTGTGCTTACTTGAAATTATGTTGACTTCATGATTTTAATTGACTGCCTTCCTCTCATCCAAATGCCATGAAATTTTACATGTCTACCATGCTAGATGTTAGGATTGAGTGTGATTTATTTGATGATTTTTGAGAATGTTTGGGTTGACTTTTGATGCAAGTCATTCTGTTAAGCTTTCATTTGCCTTACTTTGACTTCAAATGTTCATGAAATGATCATAATGCATGATTTGAATGTGGGCCCAATTGTGATAGCTTTTCAAATGTTTGACTTTGGTTTTGGTTGACTTTTCCTTGCTGTGTTGACTTTTTTCTTTCACCCTTGACCCTAGGCTAGTCCTAGTGGTCTTCTGAGCTTACCATTGAGTTATTGTTTCAGGTTAAGCATCAATGCTTCCAAGATCATACAAATGTGATTGAATTTGCTTACATATGAGCTAACCTTTGTTTTGTAGATGGATTGACTCATGTGTTTGAGTCTTGCTTTGCACAATTGACCATCTGTTTTGTCTGTGAATCCCATTCCTTTTGCTTTTAACTGTTGAATTGCATGCTGATTGTTTTGACTTTTTCAGGTACTTTAGTTGCTTAAGTTCTCTGAACTTGTTTTGCTTTGCTATTTAGCAACTTGCTTGAGGTATAATTACTTCTTCTTCATGTAGTCTGGAGACCCGGTCTGTTATTTGACCGGGCAAACTGTCTGAAGCCCTCCTTAAGAGGCAATGTTTGTGTATGTTTAAAATGGTCCCAAGCAGGAAAAATCCTTCAAGTAAGGCAA
Organism: Lathyrus oleraceus; assembly: GCF_024323335.1. NCBI lineage: Eukaryota > Viridiplantae > Streptophyta > Magnoliopsida > Fabales > Fabaceae > Lathyrus > Lathyrus oleraceus. The sequence goes on from NC_066580.1 coordinate 363,202,501, forward strand.
TTGGTGGAAGGTAGGGATATGCAATCTATCCCCCACTACTCTTGTTGTGTCATCCCTCTGCTCACACTGCTGTGTGTTGATGCATTGGGATACAAACCCAAGATCTTGTACAAAGTGTACAGTGTCAGAGTCTTCGAGTATAGAAGGGTTCCCACTTTCTGGACCCATGCTCATTTGTCTATTAGCTCTCCCTGGCCAGGGATAAGAGCTGTGAGGTCTTATCCTCACTTCATCCTTTCATCTGTTTCACCTTAGCCTCTCAATGGCAAGGTTAAGAGCACACTTACCCTATTCCAGTTGGCCCTAGTGCCTACCCCTTGTATGAACCTCTTGTATGCATATAGAGTGTGCTTTTTGTGATTGCCTGTTTGCTTTGCCTCTTTAGGTGTAGCTTAGACTTGCCCTTGTGCAAGATAGGTTGTGCTTGACTTGCTTCCTGTGCAAGTCAGGTCTGTGTGGCTTACCTCCTGTGGGAGCCATGCTTAGAGTTGTTTGGCCGAACTACGGCAACTCTGATTCTCATGTCCAGATGAGATACGTAGGCACGAGATGCGATGTCTTGTCGAGTTTGACTAACGACTAACAACTAATCCGTGCTTGCTTTCGCCCTCGTTGCGATCCTTTCTCTCGCCCTCGTTGCGATCGAGACTTTCCCTTTCTCTTGCCCTAGTTGCAATCGAGACCTTTTTCCCTCCTGCCGAACTACGGCAACTCTGATTCTCATGTTCAGGTGAGATACGTAGGCACGAGACGCGATGTCTTGCCGAGTTTGACTAACCACTAACACTGATTTCTTTTCTCTCACCCTTGCTGTGATTGAGATCTCCCTTTTCTCTTGCCCTAGTTGCAATCGAGACCCTTGCTTCCTGTGCAAGCCTTGTCTAGGATAGGTTGGCCCTCGTGCCATTTAGCTAGAAACCTTAACTTAGGGTTGACTTTGCATGACAACATCTAGGCTCGAGTCGTAGTCTCCCTAGAGTTGTGTCTCCCTCTGTTATCTGGTTAGGCTAGATCCTTTGTCCCTGCGTAGGGGAACTACATCGCCCTGATCTTCATACCAGATGAAGTATGTAGGCAGGAGATTGAGCTGATCTCTCCGGGCGCCCTTTTTCTTTTTGTGTGTGTTGTCTGACCTTTGCTAGGCTCGAGTCCCTGACTCCTTAGCATTTGCTGTCTGTCTGTTTGTTTGTGTTTGACAGTTATAGGCTGAGTCCCCGACTCCCTATCTATCCGTTGTGTTGTTTTGGTTCGGATGCTGACATAAGTCCAGTGATTGGCAGTCGGGCTCCATGTTTGCCTTTGCCTTTGTTTGTTTGTGCGCGTGTCAGCCGAGCTACGAATGCTCTGATTCTTCTCTCGTCCGAGAAGATACGTATGCATAGGATGCGATATCCTAGCGAGCATGTGTCGTTTCCCCAGTCCGAACTACTTCGACTCTGATGTCTATGCCTGATAGACTAAGTAGGCCCAGGATACGATATCCTGCCGAGTCAGTTCCAGTCAGTCTCTTTTGTCTCTTTTCAGCCAGTGTGTGTGAGTTTGAGCAGTGTTTTAGCAACCATTTTCCTTCCTTCTGTGCGTGGATCCCGTAGAGTACTACGGATGCGTAGGGTGCCTAACACCTTCCCTTCGCATAACCGACTCCCGAACCCATCCTCTTTGGTCGCGAGACCATGTTCTTTCCTAGGTTTACTCTGAGCGGTTCCTTTCCCTCTTTTGGGATAAATAACGCACGGTGGCGGCTCTGTTGTTCTTTCTTTTCCCGCCGGTTTTTCGCGTGATGCGACACATGGGAGAAGGGTTTTTAAACAAAGTGATCATTACGTTGACTTATGGATAACTATAGGAATATCCACAGCGACCAAATTGTTGCAGACCCCTCCAGGGATGATGAAATTGCCAGAATCCTCTACATCTTCTTCCAAGACAGCAGCAACCTCTTCATCCTGACTGGTGTGGATGAACTCTCCACTCTTGAACAACCCTTATGCGTTGAAGACCCCAGAAGATAAGCCTATGCCAGCCCGGGACTTGTTGTCTTCTAGCTCAATCATTTGTCCTAATCCAGCGATTGCACCACGCTCAATGGCCAACTTTGCATATTTATAGGAAGTAAATGAAGGAATTCTCTTCTAAATAGGCTCGGCAATAGATAGAGCTTGGAAAGGAGTTCCAACTTCATCCTCAACATCTATATACGAGAAGGAAGGCAAGTGGCTAACCAGGAGAGTCTTTTCTCCCCCTACCACTACCAGTTTTTTATTCTTCACAAATTTCAGTTTCTGGTTTAGGGTGGATGTCACGGCGCCTGCCTCGTGAATCCATGGTCTACCTAAGAGACAACTATACGATGGGTGAATGTCCATAACCTGGAAGGTAATCTGGAAATCACTTGGTCCGATCTTGATTGGGAGATCAACTTCCCCAATCACCGTCTTGCGAGACCCATCGAAAGCCTTCACAACTACTCCACTCTGCCTCATAGGAGGTCCTTGATATGACAGTTTCGAAAGAGTGGTTTTTGGCAATACATTCAATGATGACCCAGTGTCCACCAGCACATTGGACATGGCGTCGTCTTTGGAGTTCATAGATATGTGTAATGCCAAGTTGTGGTCTCTTCCCTCCTCGGGGAGATCAGAGTCACAGAAACTCAAATTGTTACAAGCAGTAATGTTTGCAACAATGCTATCGAATTTTTCTATTGTGACATCATGATCTACATATGCCATATCCAAAACTTTCTGTAGAGCCTCTCGGTGTGGTTCTGAATTCATTAGCAAGGATAACACCGATATTTTGGATGGCGTTTGTAGAAGCTGGTCTACAACATTGTACTCACTTCTTTTGATGAGCCTTAGCATCTCATCACAGTCTTCTTTCACATTGCCACTCGGGCCAACAGAAGCAGGAGTTATCAATGTAGAGGAGGGTTTAACAACAGGTGCCGAATTCAGAGAGCTCACAACATTCCTCATCGGGCATTCAACAGAATCAGCATTAACCTGGGGCTTTGGTGGTGCTGAAAATACACGACCCCTGCGGGTCAAACCACTTACATCCGCAATGCTAACAACAGAGGAAGATGGTAAGGACACTTCTTTCCCATCTTCTACAGCAACAGCGTTGTAACGAAAGGGAATTGCTTTTTCGGAAGAGTACGACACTGGACCGGCAGGCTTAATGATAAAAACAGGAGAAGCCTTCTGCTTGCTACCATCATACTTGATGATAACAGGCCCAGGCATCCGGAATACTGGGGAAATTACGTTGACCTCAGGCTCATCTTCGTCAACATTCCTATTCTGAAGAATCTCATTGACTCCTTCATCCAGCATTTCCTGAATATCCTTGCGCACCTAGCGACAACCCAATCGGTTAATAGAGCATACTCGACATCTATCATGGTCGTGCTCATAATGACAGTAATCACATAGCAAACGATGCATTTCGACAAGAGACTGTCGAATATGACTGACATATTTGACTTTGTATTTGCCAGGGCAGCCTTGGACCATGTTGACAGATTTCCCATGCTCGGGCAACGGGTTCTTCTTCACATTAGGACCTACGTCCTCGAAACACAGAATGCCACACCTCACAAGGTCTTGAACCTTGGTCTTCAAAGGGTTACAATTCTCCACGTCGTGGCCGGGAGCACCAAAATGGTAAACACAATGCAACTCGGGCTTATACCACCACTGGGGGTTAGCAGGTATAGTCGGTGGGTCTCTTGGAGTAATCAACTTCCTCTCTATCAAAGAGGGGTATAATTCTGCGTACGTCATCGGAATAGGATCGAAGGTGACCCTTTTCCTCTTATAACTCGTGCGTGTTTGATTACTATTTCGAGGCTGGTAGGCCTGCTGCTGCGGATGGTGTTGTTGTTGCTGATATTGCGGATGTGGTTGCTGATTGTTGCTATGTTATTGATACTATTGATTGTCTCTGAAAACAGGTGCTATATGAGCCACCTGGTGCTGGTTACCGGAGGGACGCACGGTCTTCCTCCTCACCGAGGGTCTTCTAGACTTCACATGGGAGGTCACAGCGTGTGCCTCTCCATCTTTCTTCTTTGCAAATGCCCCATAACGTTTGACAGAAGAGCCTTCTTCTCTGGTTAGACGTCCTTCTTTAACCCCTTCTTCTAAACGCATCCCCATATTCACCATCTCGGTGAAGTCAGAAGGAGCGCTAGCGATCATCCGCTCATAATAGAATGAACTCAAGGTCTTCAGAAAGATCTTGGTCATTTCCTTCTCTTCTAGCGGAGGCACGATCTGTGCTGCCAACTCTCGCCACCTATGGGCATACTCTTTGAACGTCTCCTTGTCCTTCTGGGACATGGCCCTCAATTGATCCCTATCGGGAGCCATATCCACGTTGTACTTGTACTTCTTGAAGAAGGCCTCGCCAAGGTCATTGAAGGATCGGATGTTCGCACTGTCTAAACCCATGTACCAATGCAGAGCGGCACCGGACAGACTGTCCTGAAAGTAGTGGATGAGCAACTGGTCATTGTCGGTTTGAGTCGACATCTTCCTGGCATACATGACCAGGTGGCTGAGAGGACAAGTATTTCCCTTGTATTTTTCAAAGTCAGGGACCTTGAATTTCACAGGGATCTTCACATTGGGGACCAAGCATAGTTCGGCAGCAGACTTGCCAAAAAGATCCTTTCCTCTGAGAGTCTTCAATTCCTTGCGAAGCTCCAGAAATTGATCGTTCATTGCATCCATCTTCTCATAGACATCTGGACCCTCAGACGGTTCAGAATGATAGATGGTGTCGTCTACTCTGGGTAGAGTATGCACGACAGGAGGAGGAACAACAAGGATCGAGCTAGATGCGGGAATAGAAGCAAAGGTTGAAGCAGGACCCTCAGGCATAAAATTGGGAGGCATCCCCCACGGGAATCCGGCTGGCATGGCCGTTGGAGCAAAATGTGCACTGGCTGCAGGCACAATTGAGGAGACAATCTCAGAGATGACTGTCCTCTAGGGAGGAGTTGAAGGTGTCGAAGAAGAATGGCTCTGGGCAGCCATGAATGATTCCATCAAGGCACTCAGTCTGGCCACTTCCTCTTTCAGTTCACGGTTCTCTTTGTCTAGGTGATCCATCAGTCTCGAAATGTTAGCTCTGGTGTAGTACCGGTGAGTCAGCTTGTCTTTAAAATAAATGAAGAATACATAGTTAGACCACAGGACAAGAAGCCGGGAACAAAACCTGCTTATGCACATGATGCATGCAATGTTTGTGCATATGATTTATTTTTATTTTAAAGGAACTCTAGGGTTTTATTGGCAAATTTTTTTGGAAATATTAATCATTTATCACATATGGAAACATCTCATCAAATAATATCAGGGAAAAGAATTACAGCATTGTCAATCATATACAAGAGAAAAGGAAAATAATCATCCTATGGATCCCTAGAAACAATCATCTAAAGCTCGGGACACAGGAAGATAGGATGCACGAAGTCTCTTCACCTCTCTCTCATAGGCTGCCTCCATATCCGCCTTCTCCTTAGCGAGTCGATCATACTTCCTCTTCCAAAACTGGGAAGACTGAGGAAGTAGAGAAGTCCATGCATCATCAGGATCATCTATAGCCTGATGCTCAAGGAACTCTATTAAAGCATCCTTCTCCTTAATCTGTTGAAGCAACTCTTCACGTTCACGGATCCAAGCACGTGAACGGTCTTTGTCTCTCAACTCCTCTACTCCTTGATTAGGGAGGGTTGAAGGCCCAGCCATAATCATAGGTGTAGGTCTCGGATACTCGTAGGGCATGAGATACTCAGACGCTCTCTTTCTAACCCAAGCAGTGTAAGGCTCCATAGCAACACAATTCTTAGGACCCAACTCTTTCCTTCCTTTCCTATGAATCTTGCGCCAAGCGCGGAGCAGTCTGCCCTTCAAGTTTTGGGGATCTTTACCCTCCTGAAAGAATGTACCCTCTAACAGAATGTTATTAGGTTTATCCTTTAGGGGGAACCCAAGCTGACGACGTGCCAAAACAGGGTTGTAGTTAATCCCACCACATGTACCAAGAAGAGGTACATTGGAGAATTCACCACAAGAGTCGATAATCTGCACACCATCATGCACACGGTTATACCAAGAGATATCATCATTAGTGAGAGACATAAGCCTCGTGGACCACCGTAGAAATCCCTTGTTCTCCTTGAAAACGACCGTCTGAGGTAAGTGAGAAATAAACCACTTATACAACAGAGGCAAACAACACACAATGGCGCCACCACCCTTTGCATTCCTCATATGCAAAGAGAAATAGGTATTACCCAACATAGTCGGAATTGGATTAAGAGTAGAGAAAATCCTAATAGCGTTCACATCCACAAACATGTCGATGTTGGGGAACAATACCAATCCATATATGAGAAGTACAAATATGGCTTCAAAGGCATCCTCACTCATGGCCTTCCCATAGATAGTAGCTTGAGCAATGAGGAACTCAGAAGGGAGACCTTGAATTCCACCTTTGGTAGTCATATGAGCACCAACCAGAGATTCATCTATGTGTAACATGTCAGCTATCTCTTGAGAAGTAGGAATACTTTCCAAGCCACTGAACGACAACTGGTCTAGAATAGGTATACCCACAAGATAGGCATACTCCTCAAGTGTAGGCAAAAGCTGGAAATCCGGGAATGTGAAGCAACGGTACAAGGGATCATAAAACTGCACTAATACACTCATCAACCCTTCATCCACCTGAGTAGTCAGAAGAGGAAGAAGCTTCCCAAAACGAGCCTCGAAACCCAATGGATCTAATACATAGGATGTCAGATTCCTTAACTCTTTCAAATCTGGTTGTCTGAAGTTGTACTTCTTTGTATTCCTTCTTTGTCTTTCCATGTCTGAAAATTTTGCAAATAAACCCCTTAAGTTCCTTGAAAAATTTTCTTCATTATTGATGATATGGATGCAAATGGGTGCATGAATGCATGAATGCAACAATCACACTCAAGGATCAAGCAAAGCACACCAAACAAAGGTCATGGGATGGATCATATCATCCTTAATATCAATCATCCATTTTGGTGGATTATGGTTTACACCTTATCAACACCCAAGTTCCATTGATATTAAGGATATGTGAACGGATCAACCATGAATCAAGGGTTCGTTGCAAGTCACGAGCATGGAGTTTTGGTTAAGAACCACCCAAAGGGAGTGTACTAGGGCTTAAACCTGCCAAACATGTTCTACAAGAGGTTCCCATAGTCATCATCCTATCTTTCGGATATTATCGGAGAAACGACTACTCGTATTCCAAAAATATTCTCAAGAGAGACTCTTATGAGTGTAGTATCGCGTAACAATCGTATCAAATCTTACATTTGAACGACTTTCGCACTACATCCTAAGAATAGGCCAAGATGGGCTTGGTAAACTAAGGTCCTTGGTTTCTAAGGTCTATATTGGAAAGAGTAATGTCTAACGACAACTTACTTGTGTGACATTATTGATTCCAACATGACCTCCACCAAGTGAATGGACTTGCAAGTCAACTTGCTAAGGAATAACTTCACACAAGTCAACAAGACTACGCCATTCTCTTTTCCTAAGTGCACTCGAGTTCGGGTATAGAACTCATCTCACAAAGATCACAAAGCATACAAGGAATTAATATCAAGCAAATCAATCATTACATACAATACAGTAATCCCAAATTGCACAAAAATATGTCACAAGACAATACAATACAACAAGCATGAAAAGTTGGCAAAACCCACTAGGCAATTGTGTCCCCAGCAGATTCGCCACTTTTCTGTAGGGGGATATTCGTTACCATTAGAGATATTGACTAAATCCAAGGTAAACCATACAAGTCGAGTCGCCATCGCACTTCTATTTATCCAAAGGAATGGTTAGAAAGCGAACAAAAACCTAAAAGTTTTAACAAAAACTAGTAAAAGAAACAGAGATCTGGGTAAGGGGTTCGGTTATGCAATGGGAAGGTGTTAAGCACCCAAAACATCCTAGGTACTCCTAGGGAGCCCTTTTCATACTTGTTTTAAAGGTTGTTGTTGTGTGACAAATTTATTTATGCAAACATGATTGAAGAGATGAGTAAAGAATGTACAAGTTTATTTACATTTTGTGTTTGGATGGATAAACCCATTGCCTACTTACCATCTTATAAAAAGATTAGGATCAAAACCTCGTAGTTCGGGGTAAAAATCTCAAAACAAGTTGGTGAATTGATTGGTCCAAAAGCCTTAAAGTCTTTTGTTATCAAAGGGAGAAAACTCAACCAAACCACAAGTCCACCATGTGAGGATAGCTTCAACATGCTAGTGAGGGGTTAACCCTATAATAAGCATGGAAGACTCAATGTCCATCACTAAGGATATATGTGAGTATTACATCTACCACAAGGATAACTCAAACCTAATAGCTAAAGGTTATGGAAAATTTGATTAAGAAGGTGGTCATTGGAACCACAAAAGACATTTAAATGGGTTATATTTACCAATTGGAAGTATGTACAAAAATGGTCAAAGTTGACTTAAGGATTCAATTCAAAATAAGTATTGTAAAAATAAAGTTTGAAAATCAAAAGCATAAATATTAGGTTTCTAATGTTTGAAAACAATAGTTAAATGTCTGCACAAAAGGTTTTGGCTTGGGTTAGAGTGGGGAGAAGAAGAAGAAGGGCTAAGTCCTAAGTAACACAAAAAAATAGGAGGGAGGAAGAATCAAAACCACAATGGAGTCCCTCTCTTGAGATCATATTGATGATCCATGTAGCTCCCATCCTTTGGAATAATCAACCACAAAGCATAAGCAATCAAACAAGTCTCATAAGAGATCCTCAATGTATCTTGTATCTTCCACTTGGATGAACATGGCAATGGTCCTCCACTTCAGCTCAAATGGACACTCCTAGCACAAAAGCACACACATCAAAAGTTCCATGAAGTAAAACAAGAATGGACAAGAGTGAGTTTAGAGATTTGGTCTTTCTAATCCATCTTCATCATTAAGATCCTTTTACTCCAACTTTGCATAAGGAAGGTCCTAGAATCTAAGTCCAATTCTCCATTTCTTTGCATAGGGAAGGTCCTAGAAACTAAGTCCATTTCTTTGCATTTGGTTCACAACAATCAAAACAAAAACACAAGCACAATAATATATACACAATTATATGCTTAAGTGAGCAAAAGGCAAATGGCATTAACATAAATATGTGTTCAAGTGAGCAAAGAGAAAAGCAAATGGATAATATGTGCAAGAATAGTAAATTGCATAAAAGTAGATTGCATAAAGTAAATGTTAATTGTCAATAGTTAGTGTTAGTAGTTAGTGTGCAATAAGGAAAATTTAGCGCTATGTTAAGCAATCGTAATTGGACTTATGTAGAAGTCACAACTATCTGAGGCCAGTCAATAATAATGTAGGCAACAAACACAAGTTAGGAGTCTTGATTAGTGAACCAAGTCCCAATAACTTGCCATGCCAAAAAGAAGAAGAGAATTGATCTTGTATTGGTTTAAGCCTTTTTGCATGATTTAGGAAACAACCTATCCTTAATGCAAAGCCATTCACTTGATCAATTGATCAAGATGAATTAGATTTGGATGAAGGAAGATTAAGTCTCCCTAATCACTGCTAACTTATCAACCTTCAACTCATTGATCAAAAAGAAAAAGAAGAAGAAGAAGAAGAAGAAGGAGACGAAGAAGGGAAATGGAAAATGGCAAAATTAAAGTGCATTAAATGAAATTGAATGTATCAATCATCATATGTTGACCAATGACATCGAAAGTCAAAGTCAAACAATCAAAAACAGAAGTGAGATAAAGATTGGAAGTCAAGAAATGAATGAAATATTTTTGGCATTTTCTAATATTTAATTAAACTTGAATTAAAAATAAAAGAAAAGGTCAAACTTCAAAATTAATTCAAATCACCCTTGGAAGGTCCAAGTAATTTATCCCAAGCTCAACAAGGTCAAACAAAGTTTGACAAAAAGATTCAGCATTTTTAAAAGTCAGAAACTATTTTTAATCAATTAAAAATGAATAAAAATAACCTAATTAAACTAAAATCTCAAATAAATCTCAAATCAATTGAAAAATTGATGAGAATATTTTTCATATATCCATCATCATTCAAATAGGTTAGGAAAATATTTTTGCATTTTTTGAATATCAAAAACTATTTAAAATGAATTAAAAATAACCAGAAAAGAGAAAATTCACAAAAAATATCAAATGACAAACTAAAAAAAATTAAAAATCAAAAATAGAAACTAGAAATTATTTGGAGACTAATGCAATTGGTCCCATAATTTTTGGATTAAAAATGAAAGAGATATTGATTTTTGAAATAAAATGGAATTTAAGAAAATAAAAACAGAAATTAGAAATTGGAAAAAATGAGAGCCCTTGGATCTTAGCTCATTAATTGAGCTGGCAGATCCAAGGATCCAGAGGCACGCGCTCATGGTAATCCACGGTCAATGCAATCACATGGAAACCAAAGAAAAGTCATAATAAGCAATGGTCAGGATTCGATCTAGGAAACACATCCAATGGCCAGAATTCAAACTCGCAACAGGCGGCCACCAGAGCCACCTTCTTCTCCGGTGAGCCTCCAGATTCTGGTCAATTTTGCAGGTTTTCAAACCTTAATGGAAATGCCCGATCCTTATACCAAAATGAAGCTAGGGTGATGTACATCACCCCTGTAACCTTGAATCACACTCAGGATTCCTATAAGTGGAGAAATCTGAGGTGGAAAATTCAGGTATCCAAAATGCATATCAAGGAAAAGCAAAATTGAAGCTACCACTAGCTTGCCTCTCAAGTGAGGACTTCAGAAAACATTTTGGCCAAGCAAATAGATCACAGAAATGATAGATTCGAAGAAAATACCAATTGAAGAGTAAGCTTGATTTCTAGAGAATTGGACTTGATTCTTCGCTTGCTTTGCCAAAACAGAAGATCAGTGAAATGAATGATGAAGGTTTAGAAGCTCTAGATCCAAGGATTCAACCAGATGTAGTTGAATTTTGGATCTGAAAAAATTCAAGAGAAATGAACTAGCTTCTTTAGTGATGGCTATGGAGAGAATTCTGCAGCATTTCAGGTTGAATCCGGTCCTTAAAATGAATGGAATGAGGTCTCTATTTATAGAGGAAGTGGCAAGGAGAATGTGATCAATCCGTGTGCATGGCATGTGGAGCTTCATTGCATGGGCTTGCATGATCATGCACAAGGCCCAAAAACAATGCCAAATGATTTTTGAGCATTAGCCAAACGAAATTGGACGTGTGACTTGCAAGGCAATTGCTTATGTACCAAGATTTCAAGTGAATTCCGCATTTGTACCTAAACATTTATCTCTTCGAAAGTCCCAATGAAAAAATCCAAACATGATCATGTGAGTTATGGTTGGAAAAGTCTTGATGTAAGGAACAATTGTTATGTTGGGCAAAAATCCATTTGAAGTGTGAAAATTTATGAAATTTGAGTTTAAAGTGCAAGGTGCATGACATGTCAAGGCAAGGTTTCTAAAATTGGCCAATTTTCAAGCCCCTCTATTTTGATCATGAAAGCCTCAAATGGAAAGACCTCCAACATAAACGTTGTAGATCTTTTCAAGACAATCAAAATAGATTTATGTAACACCCCAAAATTTGCCCTCCTCATTCATGCATTCATTTAGAATTTCATATTGCATTTCATCATGTCAATCAGAATTAGATCCGAAAAAAAAAATATTTACAAAAAAAATAATAATAATAATAATTTTTTACAAAAAAATAAATAAATAAAAATAATAATAAATAAATAAATAAAATATAATAATTTTTTTTGGACTTGGACCTTTCTCAAAAGCCCACTAAGCTACCAATATTATCCTATAAATACTAGAGTTTCATTGAAACAAAAGCCACACAGAAGAGGAGAAGAAGGAAGAGAAGCAAAATACTCTGAGGTTTCCTTGGAACAAAACCCTGAGGAAAAAGATAGTGAGAGAAGACCTAACGGAGTTCAGAGCAGCCTCCAAACCCCGAAGGGAACTCAACTACACAGAATCACCTCTGCCTCACATAAACCCTGAAGATTGTTTTGTAAACCTCCCGGGTGCAACTCAATTTCAATCAAGCTCTCCAATCAGGTTTGCCTTTATTCCCATTACCTTTTGCTTTGAAGTTGAATACTCTGAATGTATGAGGTATGATGGATGAATTTCATTAGGTTTTTCGCCCATGGGTTTAATATGTATATGAATGTATAAACAATGCCTTGAATGTTTAACCGTTTAATTTTTGAGTGTATGCCACAGGGTTTGAGGTTTCTGAAACCATACTGTTATTCATGAAAAAAATGCTTATGGTGTTTCACTAACCCTTTTGTTGAGTTTTTGTGAGGGCTCACATGACTTTTGCAGGGATAACTTGCGTGGTTTCCCACTTTATTTGTGGGATAACCCCTGGAGGTTCATTCCGATTACCTGTACTGACCCACTTTCTTTGATGACATTAGCTTGGAAGGATCTCAGGGTTTCCCATTCCTCTAATTGCTGTTACTTCGGATCTTTATCCGCGTGGTACTTTTACATTTTTCCCGCATTTTACTGCTTTCCTAGCTGGAAGACCTCGATAGGAGGCAACGTTTGAGCCCCTTCGTGGCATTTTACTTTGAGATACATGTTTTGTGTTTTGTATTCATATCCCTGCAGGTAGCGCGGTTCTTTCGTCAAGGACTGCCTTTTTGCCCTCGAGCATCCCAAACCCTAAAACCCAAAGCAACACGTTTACTCCTTCTACTACAGGCGAGTAAGTCTCCAAAGGTCGAGCATCCGGTAGATTGCGTAGTGATGTCGTTCGTCCAAAACCCAATCCATAACCCCGTAGTCAGCCGAACTACGTTTTGCTCTGATTCTCAGGCCAGATGAGATACGTAGGCATAAGATGCGATGTCTTAGCGAGCACACATCCCCCAACCCATAGGTCAGCCGAGCTACGAAGACTCTGATTCTCATATTCAGATGAGATACGTATGCAGTGGATGCGACATCCGCGCGAGTCATTTTCATTTAACCTCTTTTTTTTTGTAAACAGCACAAGATAAACCCACACCCTTTAGACAAGAACTACAAAAGTGGATCCCGTAGAGTACTACGGATGCGTAGGGGTGCTAATACCTTCCCTTCGCATAACCGACTCCCGAACCCAAGATTTGGTTGCGAGACCCCGTCTTGTCCTTTCCTTTTTCAGGTTTACTTCGAGCGTTTCCTTTCCCTCCTTTGGGATGAATAACGCACGGTGGCGACTCTTCTGTCATTTTCTTTCGCCGGTTGTTTTTTCGCGCACTGTATTTTTCAGGTTGCGACAGCTGGCGACTCCACTGGGGACTTAAGAAGTTGACCTCTTGCTGGTCCATCTTCCCTAAGCGAGTCTCTCCTAGCTTGTGTGATTTCTTGTTTATTGGGTGTTCATGCTTTTGTACAGTTATTTATTTACCTGCTTTACCTTATTGCATTGTGTATATATCATTGCTGTTTCTGTTGGCTGGCTGCTTGGTGATCTTTGTGAGATGAGTTCTATACCCGAACTCGAGTGCACTTAGGATAGGAGAATGGCATAGTCCTGTCGACTTGTGTGGAGTTATTCCTTAGCGAGTTGACTTGCAAGCCCATTCACTTGGTGGAGGTCATGTTGAGATCAATAATGTCACATAAGTAAGTTGTGGTTAGACATTACTTGTTCCAATATAGACCTTAGAAGCCGAGGACCTTAGTTTACCAAACCCATCTTGGCCTATTCGTAGGACGTAGTGCGAAAGTCGTTCAAGTGTAAGATTTGATACGATTGTTACGCGATACTACACTCATAAGGGTCTCCCTTGAGAATATTGTTGGAATACGAGTAGTCGTTCCTCTGATAATATCCGAAAGATGGGATTATGACTATGGGAACCTTTTGTAGAACATGTTTGGCAGGTTTAAACCTTAGTACACTCCTTTTGGGTGGTTCTTAACCTAAACTCCATGCTCGTGACTTGCAACAAACCCTTGATTCATAGTTAATCCGATCAGGTATCCTTAATATCAATGAAACTCGGGTGTTGATAAGGTGTAAACCATAATCCACCAAAATGGGTGGTTGATATTAAGGATAACATGATCCATCCCATGACCTTTGTTTGGTGTGCTCTTAATTTCTCTCCAGACAGTGCAACCTGACAGATGTTCAAGCGGATCCATCAATTCTGATTGACATGCCTTTGCATTGCATAACATCATCTGCATATTTGCATCCAACATCTCATGCTTATTCATTTGCAGGGTATTCCCTTTGAAAACGGGGGTGCCTTAAAACTGAACAAGCAGTGCATCGCATACCATGCATATTAACCCTTGTCTGTTTTGCAGGTGTCACCGCAGTGTCTAATGTTTGTTCCCTGTATCAGGAAGTTATTTGTCCCAAGCAAGTTCACAGATACCCGACAAAGGAAAACCGTCCACGACTAGCGATGGACCAAGTACAGAAAGAGCTGGCTGATATGCGTGAAATGATGGATCAGTTCATGACATTGATGACTGGTATGGCAACAGGCCAAGAAAAGCTGAGGGAATTGGTTGAGCAACCAAGGCCCAATCCAGATTTGGAGATACCAAATGCTGAGGGAAACCCTGGTAACCCTGGGAACGCTGATAACCCTATGAACACTGGTAACGCGGGTAATGCAAATGCTGATGGAAACCCGGGTAATGTTGGCAACACAGGGAATGTTGGAAATGATATTGGCGGACGGTACAATGTGAATCAAGGAATCCAGATTAACGGGCACCCCGTTACTGAAGATTATCAGTGTGATCAATTTTCTTTGCACGACGAGGCCCTCGAGACCACTCGCCGTATGGATGAGCTTGCTGAGAAGCTCAAATATTTAGAGTCTCAAAATTCCTTAGGTTTTGATGTCACAAATCTTGGTCTGGTTCAGGGAGTAAGGATTCCTCACAAGTTCAAACCCCCTACTTTTGAGAAATACAACGGGGCTTCTTGCCCACGCACTCATCTCCAATCTTATCTGGGAAGGTTGGGAGCTCACACGGAAGATGAAAAGCTGTGGATGTACTATTTTGAAGACAGTCTAACTGGAGCTTCTCGTGAATGGTATTCTCATTTGTCTCGTACTACCATCAAGAGCTGGAAAGACTTGGCAGAGGCTTTTATCAAGCAATATCAATACAGTTTGGACATGGCTCCAAATCGGACCTTGTTGCAAGGTATGTCTCAGACTGCCAAGGAAACCTTTAAAGAGTATGCTCAGCGTTGGAGACAGATTGTTGCGTCCGTCCAACCCCCTATGTCTGAAAGGGAGATGGCGGACATGTTCATGAACACTCTTCAAGGCAATTATATTGAGAGATTGGCTGCTTGCCCGTCAATCAGCTTTGCAGAGATAGTAATTGCTGGAGAAAGAATCGAGAGTCTGTTGAAGATGGGCCGAATTGAAGACAATAGTGCTTCCAACTCATCAGGTCCCAAGAGACCGTTTGCTGGTAACGGTCAGCGAAGAAAAGAAGGCGAGACAAGTGTTGTGTATGCCGGAAGAGGCAGGGGTAGAGGACGCCTTAATTATTACCAAGATGAAGTGGCCGCAGTCACTATTCCAACACCTGTTCCTCAACCGCAATATCATCCGCAACAACAACCCAGGTACAACAATCAAGGAGGTAATCTGGGTCAGCAGAGACACTATCAACAACGTCCAAGGCAGACGGACCGGGTCATCGAGCCAATCCCAATGCCTTATTCAGTATTACTTCCCAAGCTGATTGACATGAATCTGGTTACGCTGAGAACTCTGGCCCCACCAATCGATCCCAATAATTTGCCTAGAGGTTATGATGTCAACGCCAGATGTGCTTTTCACTCCAACGCACCTGGCCATACTACAGATAATTGCAAGGCTCTCCAATTAAAGGTACAAGATTTGAGAGATGCCTAGGCTATCAATTTTGCTCCGGTGCCTAATGTTATCCAGAACCCGATGCCGGCTCACGGCGGGCAGGGAATTAATGCTGTCGAAGTGGTTGAAGCTGGTAATGCCCAAGGCTAGGGCAAATTTGTGGAGCCAGTCATCAAAGAAGACAAGTTTGGATTGGGGTATGCTCCGGGATCTCAGAAGAATGAAACCGGTACTCTCTCCAGCGGGGGTTTGGTTTCTCCCCACGTCGTCAATGCTGCAGATGAAGACAAGGCTGACAGCGACTGTGACTTAGATAGCTGGATTCGCCCGTGTGTCTCGGGAGAAAAGCTCGACAATTGGTCGTCTGAAAAAACCGTTCGGGTTACTCTACTAAAAGAGTGATTTTTATTGTTTTCCTTTATTACATGCATAATAAAGTCTTACAATTTGCCCAAGGTGTAACGGCTCATTTGTAGGGCCATCCATTTAGTTACGTTTCACAATTATTTTTATCATTAATAAAGGACGGCTTTTGCAAACAATTTTGTGTTCTCTTTCTTTCAGTTTTTTTTACTTTTACAAAAAAAATGGCAATGTTTCTTTTTTCGTTTTTTCTTTCTTTCCAAAAAAAAAATCTCTCATTCTAAGGTAAAGCATGATCCTCCATCATGCAGAGCCGACCACTCGGATCTTACTGCTAACGACACTGCTATGGCCAAGTATGACTTCGACAATCCTATCTATCAAGCCGAAGAAGGGGCTGAGGAAGATTGTGAATTGCCTGAAGGGTTAACCAGATTGTTGAAACAGGAGGACCGAGCTATTACACCTTATCAGGAGGTGGTTGAGACCATCAACGTTGGTACCGAAGACGACAAGAAAGAGATCAAGATCGGGGCCAGGCTACAGGCCGAGAGGAAAGACCGTTGATCATGTACTTGACTGTCTTAGAAAGGTCAATGGGTTGTGTGCTCGGTCAGCATGACGACTCAGGTCGAAAAGAGCATGCAATATACTACCTTAGCAAAAGTTTACCGACTGTGAACAAAGATACTCATTGCTCGAGAAAACTTGTTGCGCTTTGGCATGGGCTGCTCGCCGACTAAGACAGTATATGTTGACTCACACGACTCTATTGATATCAAAAATGGATCCAGTCAAGTATATTTTTGAAAAGCCAGCACTTACCGGAAAAGTTACTAGGTGACAAATGATACTGACAGAGTATGACATCTAATACACTTCACAAAAAGCCATCAAGGGAAGTGTCTTGTCAGACTATCTTGCAGAGCAACCGATTGATGATTACCAACCTATGAGGTTTGACTTTCCTGATGAGGACATCATATTTCTCAAATCGAAAGATTGAAAGGAACCACTCCCGGAGGAGGGGCCTGACCCTGAATCCAAATGGGTTATGATGTTTGATGGGGCGGTCCACGTCAATGGTCGCGGAGTTGGTATAGTGTTGATCACACCGGAAGGGGGTTCATATGCCATTTGGTGCCAGAATAACTTTTCCCTGCACCAACAATGAAGCCGAATACGAAACTTGTATCCTAAGACTTGAGGAAGCCGTCAATATACAGATTAAAACCCTGGATGTATACGGGGATTCAGCTTTGGTCATCAATCAAACCAACAGGGAAATGGTGCTATGCTGGAACTACGTACCCAGAATTGACGTA